>NC_092876.1:49502236-49827861 GCF_028372415.1 Notamacropus eugenii
TAAGTCTCTGTTCTACTGACAAGTTGACTGAGGCAGCACAGTAGAGTGCTAAGCTTGGAGTCAGAAATACCTGAGGTTCAACCCTAACCACTCATCCCTCCTGAGTTGTGACCCTGAGCAAGTCACTTAACCTCTGTGGGTCCCAAACCACTCCTAGGGATTTTCTGCTAAGGTGTATGGAAAGTTATCCATCCACTCTTCTACTGAGTCATGGAGGCAATTCCCACCCCTGCAGTTTTCTACAAAAATGGAATCATAGCCTGTTAACTAGAACTTAGTTGGAACATCTTATAGAAGGCTGTCTGTGATAGCTCAACTGCTCAGCCAAGGCAGTGGGTGGTCCAAAGAATAGAGCTGCAGACTCAGAGCCAGGAAGCTCCAACTCTGAAACCAGCTTCAGACCCTTTCTAGTTGTGGGATTCTGGGTGAGTCACCCTACCTCAGGGTGGCTAGCCACTTCAGTTTCTTCATCTGTAAAATGGAAACAGTGATAACACGTACTGCTCTCTGTTGTTGTGAAGATCAGACGAGATATTTGTAAAGTGCTTAGTACAGTGCCTGGCATGTAGGTGCTATAATGCTATAGATAATGGTCATAACTCAACCCAGCTTATTACGAAAATTTTTTCTGTACTTGATGAACAAATAGAAGGTCCAGTTTCCCTTCCCTAACTTCAAAGGACACAATATATGAACTGTAGGTCACAAAATATTTTAGAACATTTTATGTTTTAAAGCATTTTGCTATTTACAAGTCCCCTCATATGCATTATAATGTTGGAACCAAACAGTGGCACTATTAGGTAGAATATGTTTTATCCCCATTGTATAGTTACAGGAATTGAACTTTAAAGAATTCTAAGTAACTTGCTCCTGATCTCATAGTTAACTAGTGGCAGAGTCTGCCCCAGACTGCCTGGTGCTCCTTCTGCTTTATTATACCCCCTGAATTGTCATAAAACATTTTTTTGTTTGTAAAGCTGCAACTTTACCTCCTGGTAACTGCTACTTTCACTACCCAAAGAAAAAAATGTGAGCCTCAGAGAATGTAACTAGTAGTATGTGCCCAGTCTACACCCCCCTTTTAAAATTCTTTCCTTTTCTGCCCACCACTGTCATGGGGACCCCAGTATGAAATAGTTTGTGAAGTCTGCTTTTAGTGATGTTCTGGAAAACAGAACATATTTTTTGATTCTGAAAAACCAGCTCCCTTTCCTCCCCCCACAGCCCAACCCTGAAATTCTCTGGACTTTGAAAGTATCTCCAGTAATGGACCACACCTAGAAAGCCCTAGAAGCCCAAGAAAACAGGAAAGCTGTGGGCAGTGCTCTTTTGGAATGCTATTGTTACACTTTTTATTTCTAGGGAGGGTCTCTTTTATCCAGCCTTCCTTGTTTTTTTGGTTTTGTTTTTTTTATTTTTTTTGCTTTTACAAAATATCCTTAAATTAATGACTAAAGGTAGTGCTTTTTTTAGACTACCTCAATATTCTGAAAATAGATACCTTTAAAAGGAAATTGGTTAAAATCTATTCTCAATACTAGAAATTAGGTCAATCAGCACAAATAAATCACAGTATTTCTCATTCTGCATACATATTTTAACTTTTCTATTTTAATGCAAATAGTTTTTTCAGTAGCTTATTTTTTATACTTATTACATACTACATGGTTGAATGCGAATATATTGTGGTTATGAGAAACACACTTAAATTAAGGATGTTATTTCCCATTTGTTCTAGAAAATTATCTATTCTTTACTCTGAAAGTTAGATGGTGGAACAGGGACATTTAAAAAAATATATATATATGTATATATATATTTTGCTCTCTCTGCCTTTGGCCATATTTCTTTCACTCTGGTTCCACTTAAAAATTAATTTTTAATTTTACAAATTTGAGTTCCTTAGTGCCTTCTACTATATTTCACAGAACAAAATACCTTACAGTGGAATCTCTTAATTCCTTTAAAGTATTTTGAAGAACAGACAATCTTAAAATATAAGATCAGGTAATGTATATATCTAGTGCTCAGTAAACCCTGAACCACTTGTCGATATTAGCTATTATAATATTAGTTTTCTAGAGGAGCGTCAGTTAGGTGGCACAATGGACAGAGCTCCAGACTTACAGTCAGGAACACTTGAGTTCAAATCCAGATTTAGACATTCACTGTCTGATTCTGGGCAAGTCACTTAACCGCTGTCTGCCTCAGCTTTCTCTTCTGTAAAACAGCACTGCCCATCTTCCCAAGGTTGTTGTGAGGATAAAATGAGGATGATATAAAACCCTTAGCAACCATTAAAGTGCTATGATTATTATTCCAGTGTAGTTAATAATATAACTTTTTTCATAATAAGTAAATGAATTATATACATTATTTTATTAGTTCTTAAAATGTTCCTGTGAAAATCTGGTTATATGAATACTATATTCATCTAGAGATATAAGCCATTAAGGTGATCATTCTGTCCTTAAAAAAATAAAAAGCCTTAATGGCTATAAGGTTTATTTTCCTCGTTAGATGAGGCATGAAATTAAAATTAGTTAATATTCTTTGAAAACTATATTGAGTTTTAGACCATCTTTATATTTTAAGGGTACTATTCCTCCCTGCCCATTCTACCAACCTCTCCCCTGCTACTACCAGTTCCATTTCCCCAATTTTAAAGTTCCTTAGATCTTTGAGGAAACTGAAAGAGACTATATTGCATTTCTTTAGAGTTAACACTAGGAGAATACTGTGTATTGATTTTTCCTATAGTTTTGCACTTTGTAAGCTTTTTCTCTGCACTTTGCTTTTATCCCCAGTGTCTGTCTGTCCGTCTCTGTCTTTCTCTTTGTTCTCTCTGAACTTACCACAACTTCTCTTTTTCTCTGTTCCCATTCTCTGGTTTTCTTTTTCCACCCCATCCCTTCACATACACACACACACACACACACACACACACACACTCTCTCTCTCCTACATGGTATCTCCTTTCTCTCCCTTCAGGATTATGAAAGTAAATTGCAGGCCCTACAGAAGCAGGTTGAGACCCGCTCACTTACCGCTGAAACCACAGAAGAGGAAGAGGAAGAAGAAGAAGGTGAGTTCTTTAGACCAAAAGCTCTCCTGGATATAAGTTTTGATCAGTTCATTTTCGTCGGTTATTAGTTCCATCATAGCTTCCTAAATAGAGAATAATGGAAGGGACCTTAGAGGCCGTCAAGCCAAGTCCCCTAATGATGGATGAAGTAAGTGAGATAGAGAGGAGAGGCCACTTTTCTGCTTATAAATGTCTGCGGTAGCATTTGAGCCTCGTTCTGATGCCCTCCCCACTCTGCTGCTGCCCCTCACTAAAAGTGTACACAGTGTTCTCCATGGCCATCCCTGCCTTTGTTCACCATGTCACTGAGCCAGGTAGTGATTTAATGGAAACTAAGACCACATTCTTGAGGAGGCCTCTAGTTGATACTGGTATTAATCACAACTTCCTAGAGTCCCTGAATGCTGCCTTTCTACATAGTTAGCACCACTCATTCATCTCATGGCATGAAAGAGGGTAGAAAAATGGTGGTACCCTTTACACAGAATTCTAATAAGTATCTTAAAGTTCATTATGGTAAATTTACTTTAGACATCAATTAGGATGACATTCTAGATTTCTTTTTAAAGATTTTATACTATATCCCCAACCTAGAGAATTGGGATCTACTGATAGATAATAACTCCCATTTATATAGTGCTTAAGTTTACAAAGAACTTTTCCCACAGTCACCCCATCAAGTGCAAATAGTCTCTAATGAGAAAATCAAAGTTGAGAGATTAAGTGACTTTCCCCTGGTGACAAGCTGGCAAGTACCCAAGTAAGGGCTTGAATTCAAGTGTATGGATTCCAGAGCCAGTGTTTTCCAGGGTAACACACTGCCAGCTCAGCCTCTTTTTGGGGGATCTCAGACAGTTGATCATTGTGATCCTCCTGTTCTTTGAGGCTCTGTGCCCAAGGTCAGCCTGGATTTCCCAGCAGGAGAAAGAATGCAGCTGACAGTGATCAGCACATTATTCCTTAAGTCTCTTTGGGGATTTTACTTCAGAAACCCCTCTTCGTCATGGTCTTTATTAGCATTTTATCTCTCTGTCTCCTGATATGTAGGAATCTCAGGACTTTAGGAAAGTAAAAATATATTCTAAGAAAAAAGTTTGAACTGCTATTTTATGTTCAGTGGCTAGGTGGCGCAGTGGATAGTGTGTTGGGCCTGAAGTCAGGAAGACTTACTTTCCAGAGTTCCAATCTGGTCTCACTTACTAGTTGTGTGACCCTGGGCAGGTCATTTAATACCATTTGCCTCAGTTTGCTCATCTGTAAAATAAGCTGGAGAAGAAAATGGCAAAGTACTCTAGCACCTTTGCCGAGAAAGCCCCAAATGGTGTCTTAATCAGACACAACTGAATAACAACAATAAATTTTTTATTCATGTATATTTTGTAAGTGGTTAAGGGTTAGCTTTGGTTTGGTTTACTTCTCATAGTGGAACACTACAAAAATTAAGAGGAATATGAGAGCATTTGTTTTGGCAGCACATTAGGAATATATATAGTTAACTAGTTCTTTACTCGACTATTTTAAAATATTAAATTTAAAATATTTAAAATATACTTAGAGTATAAATATGAATAAAGAGTCATTAGAAAACTCCATGAATTTTATGTGAACAGCTTTAGCTAATAAAAAAGATATGTAATTTACTATTTCAATTTCTGGTCATCATTTAAACTTACTGATTTTGATATGGTTATTGGTTTTCTTCTCTCCCTCTCTTCTTCTTTCTCCCAAGTCCCCTGGACACAGCATGAATTTGAGCTAGCACAGTGGGCATTCCGGAAATGGAAATTTCATCAGTTTACCTCATTAAGAGATCTACTCTGGGGAAATGCAGTTTACCTGAAGGAAGCCAATGCAATCAGTGTAGAACTGAAGAAAAAGGTATGGAGTATGTAGGAGTCACTCAACAATGTTTTCTAAATCCTTGAAGCCTTCTTTCAGCCCATAACACAAGTCCCTCTTTTGATTCACTTGATCAATGCTACAAAATACATAAATTACATAAATTTAATATGCAATTATCAATCTAGAAAAGACCTTAGAAGTCAAGACTAGAGACTTGCTGTTTCACATTGCAGTTGAGAAAACTGAATTGATTGACAGTAAAGAAATATAATGCTGGAAGAATCTTTTTTAGAAGTCCATTTACCTTATCAACCTCCTTTTTCCTATAGGTGTATGTGCATACACACATATATTAATTCATTGCTAAACCCTATGACCCTTTTCCAATAACTTTATTCTCTCTCTGAATCTCATTAATACAATGTCATATATGTTAATCTACAGTCTATGACCTGACTTTGTTTTACAGGTCTTTTTTTTCCACCAGAGATAACATAATACATTTCATTAGATTACTATTACATTCTTATACTTTGAGTTTAGAGAAAACTGTACTTGGTTCCAGCTTAAGGTTTCCAAAATTATTCCTGCAAAAGACAGAAAGCTTATCTTGGAAAACTTGTGTTATTTCCAGTGATTAACCTCTAAATTGGAAAAAAAATCGACAACAGGAAAATTTATTTTCTAATCACTCATTGATGGTTCGAGTACTTATTATAGCCTCAATCTTTTCTATACTAGGCAAATTTTAATTGCTTTACTGCTTGTATATCCTTTCAGATAACATTTAGAAAGCATTTTCAGAAAACATTAAATAAAGGCTAATACTGTCCTTAATTTTTAAGTGACATTTTCTCTGAATTCAGGTGCAGTTTCAGTTTGTTCTGCTGACTGACACACTCTACTCCCCTTTGCCGCCTGAGCTGTTGCCCCCCGAGATGGAGAAAACTCAAGATGATAGACCTTTCCCTCGTACTGTTGTGGCTGTGGAAGTACAGGATCTGAAAAATGGAGCAACACATTACTGGTCTTTGGAAAAACTCAAGTATGAAAACTCTATAGAGGGAATATTGTTTTGGAAATTGATAAATTCCGAAATAACACTGAGATATCCATCTATTTATACTTTTCAAGTTAGTGCCCTGGAAACTGCTTTCTTTTCATGGTCATTCCTTTCCTTCAGAACACTGTGACTTCCCTTTGCCCTTCTGAATGGCAAACTGTGATATAATTACCTTTCAACATTTATTTCTATTTTTAAGCCTCATAGCCTCAATTCTCAAAGATCTTTCCATAGTTTCCATAGTTTCCACAGACATAGTTTAAAATTAGCCTCTGAAGAAAAGCTGTTTTTTTAAAAAGTCTTTTCTGAGTTGCTTGTATATATACAGTATTTCTGTCCTCCTGAGGACTTCATTTTTCTAGCCATTCCAGCAATCTGACCATTAACTGATAAACAGAAAAATCTATGCATTTGGTTAAAATGAGAAGTTCGCTTTTATTTCAGTGCCAGTGAGATATTATGTGTATAACTAAAAAGCTAAGTATTCTAGTTTCTGTGCCATTTACTTTTTGTATTGACTCATATTTTTTAAAATGTTAAGTTACAGGCGTACTGTCATTAAAACAACTATATGCAACAAAATCTTGTGCAAAACCGTTGTCCTTAAACAAGAGAGAGCCACATGAATTAACCAAGACAATACTTTGCATTCTGTTGTCCCCTTCCAGGCCTGCACAAAGTTCTGCCGCCCTTGTCCCTCCCTTTCTCTTTCCTTTCCATAGATTAAGAGGTATATTTACTGTCAAGAAAGAAGCAATTCTGGGTCTGCTGATGCCACACAGTATCACCTCATAAAAAGCTTTCAGTATTTTTAATGCTTGATTTTTTTACAACTTTATAATATTCTATTATACCATGATTTATTTAGTTGCTCTCCTAATTGATTTGTTTCTAAATTTTTTGCTATTACAAATAGAGTAGCTATGAGTTTGTTTGCATGGATAGGTCCTTCTCTCTCTTTTTATGATAATTTTGGATAAATTCCCAAAAATGGAATTGCTGGGTTAAAAATGTGATCAGGTTTTTTTGGCTCTTTTCGAATATTTTTGTATTGCTTTCCAAAATGTTTGTCACAACTTGCTGTCCTACTCACATTAGAGTATCGCTTGCTGACAGCCTCATAAGCATTGAGGTTTATCCTTTTGGGGGCTATTTTTGCCATTTTATGAGATGTGCTCTTTCATAAATAGTGACACTGTGGACTAGCAGCAGTTTGTCATTATTGAGTTGAATTCAGTAGTCCAGTTCAACAAGCCTTCGTTAAGAAGCAACTATATGAAAAGTGCCGAACTGGGGTGAGACACAAAGCTGAAAACAGAAGGCAGTCCCTGGTCTCAGGAGCTTTAGTTCTACAGGCAAATAATTATGTCAACTAAAACAGGGTTGTATGTATTTTAGGAGCGAAAGTTTATACTCTGTTAAAAATTTATCTACTGTGTAGACAAAGACTGGAACTGATGCGAGAGATGTACGACAGGGCCGGAGAAATGGCTTCCAATGCACAGGATGATGGAGAGGCAGCAATGACTGGCAGTGACCCATTTTATGATCGGTTCCATTGGTTCAAACTGGTGGGAAGGTATGTACTTATTGTCCTGGCTTGTTTTAGTGATTAACTCATGTGACTTTAGCCTTAACCAGTGATATGTTTTATATCCTTGGGTTTCCATTTGATGCCTTGCTTTTTTCTTCTTATAATAGTTAGTAGCAGTACTTAACAAAAACAAACTACCCATTTGTGATTGTGAAGGCTTTTATAGGTTTCAAATTTTTTTGAGAAGCAAGGGAGCGTTAACAGATTTTGTAGTCTTGAGATTAGTGAATTAATTTCTTTTCAGAGGTAACTGAGTTGCTTTTACCCTTATTCAGAATTTGAGTTGTGTTTTAGTAGCACAAATGATGATTGAAGGACATTTTTAAAGGCACTGGAAGAATGGTAGAGAGATGACACATAGCATCCTCTAGAAGTAAAATGTAACTTCTTTCATTCGCTACTCTTACAATATGGTAGATTTTTAAGACTTAAAAGTTGCCAGACATGTTACCCCTGACCAAGGTAAATGCTTCCTCTGGAACACCAGTCTGTTCTGTTGCCTGACCTGGTATTATGTGAGATATTGAAACAAGACTAAAAGCCTTTTCTCATTTTTTAACCTTTATTCTGTGCCTCTTTCTTTAGACTACTTAAAGGGTGGGGGAGAATGTGATTCTTTTTTGCATACTGAATCATACATATGCTTCTTATAGGCCTACATGTAAACCCAGTATTTATCTGGTCTTAGTCATGTATTCGCTTGCTTTCTCTTAATTTTAAGAACCATCTTTTGCTTTATTTTTCTTAGTTGTCCCTTACCTGATTTAAGATTTTTTGTTTTTATGCTATTTGTTTGATTGACCACAGCTGGTTCCCTCCTGGTGGCACCCATTTCTCTCTCTTTAACCAAATATTCCTCTCTCCCTGGCTGTGTTAATCAACGTGTTCCGTTACCTGATGTCTAGCTCCCCCATTTTCCACGGCTGTGTGAATGAGCGCCTTGCTGACCGTACGCCTTCCCCCACTTTTTCCACGGCCGATTCCGACATCACTGAGCTGGCTGATGAGCAACAAGATGAAATGGAGGACTTTGATGATGAGGCATTCGTGGATGACACTGGCTCTGACGCAGGGACGGAGGAGGGATCGGATCTCTTCAGTGATGGGCACGACCCGTTTTACGACCGATCCCCTTGGTTCATTTTAGTGGGAAGGTTGGTGAGGTTATTGTGAGAAAGGCAAAAAGGGACAAGCTCTTGCTATATAAGCATCTTATAAACTTAGAAGTTAGCCATTCAAAATCCATGGGTGCTCAGTCCATATACTCCAAAGTATTAGGCTCTTTTTATATGTAAACATAGCCCTGGTTGGAGATAGAAATCATAAGACCACAGACAGGATTTTTTTTTAATGTAAAACATTTCCATATTAGTCATTTTGTATAAGAAGACTCAAAAGAAAAAAATGAAAGAAAGAAAGTGAACAATAGCCTGCTTCAGTTTGTATTCAATCTCTGGAGGTGGCTAATATGCTTCATCATTAGTCCCTTGGGATTGTCTTGGATCATTGGATTGCTAAGAATAGCTAAATCATTTACAATTCTCCTGGTTCTGCTTACTTCACTATGCTTTAGTTCATGTGAGTCTTTCCAAGTTTTTCTAAAATCATCCTGCTTGTCTCCTTATAGCACAATAGTATTCCATTGCAATCACATACCACAGTTTCTTTAGCCATGTCCCAGTTGTAGGCATCCTTTTGATTTCCAATTCTTAGCCACCACAAAAAAGAGCTTCTGTAAGTATTTTTGTACATATAGTCCATTTTCCTTTTTTTGGATGCACAGACAGGATTTCTTTGGAGCCTAGATATTCTTTTTGGCACTATATGCAGTATCTAAGAAAAATGGGAAAATTACTTCAGGCAAATTTATCAGTAGAGAAGAAAGATACAGTGAAGGGAGAAAGGGTTAGGTAGTCTAGAGTTATAATGGTGTGGGCAGCAGTAAGTGGAGTAAATATAAAAGCAGGAACATTAATTTTCCCCCTCAATAAAGAAAGCTAAAAATTAAAAAGAGTTACCTCTCTTTTGTGACTAAAACACATCCCTTTCCTATTGAGTCTCTCCTTGAGCAATTAACCATGAAGGTTCTTCTTATAAGTCTCAGAAGATGATTTATGGGGATGTTGCCTTAGGTCATTGTTTAGTACTACATAGTGACCCCATTTTTCTATGCTCTGTACATCCATTTGTTACAGAAAAACACTTCTTTTGTCATGGACTGTAATTCTAACATTTTTGTTTGCATCCTTCCTTTCTGTAATGAAATGATTTCCCTCTAGACTCAGCAACACATCATATAACAGCCTAGATTGGCCAGAAAGTGTGCCCAGTATTTGTGGACATTCAAGTGACCATGTAGTTGCAGTGGAACCACATATTGTGCTGTTAGTCAATGATATCAATAGCAGATGGGAAAACCCTATGTAGGAAAATGCCATCAGACTCTAAGAAAGCAGCAGCTGATATAATGGCATGTGCTTAGTGGAATTTGTGAAGTAAGTAGCTGATGATGGTACAAAATGGGAGAACAGCATTTTGATGGTTAAAAAAAATCCTATATTAAAAATTATGTTATCAGAAACAGATGAAGAATGCTGTTTCTTGAACTAGATTTAAATATTAAGTAGAAATATTACTGGGAATGTTTGATTTCCAGGGGAAATAGCTTTTTATTTACATTTGTTTCTGGAAATTAACCAATGTAGAGTGAAGAGACATTATATGTGTTCTTAGTCACTTGTCATCTTTCCTGTTGACTCACAGCCAAGAAAATAATCTTCAGAATTTCAGAGAAACTTACTTCCTATTATGTGGAATGAGAAGTGAGCATAAAGAAGGGTAAACTCTAAAATCATGTAATCGATTCTGACATATAGAAGTTCAGGTGTCATAGCTGATGGCAAACGTCATGCTAAAAATATTGGAAGAAGCTGGAAGGAAATACCTGTCCCCAAGCTCCTTCATTCCCGGGATTCCTGTGCACACCTCACAGCTACAGACCAGTTGTCCTGTGTTCCATGTAGTGACCCTCATTCTTGTCTTACATAGGATATCATGGGTGGAAAGAGCACTGCCCTGGAAGTGGAGATAAAAGTTCTCTCTTCTGTGCTACCAAACTGTGTGATCATGGGCAAGTGATATAACTCCTCGGACCCTTAGCTTTCTTGAGAATTAGAGGTCGGACTAGATGACCTCATAGCTGCCTTTGAGCTCCCTCTGAGTAGTGATGGGTTGTTTCTCTACTAGTGAGAGTCAGGCTGAAGACTGCCACTTGGTGACTCTGGAAGAAGTATTTTGGGTTCACAACCCACCTGAAGGCAGAATTTTATTGACTTTTGAGAGATATGCATATTGTTTTTTTCTTAGGTAAAACCTGAACTGGCCAGGCAGTTTCATTCACTTCTGTTTTATTCAACTTCAGTAGGTATAAAGCAGTCACTTCTGCATGATTCATTCATGTGATCGTCAAAGGAGCTGTTTCTGTGCTTTCCCATTTGGGCAGATGCCCTTGGCCTCATCTTGGTGGGGCTCAAGCCAGCTTTGCTTCAAGCTAATTTTGGAGCAGCTGGAGAGATAGAAAGGCCAGAGAGAAATCTCAGAAATCAATAAAATGAGGGATAAATATCTTCTCCATGTTTTTGTCCAGTACTTGCTGTCTTTGAACAAAAAACATTATGTAGATTAGACTTCTTGTTCATCCCACACTGTATTTTGTCGTTAATAAATTGCTAAATGCCTTAGAAAAGTAATCGTCATCCAGTTTTTTCAAAATGTGAAGTCTTCATTGTATACATATCAGAGGAGTAGATTCCTTTTTTGCCTTTGTGTTTATTCACAAGATTGTATGTCTCCTTTTAAGATATAACTAAAATAACTATACTCTTCAGTAGTAAAATTTTCCAATCTCTTGTGTTACTCCATTCGTAGCATTTGTTTTTCAACCTTGGCTGCCTTTTACTGAATCCTTGTATGGAAATGAAAAGAGCTTGTCCCTTTAGCCATCTCTTATGACATGTGGGGATATCATGAACCGTTCAGTACTACCTGGGACATAGTGTTAATTAATGTTTATGGGAAGGGGGAGGTTTAGGGTGAAAATGATTATATTCTGACTTGTTGAAATGCTGGAATAGGTATTCTGTATTTCTTTAAAAATTACTAGTTATGCTGAATATTCTTTTTTTTAAATGTGGGTTAAAATTTTCTGTTATATTCATTTTCTGTTCTGGTGTGCCTGTTCCATATTAATTTGCCATTGTTTCATCTAATATGTGTTTTGCCTCCGCCACCCCTCCACTTTCAGTCTGCTTAGCCAAGGTTTAAGGTTACTCCATGGTGATTCAAATGTTCCCTTTTTTAATGCGTTAGAAGAATTTGGTCTGTAGTCTTCATTTTTCACTAAAGCATTCCCTAATACCAAAGAAGTTCAGTCATGCAGATGAGGTGTTTAGAGTAACTGTAGTCACTGGAGCCGATACACCTGTCCTCAGAGACTACCACTATAGAAATTTGCAGTTGTCTTAATTAGAAGTTATCTTTGCAAGATCATTGTGAAGCAGATTCATGTGTCCAAAAGAATCGTTTCCATTAGCATCAACATATAATGGGTATTGAAAAAGACCCTTACCTTGTGTGAGTTTGTAATCAGTTCATCAGCCCCTCTGAGAGGTAATCTTTCTTTAAAAAAGATGGGTATTATATTTTTAGATGATCATTTTTTAAGGTTGGAATAGATAATGTTTAAGGTTCCTCCCTGATCTACCATTATGTATTCTCATGTAATTCATAAAGTACAGTTAACCATCCAGACTCAGCGCCTTTGTCCTTTTCTCTAGTGAGTCCTGAGGTCAGTCATATACCCTTTCAAATTAGATTACTTTCTTTGAAAAGAGGTTACTCAAGTCTGTGTGTAATCCTTAATGGTCAGATAAAGAGTCAGGGCAGACTGCTTTCTCTTTGGTAGATACATTTTGTCTTTCACCCTTGTGAGTGAGAGGCATAATTCAAATCTCATTAGCTCTATAACAAGTAACCTGTATTTACTAGTTTTGTGTGCAATCATCTTCCCAAGATCTAGGATTTAATCTGACTTTTTCCTGAGGTTATTTTAAATTACATCACAGAGTTTAATACTTTCTGTTTTGAAATTGCCTGTACTTTGGAGCAGACTGAAAAGGAAATAGATTTCATTTTCTATTCTGTTGTAGATATATAGTTATTTCGTTGCTTATGTACATTCATGTTTCATTTGTAGATTTAAAGCTTTAGCAACCTTTTCTTTTTCTGTAATACAGTTTGCTTACTGTTAGCATTTTTGTTGTTTAGTTAATTTGCTATTGAAATCTCTGTATATCCATTTCATATTTTTGTGCCTTTGTTTCCAGTTCATATTATTGCAGGGTTAAAAGGACAGATTAGAGATAATGTTTCATATGAAGTAATCGTTTAATTTTTTAGATGTTTACTGTTTTTCTTTTATATCAAAAAGACCAGTATGTGCCATGTGAAGACAATGAATTAGTAGTAGGGTCCACTAATTGTCTCCTGTTTGCTAATATGAACTAATAACTGAAGCTTTGAGTTGATATCAGAGTTGGTTTTTTATAATCTCACCAAAGCTTTTTTATAAATAAAAATAATTTCTACCAATTAATAGAAAAGGAAAGAAGCTAAATGTGAGAGGACTCTAGTTAACTTGTGATATTAAAAGTTAGGTCTGTAATTATACATTTTCATCCCCACACAGGATTTTTTCATTTCTCATAATTTAGAGAGTGTTTTAAGTGTATGTGTGTGTGTATGTCTACACACACATACCCTTGAGAAGTAGCTTTTTTGTTCTTTCTTGTAATTTTATCTTGATGCTCTTCCAGTGTCCCCCAAAACTATTTTATTTAGAAAATTCTAGCTGCACAGGCTTTCTGCCTATTTATCTGTTTCTTCTATATGTCACTTTTCTTTCCTGACAGATGGAAATTCTTTTTTGTAATCAAAATTCTTTATCATAATGTTAATAGGTATTGTTGTAAGATCAGTTTCTCTAGCTGTACTTTGAGTCCCAGCCATATTTCTTTGTCTTTTATGTCTCTGCTTTTTGTTTGTAACCATTGGGGGAAAAAAACAACAACAAACCATCTAATTGCATTCCATGTGCAGAAAGGCCATTAAGTTCATAAATGGATTTTTTTCTCGTAACAATCTTCATAGAACTCTATGTAATCATTTAGCTCTTAGTTGTCACTCATCCACCTGTTATAATGGATATAGAGAGTAACGATGCAATTCATTTGGTCTTTGCAAGTTGTTTTATCAAGTATTTGATTGTGTTCATATGAATGACTGTCCTGTCAGAATCTATTTAGAAGCAACCTAACAGTGCAGTATAGTCTAAGAGGGCACCTTGTTAACAAGGTCAGCAAGAGACTTCATGAAGACTCCATGAATCCAAATGCCAAATTCTCTCTATGATTAATGCTATAATGTTTGTCTTTCTGCTTCTTTCACTAGGGCATTCGTATACCTGAGTAACCTGTTGTACCCAGTACCCCTGATTCATAGAGTAGCTGTTGTCAGTGAGAAAGGGGAAGTGCGGGGATTTCTGCGTGTGGCAGTACAGGCTATTGCGGGTAAGTGCCATTTCATAAAATACTTTTTTGATTTAATCTCTGCCTTGATGCTTAGCAAAAATTCATTACCCACATGGTCCTTACAGTTGTAAGTGTGGGGCAATTTTTGTTTCTTAAAAAAAAAAATTTCTCCCTGAAATTTCCAGTGCCCCATCATACTTGAGTGTGGATTTTAGGTTTATAAAGGACATGCAAGTAAAATGCAGTTTCTCCCAAATTGCAATGGGTGTGGTCCCATTGACAGACCATATCTATCTACACATAACAAGAGAGAGTTCTCATCATAAGGTTGGCCCCTAGTGCTAGCATCTTTGATCATGATGATTCATGATACAGAACAGAAGGCATAATAGCCTTTGGTCAGAGGATCATAGATTTAGAGCTGAAAGAATGATCATAGAGAAGTGGAGGAGGCAGCAGAGGGGACTGCCAATTATGCAGTTTTTAGACCACTTACAAATGTTAATTTAATTTTCAGTACCCTAAATGTGAGGTCTGTGTCCTACACCAATGAATTGGCATGCTACTGGCACATTTGAACCATGTTACATTAAGATTTTTGTTAGGAATGAAACTGTAAGATGTAAAGAAGCTGAAGCGAAATGGAAGGATGATCCACAGGTTGTCCTCATAGATGAGTAAATAATAGAGTTGTCTTTATCTTATGTCCAGATACAGCACGACCAATCATTTCATGGGATACTTACCCATCTGACTTGCAGTGTTCATGGTGAGCACAACCAAATACACTACCAATGCATAATTATAGTTTTTGTAACAAGATTTGTTCTGGAAATTAAAGTGGAGAAAATATAAGAACTCAATAAAGCCCTCCAAGATGATCCAGTGGATAGAGCATGGGGCATGGAGTTAGGAAGAACTGAGATCAAATTCAGACTTAGGCACTTACTAGCTGTGTGACTCTGGGCAAGTCACTTAATCCCATTTGCCTCAGTTTTAAAACTGCAGGAGGAAATGGCAAACCCCTGTAATATCTTTGCCAAGAAAACCCCAAATAGGATCATGAAGAGTCAGACAAACCTGAAAGGACTGAACAAAAAAAGCCCTCCAAAGCAATTCACTGTATATTTTAATACTTTTAGCTTGAAAGTAGCACTGGGGGAAACATTGTAAAATCCTAGAAAAAATGATTTGGCATTTAAAAAAAAAAGAAAGATGATAAAGGGTTTGTGAATTATTCAGAAGCCTTGTGCATATATATTCAGAATCCTTTTTTTAATAAGAAAATTGGAGAGGCATTGGATAGTGGGAAACACCAAAAAACTTTACAAAAATTGAAATTGCGCATATCTTGATAGGGAACAGCTTGTGAGCATTGTGAGAGCCATTTTCACAGTCAACTTCTTGTGTGCATTTGGATTATCTGCTAGTTAGAGCAAAGGTCATTATTAGTACCTGGTTAGAATAAAGGATAAAAATGAGGTGATAGTATGTACAATTACAACTGTTCTCACTCAACCAATTAGTTTTGACTCTGGAAAAAAATAACCTTTAATAGTAAAGGTGAGGGCATGGGGGAAATGATTCTGCAGATGACTTAGAATGAGACTCAATTAAGGCCAACCATCTGAGAAGTGTTTCTAGATGAAACTGGAAGGATGAAAACAAATAGACATAAAATGAGAGAGATTTGTTAGATTTATAATGGCCTATTCTCATTATTGATAATAGTGGTACCAGACAATTAACTATAGTAATCTGCTCTACTGCTACCATTCTACAGTGTAGTAAAGTAATTAAGTCATAGAAATATAGTTTTATGAAAGCACAACAGCCTTTGCTTAGGATTATAAAGTCTTCTGAAGGAAAGTAAAGACCTCGAGAATGTAGGTGGTGCTGTTTTCATCACTTACTAATGATTAAAGGAACAGACTTCAAAATATTAAAGGCATATTTGGGGTATTCATAACTGCCCCTCCCTTTACTCCCCACCCCAGATGAGATTTGGATTTCTGGACCCTAGCTTTCCAGGTCACCATATCCTGAATTGATTCCTTGCTCCCCTATACCCCAATATCTGAATAACTGTAATACTCCAAAAGAAAAAAAAACCCAACAACTCCTTCCTTGCAAAGTTTTATTGGTGACTTTTGTTCTTCTATCACACTTATTTCTACCCTGTGAGCCTTCTCTTATAACAAAGATTAACAAAGAAAGGGAGTTCAGCAAAACCAACTAATAAACTGTCTACATCTGATATAAGCATCATTCCACATCCATAGTCTCATCTCTTTTCTGAGGCCAAGGCTGGTCATTAATTAACTGGTTAATTACACAGAGTTCAGTTTCATTTTTAATATTTTTTCCATTTATATAGCTGTATTTATTGGGTATATATTGTGCATATTGCTGGGTCATCTCCAGTCATCCTGAGGAATATCTGGTCACTGAATCCAGATGGCTCTGGAGAAGTGAGGCTGGTAACCTGCACAGCCCTCCCTCACTCAGAACAGAGTCAAGTACGAGTCATGTCATCATTTCTCTGATGGCTTGGTCTTCCTCGGCAACGAAGGACGAACACGAAACAAAGAATGATGAGGAGTATTTACCTGAAATCTAATTAGAAGGTCCTTAAACTTGAAAGGAAGGAGAAAACACACCCACCCATGTACGTACACACACACACACACACACACACACACACACACACACATCCCTTTGAGAATACTGCACTAAGCCAGTCTCCATCTACTTCCTCCATGTCTCCTCACTGTTCTGCTGAACCTGACAACTGTGCGCCTAAATCCACTAATAATTTATGTTTTCTTCTCTCTATTGGCTACCCTTTTATTCTTGCCCTAATTGAATCTCTGTGCTCTTCCAAACCTTCTCTTCCTTCCTCCATTCTCCTGCATCACTCCCTCCCCAGTTCTCTTGGCAGAGAATCCCCACCTTTTGTTTTCTGAGACAGTAGAGGTTTTTCACCTAGAAACTTCCTCTTCTCCCCTATTCTACAACATAAAACCACTTAAAATCATCACTGGTGAAAGATGGCTCATGGTCTCCCCAAGGCCTCTACTTTTATACTTGATCCTATTCCTTCCCATACCTTTGGCAGATTGCTTCTGTAACCATTTTTCACTCACTCCCTTTAAGCTTCAGTCTTCCTCAAGCATATAAACATACCCACATCTCCTCAAATGAACTTCATTTGACCCTGCCCTTCCTTAGCAAGTGATAGTCCATCCAATGAGCTTGACTTTGATTCTTGGCACAATTATAAAACCTATTATTGTGAAGTGTTGGTTAATGGATAGCTAGAAAAGGAAGTGATGGTCACAAAGAGCCAACAATACTGAATTAAAATAGATTGTGTCCGCATAACTTCATTTCCATTTTTGTCAAAGTTACTAGGCTGGTAAATCAGGGGACTGCCGTGGTTCAGTCATCGTAGTCCTGTCTGACTCTTCGTGACCACGTTTGAGGTTTGCTTAACAGAGGTATTGGAGTGGTTTGCCGTTTCCTTCTCTAGCTCATTTTACAGATGAGGAAATGAGGCAAACAGGATTAAGTGACTTGCTCAGGGTCATATAGTTTATAAGTGTCTGAGACCAGATTTGAACTCAGGAAAATACATCTTCCTGACTTGAGGCCCAGTACTCTATGCCCTGTACCATCTAGCTGCTCTATGTGTAGATATAGCTTACCTAGAGTTTAGCAAAATATTTGATCCATTCTCTTATGCTCTTCAAGTGGACAAACTGGAGATAAATAGATTGAATGATAATGCTATTAATATTAAAGTAGATCCAGAAGTGATTAGATGGCCAAATCCAAAGAGCTGTCATTAATGATTCAGTGTGTCACGTTTGGAAGTAAGTCTTCAGTGGTGACCCAGGGATCTGTGCTTGGCCCTCTGCTATTTAACATTTTTTAACTTAGGTGAAGGTCTCAAAGGCATCTTTATCAAATTTGTTAATGACACAAAGGTGTGAAGGGAACACTAGTATGCTGGAGGATGGAGTTATAATGCAAAATTATTTCAGCTGTCTGACATTTCATAAGATGAAATTTAATAGGAATCAGTGTAAAGTCAAACTTGGGGCTCAAAAAAAATCAACTTCACAAGTTAAAGGTAAGGGAATTATGCTTATATAGCAATTTGCCTAATAAAAAAATCTGATGGTTTTGATAGACTACAAATTTATTATGAGTCACATGTGTAATATGGCAGCTAAGAAAGCTATGATATAATCTCAGCTGGTTTTAAAAGAGGCATGATATTCACACTGGGTCAAGGAGATGCTTGATAGTCCCTCTGTCCTCTGCATTCGGTTCTGAGAGCTAGATTTTAGGAAGGACAACGACATTATGGATGATCTTCAGAACAGAGCAACCAGATGCTGAAATTTTTCAGACTCACATCATATGAGGTTTGAAGGATCTAGGCATAATTGAACTCTACAAAGACAACACTTAGTAGAAAGATAATGCTTTCTGTAAGTATTTGAAGGGCTAAAGGGATTTAATTTGTTCTGCTTGGCCACAGAACATACAATTTAGAGAAATAGGTGAAATTACACAGACAGATTTAGACTTGATGCAAGAAAAACTTGGAGAAAATTAGGACTGTCCATAAATGAAATGGGCTCCCTTAGATGTAGCAAATTCCTAATTTCTAGAGACTTTCAAACAGCAAGTTGAATCATTACTTATATAGATTATAGAGGGGATTCTCTGCCTAGAGGTAGATAACCTCTAAGCTCTTTTCCAGTTTTCGGATATTCTTGTTTTGTGAGTAGAAATCATGTTTACCAAATGAAATCTGACTGACTTTCATATATAACTATCTCACAATTGATCATGCTACCATTATATGGAGATAAAATCATCTGGATGAATATGAATATTGTCTAGTCTTTGACAGGCAATTGAGTAGCCCAGTGATGTCCAAAGTTTTAAAATCATGAATCCCAGAGAGTACAGTTTTTTGAGCATCTACAGGGAAGCATTATCATGCTGGAAAGGGTACCTGCACAGCTACTACCGTGGGGGTCTGAGCCACAGCTCATTTATAACTGATCTGAGGGACTGATACCTGGGTGAAAGGAAGGAAGTTCAGTGCTTCAAGGCATGAGGGGATAAAGATTTTGAGTGCTGAGCTGTAATGAGGGAAAGGTGGTGTAGTTTATTGAAGACAGTACATAAGTGTATTTCCCAGAGAGGAGGAGGGGCAACTCATCTTCCCACACTCTGGTTGATCACTCACCCCATCAAGTCATGCCATGGCCCCCATTTTATAGACTATCCAATGAGTTCATCCATACCTAGTACATATAGGATCATTGGATTTGTGTCTGCAAGGAACCCAAGAGATCATCTAGTTTAATTTAAACACCTCAGTTTGTAGATGAGAAAACTCAGATCCAGAAACAGTAAGCAACTTGACCAAAGTCAAACAGGTAATAAGTAGTCGACCACTATTTCATGGGCCACTATTTAAACCATGGGCCTCAGATTTTAAATTCAGGGGCCCTCTCTCCCATTTTGTAATGGCACTGCTTTACAGTGAACTGAGCCCAGATTTTAATAGGTGAAAAAGAAGGGAAAAGGACTGAATCACAGGTGGGGAATGGTAGTGTGTCTGATCTCAAGGTACTTTCCATGTTTTTAATATCATTCCGCCAGTGATGATATATAGTAGTCTTTTACATATAGCTGGCACCTAATAAATGTTTATTGAATGAAATGAAATAGTGCATGAAATGAATACATGAAATAGTGCAGCCTAAAAAGAATTACAGTTTCAGGTGACCCAGAGATCACTGGAAAGATGTGCAGTACTTGTGTGTAGCTTGCTGCGTATTACCAATGATGGTGTTGCATGCAAAGTGGAATAAAAAAAACCAAACTCCAAAGGCATGTCTGATTGGACAGGAAGATAGGCTAGTGTGACGGATGGGCAGCCAGGTAATTGCACTGATCTTCATGAAATCATAAAAGACATAGAAGAAGTCCTCTAGGAGTGAACATCAGACAACTCTTCTATGTACATTTTGGGAAAGATGTGGCAAAAAATCACAGAACAGGAATATGTAGGTGGGCTGCAATGTGGTCAGGTGTTACACATGCTCACATTGATGAGATCACAAGTCCATTAAAATATAATTCAATTCTTTCCTGTTTGCTTCCTAGCTATTATTCTTAAAAACTGCAAGTTGATTCTAGACAGTATATGCTGCTATTCTGGAATAAGTGGATGAAGGAATTTCCCTTGACACTATATGGGCAGCGTATAGAGAGCCCATAGAGAATTTCTTTACTGTTAAAATAACATCACCCTCCTCATTCAGAAATGTTGAATTATTTTTGAGGACTTTTATTACTATTTATTACTATTTTATTACTATTATTCTCATAGGAGCTAAACAGTTTCAAGCTTTCCAGCTTGTTGGCCACCACTTTGAAAAGAACTGATCAAGGCATCCTTATTTGGCATTTCTCCATAATCTATCCTCCTAGGGCCTGAAAAATTAGGCAAGAGATTTCCTGTAATTTTCTACCTTTGGATTAGTAGCCCAGGACTGGTTGGCTAAAACCAAAGTCTAGTTGAGAATTATTTTGTGTCATCTTGTGGGAGGAGGTCTCCAGTGGAGGAGCTGGCTATGCTGTTTAACATTTTTATCATTGATTTAGATAAAATCATTGAAGCATGCTTATCAGTTTTTTTATATTTATTTTTATCAGTTTTTATTTTTAAATGTTACAAATATCTTTTGTTTTTATCATCTTCATTTCCTAACCCTCTACCCACGGAGCCATTACTTATGACAAAGAATAAAGAAAAAAATCTCAAAGATATTCAGTGAAACCAACGCATTAACCAAAGTGAACAGTATATGTAGTGTTGTACATCCATAATTCCCAACATCTGCAAAGAAGGGAGAGATGCACATTGGAATAGCTCTTCTTGGTCTGGTTTGTTGATTATTCTTACACAGCAGGAGAAGGAAAGGGAATAAGCATTTACATAGCACCCACTATTTGCCAGGTACTATGCTTAGTGATTTTTACAAATATTATCTCATTTGATCCTCACAACAACTCTAGGAAACAGGTGCTATTATTATCCCCATTTTATAGATAAGGAAACTGAGACCCACAAAGGCTAAATGACTTGGCCAGGGTCACACAGCTAGTAAGTGTGTGAGGGCAGTTGTGAACTCAGGGTCTGTGCACTGTGCCACCACCTAGTTAACTTTACACAGCACTCAATCTCAATTTTTTTCCATTTTACAATGTTGTAGTCATTTATATTTTCTTGGTTCTTTTTGCTTCCCTTTATGTTAGTTTAACCAAGTCTGCCCATGTTTCTCTGCTTTCTTTCTATTCATAATTTCTTATAGCACGGTTAAATTAAATGATTAAATTTATGCATCACAATTTGGCCATTCCCTAGTATCTCAAGACTTATATTATTTCCAGTTCTTTGCTACTACAAAAAATACTGTTATTGGTATACATAAGATCTTTCTATCTTTGCCCTATTTGGATTTTACACCTAGCAGTGGGGTTGCTGAATCAAAGGATATTGACCTTTTAGTTACTTTCTTAGCATAATTCACATTGCTTTTATAAATGGTTAGACCAGTGCAAAGCTCTGCCAACAGTGTATAACTGACTGTTTTCTGCATCCTTCTCTAGCATCTGCTGTCTTTATTTACTTTTCTGGGTACGAGGTAAAACCTCAGAATTATATTGATTTGTATCTCTTATTTTTAGTGATTTGGAGTAATATTCCATGTCATACATTTTGTATCAGATATTTATCAGAAATATTTGACACAGAGATTTTTCTCAATTGACCACTTCTCTTCTT
Organism: Notamacropus eugenii; assembly: GCF_028372415.1. NCBI lineage: Eukaryota > Metazoa > Chordata > Mammalia > Diprotodontia > Macropodidae > Notamacropus > Notamacropus eugenii. Next base: position 49,524,290 of record NC_092876.1, read on the forward strand.
ATCCTAGTTGTAATGATTTTTTTCATGCAAAACTTTTTTATTTCTTGTAATTTAAATTATCTTTTTAAAAAATTTTTCGCCTGTCATAGGATCATAGATTTAGAGCTAGCAGGGCTTGTAGAAGTTATCTACTGCCCAGTGCTCTTGATTTGTGGTTGAAGAAACTGAGACCCAGAAAGGTCAAGGGACTTACTGAGGGTTGCCAAGGCAATAAAGTGGCAAAGCTAGAATTTTGGGACTTGAGCCTGGGGCTTCCGAATCCAAATCCAATAGACCTTCAACCACATAATGTCACCTCTCTGGTCCTTGAGTGATTAAGAATTCTTCCTTTATATAATTTGTTTTGCTTTGTTTAATTATTGTAAGAGAAGGTTTTTATTTAGATGGAAGGATGGGCAGAATCAGGGGTGGCAGTAATGGTAGCAGCATATCTAGTGGATAGAATATAGCTTTAGGGTCATGAAAGCCAGAATCAAATGCTGCCTCAGTCACTTAAGCAGCTGTGTGACCCTGGACAAGTTAACCTCTCAAGTTTCATTTCACAAGAGGAAATGAGAGGGTTAAACTAGGAGTCCTTTTGGCTCCCTTCCAGTTCTAAATCTATGAGATCTGTGATGAAAGTAAAGAGAATAAATTAAACACTTTTAAAATACACCGAAGAAAGCAAAAGAAAGTTCAGAAGGGACCACAAGCTGTTTGTCTGGCAATGTGGTTACTACCACATTAAATTTCATATATTTCTTAAAAAGCTGTATTTAATTGATTCATGATTTCATATTATTTTATGACCTTCTTATATGTGAAAATATTCATTTTTTTTTTTGGAGAATCTTCTAATTAATTTTTTTAAAAAGAGAGAGAAGAAAAAGAATTCCCCCCACCTTACCCAAAGCTATGAAAAGTTCCCAGTCTGACTTAGATCAACATCTTAGACAATGTACCACAAGTTCAAAATATAATCCCACCCTGAATATACTTAAGATTCACAAAAGTCTTGACAACCTACAAAGTCTGGCTAAGTCAAAGAGATGAATTAAATGGGAATCAACGCAAAGTCTTACACAAGTTCAAAAAAAGAAATCTGTGAAAGTACAAGATGCAGGAGACATAGCTAAACAGCATTTGGTCTGGAAAAGATCTTTGGGTCTTAGTGGACTTGTAAGCTTCATATGAGTCAACAGTATGATATGTCAGCCAAGAAAGTTAATGCCATGTAGGCTATGCTGGAAAGGCTTCTAGGGCTAGAGAGCTTAATTAGGTTCTGCTGGTCATTGACCAAGGTAACTGGAGATGTTGAACCTGGAGAAGAGCAGACTTCGGCAGAATAAGGGTGGGAGAGCACCTTCAAGGCTGAAATATGAGTGAATGGAAACTATAAAGAGCCACATTTAGACTTTTGGTTTCAGAAAAATCTTCCCAGGAATTAGAAATATTCCAAAGTGGACTGAGCTGCCTCGGGAGGTGATGGGATTCCTGTCATGTACAGTCTGCCATTCAAGCTTTATATGAATCCACACCTGTTTAATGCTCTACTAAAGCAGCTTGTTTTATTGGTAATGTTTCTAAATCAGACTGTAGGGAAAATTCTAAAATGTTTACTATAATGTGAAACATTTCTGTCATGTGTTTTATAAAAGGTAAAGCAGTTAGTTGCTATATGAGAGGTGTTAAGTAGTGTCTTACTGATATACAGTATTTATATCAAGAATCTACAGTAGGACCGGTTTAAGAGTCATGGTTCTTTTGAAACTGGTCTAACACAAGCAGAAGAAAATTCAGTCCATTTGTATGATTGCATTTTTTGCTTGTTTCTAATTTCATTTGGACAAATGGATCAAAATGACTGTATTGAATTGTCCTACTCGTGTTGTTCTGTCTCTTCCCCTCAATGGATCTTTTTTGGTACTGTCTAATTTTCAGAATCTCAACTGGCAAAATTGTTTGCAGTCTAGTAAATATCACTCCCTTTTAGCCCAAGTATTCAGTCTTAGCTGAACCCCACATTGATTTTAGCCTCAGTTTACAGTGTTGATCTTTTTCTCTTTTTTAATCTCAATAGCTGATGAAGAAGCTCCTGATTATGGCTCTGGAATCCGGCAGTCAGGAACAGCTAAAATATCTTTTGATAATGAATATTTTAATCAGGTAAGGCTTCAAATAAAATAGGAAGATTTGGGGGGGATGGAATGGAAGAAAGATGTGGAAAGAAAATTCTAGAAGTTGGACCAAAAATTCTGCACTACTATTAAGTACAGAACAACTTGTATAGTCAATTCCTGGGAAGTTATAAGCAAGTTTTAACTTGCTGTTACCAACTGTTGTTATTAGCTTGGCATTGTTAAACCAATGCTGGTTCCAACCCTGATCAGTCTGCCCCCTTTTTCCATATCCTCCTCAAACTGGGCAGAGCCATTTATCTTTTACATCATTTTTTGTTTAAGACAGTTTTAAATTTACTTCTGGTTTGTTTTTTTTTTACTATTCTTTTATTATTTAGAAGTACTTCCAGGTACTTTTTTAAAGAAATAATTTTTATTTTGAATTTTCTATTTTAAAAAGTTATTGAATGTTACAACAAAGCTATTTAAATTTTAAAATGTATTTAAATATTCAAATAAGGACAAGAATATATAAGTAATACTTTTATAATTTCTTTCTAAGCTCTCTAATTATACATTTTAAAATCCCGATCCTGTTTTTGGGACATAAGGAAAAATTCAGAGAAACCAGTATCAGCATGCTAGATCATGTGTGACCCCTTACATTGTTTTCAGAGTGATTTTTCTTCAGTTGCGATGACTCGCTCTGGATTGTCCCTTGAGGAGCTAAGGATTGTGGAAGGACAGGGTCAGAGTTCTGACATCATTACTCCTCCAGAAGAAATCATTCGAGGGAATGAACCAGGTAAGTGAATGGAAAATGAGATAGTGGGGAAAGGATATTTCTAATCCCTGTGAGGAAAGTAAGCAGTTCCATAAGCTACCTTTGAGCAGGGTCAGAGCTCCTGACTTTGCCTTCTTGAAGCAAAGTTGTGTATAATCTCAGCCATGAACTTGTCATTTGTTCCTCTCTAGACTTAAAGTCAGGCACTTTGCTGGATGGGAAAATGGTGATGGAAGGGTTTCCTGAAGAAGTTGGAGAGCATCTGAAATTAGGCAGTGCTTTCACTTTCCGCGTGACGGTATTGCAGGCCAGTGGTATTCTCCCCGAGTATGCAGACATCTTCTGCCAATTCAAGTAAGCAAAGCTGTTGAGGTTTTTCCTCTCTATAGTTTGTCTGGTGTAGGAATTCTGTACCATAAAACAGAATGCTTTCTTCACTCAGGACAGAGAGAAGAACAAGAAATTTAAGATTATTAAAATAGGATTAAGTTGTTGGTATAATTTCCTTCATCTTGTAAGGATTTGAATACATTGTCTGTTCAGCATGAATGTTCTAGAAGCCTAGAACTAGATTGATTAGGCAGTTATTGCTAGAAGAACCATTGTACCTGGCACTTTTGCACTTTTCATGATGGAGTCTGAAATCTGGGAACCATGCATAGCTACCATCAACAGCCATTTATTCCTTTACACTAAATAGTAAGTTCTGTATGAGACAATGTCTGCAATTTAAAGTAGAGAAGACAGTCCATAAGGAGTGCACTAGTACTACGTGGAGTGGAGAACAAGAGAGAAGCTGGTTCTCAGTTTCATGATTTGTTCAACAAGAGAGCGGCTATGAAACATTTTTTAAAAATCATAAGTCCCACTCAGTTCTCCTGCCTCTAGTGACATTCTTTCATCAGACTACCTTATTCAGTCCCCTAAATATTTTTAAATCCCTTCTCCTCTGGATCTGACTTTCACTCATTTTGCTTTTCTATGTTCTCCTAATGGATATTACATCTTTTATCTGAGAATAGTTCACGTACTGACTACCGTTTTCTTCTCTACTTATTTTTATTCCCAGTTTCCCCTTAGTAATAGAATTTTCATTGTCTGTAAATGTAAAGAGTACTTACTATTAGTCTGAATGGTCCACTCTCAGTGGATACTCTATATAAGCTGTCCCCAGGCACATGGATGCTACTGACAGGCCTCAGCATACTTTGTAGCATCTTAAGCCCTTGCAGACCTATTTTATATGAAATGATTTCATAATTTTCTAGATAATGATATGGGACCAGAATGAGGCTATTCAGTTCTCTACTTCCCCTAACCCCCGAGCAGTTTTTCAGCTCCATGTACTACTCAGTGACTGAGCCCCAGAACAGCGTCTGGAAGTTAGTTTTAAAGAATATTGAATAGTTTGGGTATTAATTTAAATAATATTCTCATTTATGCTGTCTTGGTCTTCCTATATATGTATATAAATATGTATAGTAGTAAATTTGTAAATGGTATCCGCTTTTGGATTCCTGTATTTTTCTACAATATGTATTTGAAATGAGGATCCTAGTGACACGGGTTATTGAAAGCTCCATTTGTTTTATTCATTTAGCTTCTTACATCGTCATGATGAAGCATTCTCTACAGAACCCCTAAAAAACAATGGCAGGGGAAGTCCTCTTGGCTTTTATCATGTTCAGAATGTAAGTGATACATTCATTTCTTTGAAGTTTGGCTGAGAATGGGTGGCACTGTGTGGTTTCCATTCAGCTTTCCCAGATCAAGGGAAGATGAACTCAAAGATGAGGTGCTGCCCAACAAGGAGAAGGAGAGTGTAGAGTAGAAAAGAAAGGGGGAGCCCCTGAATGTGGTGCCATGAGGAAGCATGTCCCTGTGCAGATTACAGTTAGTCCTCTTAGTGAGCCACATGACTGTGTGTAGATGATTGGGTAGTAGCAGGGACTAATAAATTCTTCCATTAGTTTGGGCTTATTAAAGCATTTTTCAATTGCTGTCTTCTCAGAAAAAAATGTGAGCATTTAAATAAGCATTTTATGGAGGTGACCATATTCTCCATTAAATTCTAAGCCATTAACCCCAGCATCAACTTACACGTAGTAAAAATGATTCCTGAAGTCTTTTGTGTTTGACTAGAATTCGGGGTTCTATTTCCCAGTGACAGACAACTAATCCCTTAGACGGGATGACTCCAGCTGCATTCTGTTCTCTGACTAACTAGAGTAGTAATAGCACAGAACACATGGGGAGCTCCTCTGGAGCACAGGAGCGTGCTTGCCTCTCTCCAGCGTCTCAGTTCAGGCTAACAGACATCATTGCCATCTGGGGTGGCTTGTTGAGGAGACTACAACAGAAGAAAATGAGTTTTTTATGTGGCTGCGGGGGAGGGAGGTGCAGGAAGGAGTGTATAAGCAATAAAGGCAAATAAAGTCTAACACCAATGATTGCCACACCTCACCCACTGATTCTAAGACAGCTCAGTGGGAGAACAAGCACTAGATGGGCCCTCAAGGCCTGATTCTAGTCCTGGAATTTTAGCTCCCCAGCGCATCTATAATAGGAAGGTAGACCATATATATATAATGTAAGTTCTAGCCCACACTGACACATAAAAGAATCTCTAGGAGAGACTGGAACATTTTTGTGGGGATATTTGGTATTGTGCTTGCATGTACTCTTCACTTAGGAAGTGTTGAACTAATACTTCGAACTCAGATCTCAACTAAGAAAAAAGCCTTTCTCACTTGTTTCTCCCCTCCTCCTCCAATCCTCTTTGCTAGATTGCAGTGGAGGTAACTGAATCCTTTGTGGACTACATCAAGACCAAGCCTATAGTATTTGAAGTTTTTGGGCATTACCAGCTACACCCTCTTCATGTTCAGGGACAGGAGCTTCACAGGTTTGGACCAAATGAGTCAAGAAGATTTTATTTACTTGTTTTCTTCTCAGAAAAAAAAAAAAGAGATCCTTATAGGGACTTAAGGCAAATATTATCCCAGTGACCCTATATTTCCCTATGTTCACTAAAGTTACTAGCTTTACAGAGGCTTTACCACGGGTCTGTTTTCTGAGGATTGGCCTTAGATGACTGTAGAAAGGGGCTTTACCGGAGATGTGCCACTCTGCTATGCTTCAGATTAGCTACAAGTCAAAAAGGTAGCTGCAGATGATATCTTGAAGCACAAACTCCAAGAAACAATACTGAACAGTTTATTTTTTTCCCCTTAAGATGGTTAAACTAGTGAATGAAAAAAAAACTACATAGGAACTGGTGTGTGGTAGAGTAATGATGTTAATGATAAAATGATGTTTTCATCAAGACACAATTAACAAGAAAACTCTCACTATCCATTTTTAGCCAAAACATACAAGAGAATTGTCCAAAAGTATTTTAGTTAGCATTGCAACATAGAAGAAATAAGGTCTAGCATCTGCAATACTGAGATGGAAACTTGGAAGATTTACTTAAAGAGAGAGTAAGATGGTGGTGGCATAAGTCCCCAAACCCTTTCTCAGTCTGTAGGAAATCTGACTTAATTCTTTTCTTTACAGTCCTCCTCAACCATCCCGGCGATTCTTCCCTCCACCCATGCCACTTTCCAAACCAGGTGAGAATTCAGTAATGTGTGTGTGTGTGTGTGTGTGTGTGTGTGTGTGTGTGTGTGTGTGTGTGTGTGTGTGTGTGTGTGTGTGTGTGTGTGTGTGTGTCCATCATTCTGAACAGCTTTCAGGTATAATGCAGTCTGATTTCCACTCTTCTAAATTACTTAACTTTACATTATCTGGAGAAGGTAGCTATCTTCTCAACTTCTGAACCAGAACAATAAGTGGGAAGAGATAAAATTTTATCCCTTAGACAGCAAAGTCCTATTGACTAGCTGAACCACTCTTGTGTGCTTCCTGAGCATTTGCCAAATCTTGGTAATCTGCCTATTTCTCTTCCTTATAACTGTCCATTTCTCCACCCTGTCCCCACTCCCACTCCCCAGCTCACTGCATATTTTTTAGCTACATTGAAATGATTCACAACTTTTCTTTGCATAATCAAGTTATTCTGCATATTCAATTATCTTTTTTTCTTTTTCCTTCCTTTTCCCATGCTGTCATCCCTGTAATTCCCAACCCACTTTGTTCTCCTTCCTCATTCTCTGTACCCTGGTTCTTCATCCTCTCACCAGACCATGAGAGAAAGATTGAACTGATTCGATATCTCATGTCTGGCTGTATGAATGTTCACATGTTGGACGTATTTTCTGAGCATGCCAATGCCCTTGCATCTTCTGCCATCGCCAGCTTCCAGGATGGGGCTGACCCACTACCACCTTTTCTCTTTATGCCTGTCTCTGACTGCCAGAACGAGAGGGTGCCTAAACAAGATGGTTAGTGGCCAAACCATTTCCACCTTAGATGTAGAACTTTTGTAAGACATTGGTTTTGTGTGGGTGAAGCACAGGTGTTTTTGTCCTCATTGGATGCTGCAAATTTAATGCATAGTTCATTTAGTCAGAAAGTCCTAAAACATGGCTGTGAAAAAGGTATTGGGAAGCCCCTTCTTGGCTAGTCACAGGAGGAGAGGCTATTGGGTTTTTTAGACCTCAGAAACGATACATTTCAAGGCAGTTTTCATTTCAAAGCTCCATATGTAGAAGTATCTCTGAGTTAAGGTTTCTTTCTCTTTCTTGCTTAGTACCATTAGCTTAAATAAGTTAAGTCTGATGAGGGCACAGATTTTATGAATAGGAGTAGAATTTCTCCATGACTTCTAGAAGAATTTGAAGTTAAAGGTCTTGAGTTTGAGTCCTCCCTGTCACTTTCTACCCACATGATCTTGAAGAAATCATTTCACTTTTCTGGGCCCAAGTTTTTTCATATATAAACTAGAAAGATTGGAGGGAGCATACTATGGTCTCTTTAGTTCAAGTTTATGTTTAAGATTCACTAGCTGTGTGACCTTGGGCAAGTCACTTAACCCCAATTGCCTCATCCTGGGTCATCTCCAGTCATCCTGATGGATTCAGATGGCTCTGGAGGAGAAGTAAGGCTGGTGACCTGCACAGCCCTCCCTCATTCAAAAACAAAGTCAAGTGCAAGTCATGTCCTTATTTCTCTGATGGTCTTCTTTGGCAATGAAGGACAAACACACAGATGTTTAAGATAGTGTTTCAAAATTACAACTTTTGGGGAATGGAAATTCTTAGCAAACAATTTGGATTCTGGCTAATTTATTCATTCAAAGATTTCAGAGTTAGTTGAGGTATGAAATTTAAATCTGAAGTAAATATATAAAATAACTTCCATAATCTTATATTTGGAGGTACAGACATTACATGTGGATTAGAAGAGATCTTGGTGTAAACGAAAATTTCAAACATGAATCATTTTCTCAGAACCATACAAAAAAAGAAGGAACTTTATTATAATTCATGCTTTGTGAACTATAAAATATGGTTCTCTGGAGCAGGGGTCAGCAAACTACTGCTTATGGCCCAATCTGGCTTCCTCCTGTTTTTGTGTAACTCAACATGTAAGAATATTTTTTTTACCATTTAAGTAAAATTTTGTTGTATTTTAAAATGTAAAAACTATTCTTAGCTTTTGGGCCCTACAAAAACAGGTGGTGGACCCTTTGGTCATAGTTTGCTAACCCCTGCTCTAGAATTTTTGGTTCTGTGCTATATTCTTGGTCTCAAAGATGCTTTTCAAGCAAATTGTAGAAAAGATTTTGTTTAAATTTGAAATCTTCCCCCAAAGACACTTGAGTATTTAATGCAATTTATATAACTTTCATCCTGTGATATCTAGATGCATCTGATTCAGATATGCAAACTTCACTGTGCCATGTCATGTACCCTTCTTTTAGGACATGACTGTATGCAGGGGTGGGAACTGGAGATACAGATCACATATGTAGTATACTGTCTGAGGATCTACCTCCCATTTACCCATTTACCTTATTCTCTAGATTAAGAAGGAAAAATTATATTTATTCTCTATGTTCTCTGGCTTCTACTTGCCAGTTTTCTGGTCTAAATCATTCTCCTGGCTTTTGTGGCAATTACCAAAGTGACCTAAGTGTCAAAGACTACTTTTTGAACACCATACCTTTCTAGTAAATGGCTTTGAGCAAGCAAGACTTTGATGTTTTCTCATTTTTTCCCCATAAAGTGCCAGCAACAAAGTTGAACACTATGAGCAAAACCAGCTTGGGCCAGAGCATGAGCAAATATGACCTTCTTGTTTGGTTTGAGATCAGTGAACTGGAACCTACAGGAGAGTAAGTCCATCTTAATATTGTTTCTCAGTGAAGAAAAGAGTTTGGAAGCCAAGAGCTGTGGTGTGGGATATATAGGACTGCAAGGGGTTGCCATCATGCCCAGAGCCCTCCTGACCTGACTTAGCTGTGGGACCTTGGCAAGTCATTTTACCTCTGTCTGCCTTGGGTTCCTCAACTAGAAAATGAGGCTGATAGCAGCACCTGTCTCCCAGGGTTGTGGTGCAGACCGCAGGGTAATATTTGTAAAGCTCTTAGCATAGTCCCTGGCGTGTGGTAGGCTCTGTAGAAATGTCAGTTGTTGTTGTTCTATGTCACTTTGTTCCTTAGGTTCAGCTTTCTGAATCCCTGTCATGGACAGTGATGAGCTGAACTGGTAATTTCAGCATTGCCTCACCAGTCAGGTGTTCACATCACAGGACTTTCTAACCACAAGTGTCCCTAATGTCTTTCATTGTTACTGGATGACAGAGGGGACTGATGGAACCAACCTGAGAGACAACATGGCATAGTGGTTAGGACCCTGGACTTGGATCCAGGAAGGCCTGAGCTCACATCTCACCTCACATACTTACTGTCTGGGTAACTCTGGGCAAGTCCATTCTCCTTCTGGGCCTCAGTGTCATTGTTTGTAAAGTTGAATGTGGACTCCAAGATGTCTAAGGCCTTTTCAGCTCTAGAGCTACAATCCTGTTAACCTCGTTGTACTTTGTCACGTAGGCGTATTGTCCTACTCTCCTCCCACTGAATGGGTTTCATCAGAAGCAAAGAGATAGGAGATTATCCACAGAAAGTTGTCAGGAATTTCAGACAGTTTCTGAAAAATATGGTCCTCCCCTGGATAAAGAAAACAGACCCAAGCTGACCTTACCACCCTGGGAGCAAGTGATGAATGTGAATATTAATTAAAACTGTGTCTTAAAATGTTTCTGCAAACTAATATGTCTGTAACACTCTAACATGTAGCAAAGATTGAAGGGAAATTGTAAGCTTAAAATCTTGAGTATAGTTTTGTGTATAATTGTAACCATTTTCAAGCTCCTAATACATTAGTGCAGTGGTGTTGATTTCAAATAGAAAAGGGGGCCACTCAGCTAAGAACCCTGCTGGCCACATATTGACTTTGAAAATTACATGTTAACATTATCTATGTTCTATTGTATTTTTGCTTATTTTGCTAAATGTTCCCCAGTTACAAATCAATCTAGTTTGAGGGCCACACTGGAGAGTGTTACAGGCCACCGTGCCCCCTTGAACTGCATGTTTGACACCTCTGCATTAAGGCACTATGCCAAATAGTAGATTGAGTGAACAAGGATCTAGTGATGAGGTTCATGTGAAGGATTTGACTTTAACAAGAGGTAGATCAGCAATGCAGTTATTGTTTACGTTCTTGGAAAAAGTGGTTCATGTAAGGAACAGAGCAAATAACCATTTGGTGAATTCTCAGACCAGTGTAGACCAGTGCTGTCGAGAGTTCAGAGAGGCAGAATGTAAAGGCAATCATTCAATGCCAGTGTCAAGACTCCAAGAGATTCCACAACATGGGCCTGAATTTAATAAGATGAAGCTTAATAGGACGCATGTAAGTCTTAGACTTGGATTTAGAAAAATCACTTCCTAAGTGCAAGATCAGGGAGAGATGGAAATTATCTACAAATACTACTAGATGGCAATTTGTCTGAAAATTTTAGTAAACTCTAAGCTTAATATGAATCATCAGTGTGATTTGTTAGCCAGAAAGCTAATGGAAACTTGGGCCGCTTAAAAGAAGTCTTGTGTCCAGGATGAGGGATGTGTAATAATTCCCTTGTCTTCTCCTCTGGTCAGACCACATTCAGAGTACTGGGCTGTTCTGGGCACGAGATGTGAGGAAGGGCATTGGTAAGCTGAAAAGCCTCAGAGGGGGATCAGCCAAGATGGTGACTGTCCTCACGGTTATGCTAGGAGAATTGCCTGAAGGACCTGAGGAAATTTAGCCTGGAAAAGAGAAGATGGGAGATGATAAGTGGAGGGGCATATAAAGAAGCTGGGGGTATTTAGCTTGTAGAAAAGTGAACTTAAAGACACACAGGATAACTTTCTTCAAGTATTTTAAGGCCTCTCACATAGAAGAAGAATGAGATTTGTTCTGTTTGTTCCAGAAGTAGAGCTAGTAATAATATATGGAAGGTTGAGTGAAGATTTTGCCTTTATGTTAGAAGATGCTTCCAAGCTATGCTCTTATGAAATGAGCCGACCCAGCAGGGATCAGGTTCCCCATCCCTGCATGTCTTCAAGTAAATACAAGGTGACCACTTGTTGAGAATATTCTAAAGGGAATTCTTTTTCAGTTATAGATTGGATTAAATGACCCGAGATACTTTTCAATTCAGATTCTGTGTTTTTGTGTTTCTATGCTTGGAGTAATCAGTACCAATCTTGAGAAGGTCAGTACTGGTTTAACCAGATTAGTGATCCTAACTCCTTTTTTTGTGCCAATGTTTATACAGGTATATCCCAGCTGTGGTTGATCACACTGCAGGCCTTCCCTGTCAAGGAACATTTCTGCTTCACCAGGTACTAATAAAGGAGAAAGGGCTTGGGAGCAAGCATAGAATAGAAATTGTTGAGTAGAAGAAGCATTTTTTTTTAATATTCCCTCTCCCCTTCATGACAGATTTCTTGATAGGTAGTGTGTATGGTGGAGGGAGGGATAATAAGGTTCCTGTAACCTTTTTTCATAAATTTGACTTTTGAATTTTCCTCTTGCTACTTTGCTATATATCCTTGTTACTTTAAAGATGATTTTAAAGAAATTTATTAATAGCAATTTCTGAGTATGTTGGTGCACACCTGTAGCCCTTGCTGCTGTTCAAAAGTTCCAAACACCAGGAGCCAAGCAATGTCCTCAGTATGTTCAGCATCAGTAACCAAGGATCACCAGTCTGCCTCAGGAAGGATAAGCTGGCCCTCATGGGACAACAGACCAGGCTAAAGCTTCTTTGTTGATCAGGCTTGGAACTGTGGCAGCTCTACTTCCAGACTAAGGAGATAGGGAGACTGAGTCTCAAAAAAAAAAGTTGCAACTTTATGTAGGACTTTAAGAAGTTTTCATAGCATTTAGATATATTGTGTCTTAATAATGTATCAAACAGCTAGGTAGTACAGTTCCCCCAAGCACACCTAGTTATTTAATATAGTTTGTACAGCTTTCTTGCTGTAATGTTTAAAGAAATGATGCATTGCAGTCTATGTTGTGTGTGTGTTCGGTAGTCTATATTACATCAATGGAGAAAGAAGTAGCAATGAAGATTATTCAGGTCAAGCACCTCCTGTGATCCGCATCTAAACTTTTCCTATGAGGATGCTCTCAGACCCATTCTGGGAGGAAGGAAGCTCAATTGGAATTGGTCTGTTTCCCAGCTGGTGTCTCATTTATATTTGTTTGCATGATATCTCAGACATCATCCCCCTCCCAAAGAATGGGCTGGTGGCACAGACATGAGAGGGGCAGCCACCCTCACCCACCACTTTGCTTTCCTCCCAGGGCATCCAGCGGAGGATCACAGTGACCATTATCCACGAGAAGGGCAGTGAGCTCCACTGGAAGGATGTTCGAGAGCTGGTGGTGGGTAAGTGCACCCACTGGAGGGAGAAGAAATCAAGGATCACCAAAGAGATTTTTGTTTTGGCTATACTTCCTAGACCTTGGTGAGGTCTGAACTTGGTAGGATAGATATACACAGAGACATTACATGGGAGTCTTGGGTCTGAAATTGACTTTCCCATTCCCCCTATTACTGCCACAGTAATCATTCTTTTATTCAACACATACATGTTAATTACCTACTGTGTGAAAGAACTCTTTTCAAGAGCTATGGGAATCATGAAAGGGTTATAAAAACTATAAAGTCTCCCATTAGGAGCTTGCAATATTGATGGGAAAACAAAAACGTACTTACTTTGTGCTCTTACATCTCCTCCCTGCCTTTGCTCATGGTATTGTCTGTGCCTGAAATGTCTTCCCTCTCCCCCCTTCACCTATTGAATCACAACTCATCACAGCCCAACCACTAACTCCTGCAGAAAGTTGGCTCCCATTGTTGCTGCTCAGTAGCCCTTCATTTTTTTAGCTTTCTAATGCACTTGTGCAATTCTGTGACATGCTATAGTTATCATTGTTTCCTTTCCCTACTAAAGATAGGAACTTTATCTTCTCTAAATTTTCTGTCTCCAATATGGCATAGCCTCACTGTTGCACATAGGGTCTGTTTATTGACTTATCAGTTCATTCTTTAATTATTTAAGTCATTGAGTAAGTAGTATCCTAGCGAGTAGTATACAGAAGGTCAGGAAAAGTACAGATTAGTGTGAACTGGAGCAGTCAGAAAGGGTGTTGTATGAGTATAGTTAGACTTGAGCCTCAATCATGAATCTGGTTCAGTCCAATACTTGTTAAGCCCCTAATGTGTGCTTTGGAGTATGCTGGTCCTTGAGGTCACCCACATAAAGTTCTTGCCTTCTGCTCAGGGGATGTGACATGTATGTGGGTAAGTAAATATGGAGAATGTGAGGAGGGAGAGATTGCGAACATCTAAGGGAGCAGGAAAGGTGACGTCTGAGCTGAGTTGTTAAATGGCGGTCTAGGGCCAGATTTGAGGGGTGGGGCGCAGCAGCACAAGTAATGACTCTTGAATAAAGAAGGAATATGAGTCTTGTACATGGTCATTTGAGGGGCAGAGTAAGATGAATTTCCATTCAGGATCCTGCTGCAGTAGTCTCAGCATGAGGGGATCATCTCCCATTCTTCATCTCAGTCACACAGAAGCTCTTACTTCCTTCCAGAAGCAGTTTAAGTGCTTCTTCCTACTCTCCCTGACTGTAGTGTCCACCTTCCCTATCAACCTTTTATTTGTTTTGTTTATCCTACATATAGATATCTGTGTCTACACTAGAATATAAGCTCCTTGAGAGCAGGAATGGTTTTGTATATTGACTTTTTATCCTCAGTGACTGCCATAAGTAAGTCTTTAATGCTTACTTCATTGATTCATTTAATGCAGATGACAGTGGGGATAAAAAGAGGGGATGAATGGAAGATGTTTTATAGGAAAAAATGATAGAATTTGGTGACTGACTTCAAATGGGAGATGAAATAGAAGTAGTGATTATTTTGAAATTTTAAATCTGGATTCATGAGAGAGGAGAGCCTGGTCTGTTGTAGGTGATGAGTTTGTCTTGAGACACAAGTTTGTGATAAAAATGGTACATCTACACTGAGTGCTTCCTGTCTGCAGTTAAAAGTACCTTTGAGGGAAAGGTCATATAAGATTAGAGATGGAGACACCTTGGAGATGGTCTATTCTAGCCCATTCTAGGGACAAGGAAATCAGAGCTTAGAGCAGAGAAATGACCAGCCCCAGGTTTCCATCTGGTGAGGAGCAGAGCCAGCACTCGAACACTTATTCTCCTCCTATCACCACTTCCTTCCCAGCCGAGGAAAGAATCTTGAAAGGTGTCACAAGTGACAGTGGAAGTCATGGGATCAAGGTCCCCTAGGAAAAGCACATGGAGAGAAAACCAGTAGCCCAAGCACTGAGAACAGTCAGCCCAAGGAGCCCTCCTTGCCCCTGGAGCACTAGAATTTTGAATTGATTTACTAATTTGTGGTGTGAGGAGCTTACTTTTTTGTCTCAGGGATGTATTCTGACAGTAACATCCCTTTTCTTCAGGTCGAATCAGGAGTAAAGCAGAGGTGGATGAAGCTGCTGTTGACGCCATTCTGTCTCTGAACATTATCTCTGCCAAATATCTGAAGTCTTCGCACAACTCTAGCAGGTAGGGCCCTGAAGACACTCAGCCTTCATGAAGACTGATCAGGTGCACTGTGATCTCCGTATCACCAACAGTTTTTGGGGCAAGGATGTGATTTATTTCCGTTCTTTCTTTGGATATCCTCATACTACCAACAAAATACTTTCTGTGTGTACATGTTTACAGTAGTGATCAACATATAGATGGGAAAATATTTTTTTTTAAATGAAGTGAAGAGAAAAGAAAAAGAAAAGCACCTTAGCATGCTATCCAGAAAGCAGAGGTAGAGACAAGGCATCATTAAGGCTATGCTTTTCTGTGAAGCCATTGCTGTGGAAGAGGTGCTGTTAACAGCAGTGTTCCAGTAGAGGTACATTTACCCTTACTCCTTCCACCCCTTCAGTGTTTAACAAAGCCGCTTGTGTGTAGCCATGGCTACTGCTGCTTGGAGGAAATCTGTAGATTTTGCTCTGTGCCTTCCTGTTTGTCTTGGTTCATAGTGATGAATCTACACACAGATCTCCTTAACCTGGAATGATTGATCTAAAAGACCTCACTTCTTTTTTGTCTTTATTTTAAAAGTCTTTTAAATTTCCTTTTCCCAGTAATGTTGATCATTGTAAATGCCTTGCTCAAATGGCCATCTTCTTTCCCTGTGTCTGAAATTACTAAAAGTAATTGACTAAAAGCAATTACTAAATTACTAAAAGTAATTTCAGAGGTTTTCACTGGGTCCCAGTTTAATAAAAGGTTTTCTGTTTGCTTGGGAAGGGACCAAAGTGTTCTTTGTGGGGAAGCCAGAACTTCTTGATCTCTTCTATGGTTAGGGATAGCAGACTCTCAGTGTTCTAATATGGACCTTACTGTTAGTTTCTGCATAACTTAGCTTTTCCTGTTTGTTTATTCCTGAAAATGTGCTCAAAATAGATGAGCCTGTTTAATTTCTTTTAGATTATTTCCTTTAATATGCTTATACAGGTGTGTTTATCAGCTGGCAAGGTGCTGCCTCTCTGTAGTCTAAGAATACTTCCATTTTAAGAATCTTTTTTTATGTTGATTTTGTCACAAGTCAGTGATAACATAGGTATGTTCACAAATGCTGTAGGAAATAGGAATGGAAAACCCAGATTATTACATTTGAAGGGCAAGAGGGAGACAGAAGCTGACTGAGCCTATCAGCACATCTAAGGCTGGTAAGCAGCCAAGAGGAGCTCCCTGTCTTCAGTCTTCCCTCTGCTGCCAATACCTGGGATTACTCACTGGTATCCAGTGTCTGGTATTCACCATGTTGTCTCTGTGACTATAATGATGCCTAGCAAAATACTGTAGAAAGAAGCTTGAAGTGCTGGTGGAAGTCAAGGAGCCTGTCAGTGACTAGAGAGCCTTAACAAGATCTAGTGGTGCACCCATCTTGGCAGGCCAAGAGAAAACTACAACCAGGAAGCATGGATTTTCAACTCAGTCTGCATTTACCTGATGATCCCAAGACAGTTAATTGTGTATCTTTAGAGGGTACTTGGGGATGAGAAGAATGGACAGACATCACCAAAGTCCAAGCATTCCCTTCTTCCCAGTTCCATAGTTATCTTTCTTATGTTACGTTATATATCAGATCCCTTCCTTCCCTAGAATTCTCATCTTCACTTTCTATAGGACTCAGGCAGCTCCAAAGAGGCCTGGGGACATGGGGAATAGGGAGAGGCCTCTCCTGATTCCACCCCAGGCCAGGAGTTTTAACCAAGCCTGGGTTCCACATCTGATCTGGTGCTTTGGGCCATCTCTTAACTAAGGGTCTATACAGTTGTTTTCTAATTATTTTGTCTTCACTTATCAACAGATTTTTTTTCTTTTTTGTTTGTACTTTTCTGCTTTCTTGTCTTGCTTTTGGCTTCACTAACAAGAGCTTTTTCTGTGTTTTTGCAGGCTCTTTCTTGATAAGGATATGCCTAGGTATTTTTTGTTTGCTTCTTACATGCATAAAGTTTCTTGCTTAGCAGAATGCTCTGCCTTATATAGTTATAACTGTACTTTTAACTCCTAGTGCTTTTTCCCTTTGCAAACCTCTCAGCTAATGCTTAAGATACAGTATCTATGCTCTTTTTTTATTATTCTGAAGTAAACTCTCTTTCTGCACTGGAATTATGTGATTCATGAACACAGTTCAGCATGTGGATGATTTACTATTTTTTCCACCTGCTAAAATTGCTCCACTTTATTCCTCTTTTTAAGTGATCTTGCTCTTAACTATACAATGGGAAACTTCTCAGTAAATTTTGTGCTGCTTCTCATTCTTTTTATTTGAAGAGCAAATTTTTTCTAGTCTCTGTTTTAGTGCTAGTTCACAAGCCCTCATTCTGTCTTTGATTTTCTGACTTTGTCTAAGCCAAAAGCTAGAGGTTTGCTGTTCGTTCATTAGATTGTGAGCTCTTTGAGGGCAGGGACTCTCTTTTGCCTCTAATTATGTATCCCCAGGGCTTAGCACAGTGCCTGCCACATAGTAGATGCTTCATAAATGTTTATTGATTGTTCAGTAACTTTAAGTTGTCGGTCACACTGTCTTTTCCTGTTTGTCTTATATTGTAGCAGAGTCTAGTCTGGCTGCCTGAGAGCAGAACCTGTGAGAAGGACTTTACTTAAAGTCTTTTCCTTTGAAGATTAAGGGTTCTTTACCCTACTGACCCCCTATTCTCTTTTGGAGCAGAACAAGGCTCTGTTTGTGTTATATTGGAAACTTTCCATATCTGTGTTTTGCCTAATCTAGGAAAGGGGGAGTCCAAGCATCCATTGCTTAAGCTGTCAGATGTTTTGCATTAGGTAAATATATTGGCTTGTCTCCCAGTTAACCTTTGATGTAGGTTAGTAGTTTGATACATTCTCTGTTGTGCTCTCATTTTAGAATAACCTCTCATGATCCCCTTTCAGAGAAATCTGTTAGGTGTGCCTCTAAAGTCATGAGAGTTTTAGGAAACACAAGCTAACCTCCAAACTCAAGGGAAGAGAATGATTGCTCTCCCTAGGAGGCCATACATTTTTTTCAACAATACTGGCATGGTTAAAAATATCTCCAGGAGGACCGTTGTAAGCTACACTCTAAAACTGTTAATTTATCATGCTTCTTTGTTTCTCTTTTCCTCTTCCCTTTCTCTCTTCTCCCTTCCTCCCCTCTACCCCAGCAATCTCTCTAACCTCCAAAGAAAATGAATCTCCATTAAGTTGGAGCTCAAAAGAGCCCTCAGAAGCTAGGTGAGCCAATCCCTCTTTACCTAGGCTCTCACAGGATCTCTCCAACAGAAAGGGACCTTCTCAGAGGCTTACATCTAGGAAGGAATAGCATTTGCACTTGAACTGACATGCTGCAGGCTCTGAAAACACTTACCCCAAAGGGACACTATACAGAGGGGCCTACTTGAAAGGAAGGTTCTCATTCGTCATTAGGAGGCATCAAATACTTCCACAATTCTTTGGTGTGTTTGCCCTGACTCTTCTGCCCTATTGTTCTACTTGATGTAAGCTCAGAAATTGACCCTGAATTACAGAAATGCCACGTAGTTTTCCTGTGTGAACCAGAAGCTTTTGCCTCACTCATTTTGAATCATGTAACCCACCTAGCAACCCTAAACATAACCAGACTAGGTGTGTTGAAACTAATGTAGCCAATTACAAATTAAATATAGTAACGTAAGAATTTATGACATTGAGTCATCGTAGCAATATTCCATTCTGATATGAAATACAGGAAGTCAAAAGAGATTGTGTTAACCTGGATTACTTGGGCGTAACTGAAACTTTCATTAAATTTGAGTTATCCTGAACCATGTAAAAGAGTAGAATTTGGCCGTAAACAATGGTTAATTGAGTAAAAGGCTTATTCAACAGAGACTTTGGTTTTTCCTTTGTTAGATTCCTTCTCTCTCTCTCTCTCTCTCCCTCTCTCCCCATCTCTCCCCCTTATCCCCCTCCCCCTTTCTACCCTCACTCCTCATTCTTGTTTCTCATACTCTTATCCGCCTCCTCCCTTTGTGTTGTCTTTTCCTTTACTTTCATTGCCTTGTCTCTCCAAGAGAAAGACAGAGTATATTGCAGTGATCCATGAAGAATTTTAAGTGAAGCTGCAGTTACAAAATGCAGTCATCAGGCACCACCACATTGCTGTGAAAATCTAGAAACTGAGGACTCTAAGCCTCTTTTACAGTCATGTTTAAAGCAAAAGTATTTAGAAAAGTTAACTAGCAGTGCCAAGGACTTATTGCATCAGAAGACCAGGTAGAGGTTTCTTTGATTTTTCTGTCATAGGTCAGGGAGGAGGTATGAAGGAATTCTCTGAAAGGATATAGTAATTTATCTTTGTGGAGACCTCTTCAGGAAACCTTATTCTTGAGTCCTGAATCAGAATCCTCCTCTGGGACTTAAACTTTAGCAACTCAAGAAATAGAAGACAACTTTATGAATTAGGGTCAATTTCCACACTTACAGTAATATTCAGTAAAATGCTACAAGTGAGATTTTGGCAGAAGTTGAAAGCTAAATAGTTGTGTCCAAGTGTGGGAAAGAAAAGGCTTCTTTTTTATAGCCACCCAGAAGCTCTGTACTTAAACTCTCTTCTAAGTCCTTTATTGAGAGGTCAGTAAGGACCACTCAGTTTTCCCCGTAGGAAAGAGATATGAGAACTTGTTCATTAGTGTCTTTAATGAACAAAGTTTCATGTTAGTACAGTTTTTATTATATCAGTCAATGAGTTTCAGAGTGAATTCTTTGGCATTTATGATGTTCTCTTGCTAGTTCCACCAGCAAAGACTGAGTATTTTAAGAAAAAATTTTTTTACCCAGTCTTATAGTTTTGTTGTTACAGGGCTGTACTAGAGAAGAATTTCCTTTATCATGTGATTCATTTGCAGATTCATGTTTGCTCTGCAATTTGTAGTCCTAGAGCACTGAAAAGGTTATTATACATATGACCTGCCCAGGGTTACACACCTAGTGTACGTCAGAGGCAGCACGGGATCAGTGCTATCCCAGTATTTATCTACTATCTGATGCTGACTCTCAAAAGATAATTTTCTGTATTTAAATTATATTGCCTACTTTTATCAATCTTCCAAAATATAATTGTCATTGGAAAGCCCATTGAATAGAGACCCCTTCTTAACTTTTCTGAGGCCCAAGAGAACTGAACGTCATGTTAGTTAGTCCCTAGAGATATATGACTAGAGCTTACAAATTGAGTATTTGTTTCTGTCTCTTGTTAAGAGCTGTTCATGTATTCTTTCTTCTCCTCACTCCCCCATCCCACACCTCGATCCCCCTCCCCTCCCCACATTTGTGTTAATCTTCCAGATCTTTCTATCTCTCTCATAGGAGTAAGACAAGCTGAATTCAGACCAAGAATAATTTAATGGGTCTTAATGCTGATCTGGATATAACTTTTGCTCCTCAACATTGCTGGGATTAGGGCCATGCTCTGATGTGTTTGAAGGACCATTTGCTAAATAATAAGCTGAAGGTTTTAGGAGGCATTCCCCTGGGACATATCATAAAATCATATCTTAACAGATGTTAAGGTGATGTTTACAGGTGATGTTAACAGGTGATGTTTCTTGATCCTAAGTGCTTATAGGTTCCCTTGAATCACTCTGCCTCTTTGTGCATACTTTAGGACCTTCTATCGTTTTGAGGCTGTGTGGGACAGCTCTTTGCATAATTCGCTCTTGCTGAACAGAGTGACACCCTATGGAGAAAAGATCTACATGACCCTGTCTGCCTACCTAGAGGTGAGAGGGTCCTGACCTTTTGTGTTTATTGTTAGGTCTTGGTTACTGGAGATATATTCAGACCTGATACACTGCATCACAAGAGCTGTAAATGCTAAGAGAAGTGTTGGACTGTGGTTTTGTGCTGTTACTTTTCTACCACATCCTAAAGCTTGGTTTGGTTGCTTTCTGCTATGACTGATCCGGGTGTAGTAGATCAAAGGAAGTGTCATGTCATGGCCTACCTGGGAGTCAGAAAGACCTGGCTCCAAGTCTTATCCCTATGATATGTATTAGCAGTGGGACATATCACTTAATCTCTTCAGCCCTGGGATAGTTCTCCAAAATGATAAGCAGCTTCTGCACAGGTATAGGTCACAGGTATGGGGAGCCTATGACCTCAAGACCATATGTGGCCTTCCAGGTCTTCAGGTGTGGCCTTTTGACTGAGTCCAAGTTTTACAGAACAAATCCTTTCATTAAGGGGATTTGTTCTGTGAAGTCTGGATTCAGCCAAAGGGCCACACTTGAGGGCCTAAAGGGCCACATGTGGCCTCAAGGCCACTTTTATTATTTTTTATTGTATTTTTATTATAGTTTTTTATTATATTTTCTTGACTTTTATTATAATTGAAACTTTATTCTTCTTAGAATGTGTCCTTAGAGTTGTGGATTGAGCCTGTAATTGGCTGCAGACTAGTTTCTGTATGGAAACAGCCTGAAAATAATTTGAAAACAGTGACACATTTGAAAGGTACAATGCATACATGTGATGTGTACAGAGTAAACACTCAGGAAATACATGTTGATTAACTGAATGAATTGGCAGATTGTGAAACTGTAGATATGCCCAAAGTCAATGCCTAGTCTCCGCATCTATCCTGATGGGCTACCAAGAACATTGCTATAGTCAAGTCATCAAACATTTATTAAGCTCCTACTGTGTGCCCAGCACTGAGTAAAGTGCTAGAGGCAGAAAGGGAAAAACTACAAGACACTTGCAGTCTAATGGGAGATATACTACATAGAATCTAACCATGTGTTTGAAGAGTCATTGTAAAATCTTCTCTTGCCCCATAAGATTAAAACTTGTCTCAATACAACTTTCCATCTATAGTACTTAAGCACCACTAATTAATTTTATGTAGCATGCCTTTATTTCAGTCCTTAGAATACTTTTGTCTGCTTCCAGCTTGACCATTGCATTCAACCAGCTGTGATCACTAAGGATGTTTGTATGGTCTTCTATTCAAGAGATGCCAAGATCTCACCACCACGTTCTCTTCGAAGCCTGTTTGGAAGTGGCTACTCCAAATCCCCAGACTCGTAAGTTTTTACAAATGATCCAGTCCAAATTTTTCATGAAATAATTAAATTCTATTCCTTTTCATTCTAATATTCCCTTAATATGGTTTTGTAAGGCTAGTACTACACAGTCCATTTTAATCATTGATAAATTAATGCGATAATTTCTAAAATAGTTTTTTGAAAACCAAATTTACATGCATGCTTCCATTTAAAAAATGGTTTCGCTAAATGTAGAGAGGTTCCTCAGAAGTTCAAAGGCCACATATTTTTTAACTGTGGTGTACTGTGAAACCAACCAAAAAAAATACAAAAGGTTTTTTTGTGGTGACAGTAGAAGAGTGGTAGTAAGGAGAATTCGAGGTAAAAGGAAAGTCTTACACATGGGTATAGAAAATCACCTTCATAAGTACAATAGGGGGGCGAAGTAGATAGCCATTAGTTTGAAAAAGAGCTGGAGGTTTTAGTGGCCTGATGGTAAGCTCAGTATGAATCAATATTGTAATGTGACAGGCAAGAACGTTAATGTAGTCTTATTCTGTATTGAATAGCATCCAGGAATAGCATAATGTAGTCTTATTCTGTATTGAATGGCATCCAGGAATAAGAAAACGATAGTCATTTGAAGGAGTCTTTTCATTTCTGGATGCCACAGTTTAATTGGACACTCATTAGCTAGAGAGCATCTGGAAGAGGGCAAGCACCCAGGACTGTGAAAAGACCCTGTTCATTCCAAATAAGGATCAATTAAGAAACTAAGGGTGGTTAGCCTAGAGAAGGAAAAATTCAGGGATGTTGGCTGCCTTCAAGAAGGATTAGACTTGTTGTCTAACCAGGAAGGCAGAATTAGAAGTAAATGGGCAGAAGTTGCAAAGGCAAATTTAGACCTGAAATAAGGACAAACATCCCAAAGTGGAACGGGCTCTCTCAGGTAGTAGCAGGTTTCTCCTCAGTAGAAATCTTCATACAAAGACTGGATTACCATTTATCCAGTATATTTAACTGAATTCTTTTTTTAGGTATGTGTTGGACTTGATGCCTTCTGAGGTCCATTCCAGCTCTTAAATTCTATGACTATAACTCATTGGTTAACAGACAAAGATCCCACACTACTGTACCAATAGTTATATTTTAATATTCAGACTCTAAAAATGATGGTCCTTAGAACCCTGATAGATGCAGCCTGGGACTCTGAGCCTAAGAGGCCCAGAAAAAAATGTGGTAACCAGACTATTGACCCTGCTTCAAAGCACCCTTTGTGGAAATGTGATCTAACAGCTGCTTCTACAGGTGCTTAACTCCTGCCTCCTTAGAAGCCACAGAACTAAAGTCATCAAGAGGAAAGTCCTTTTCACTTCAGAGTCCCTCACATCTTCAAATGGTTCACTATCAGAAATAGGTTATGGTTTTTAGAATGGAAATATATTAAAGAAGATGTAGTACCATCTATCTTGCTACTGCACGCTAATGAACACCAGACTTTTCTGACTTACCGTTGGAACTTCCTATATTCGTTCTCTCTCCATTTGAAAGTCATTCAGTCAGTAAACATTTATTAAGCACTTACTGTGTATCAGGCACTGTGCTAGCACTGGGGATAAAAAAAAAAAGGCAAAAGATGGTATCTCCTTTCAAGGGGTTCACAGTCTAATGCAGGAAATCTTCTTGAGGGTAGGTACTGTCTTCCTTTTCTATTTGTAGCCTCAATATTTTGCACAAAGAAAGCATTTAATAAATGATTTTGCATAACTCTTTGTGACCGTTACCTTCTTTTTAAAATTTTCCCTATATTTTTGTTAATACATTCTAGTATATTTCCAAGAATCAAAATCAAGGTCCCTGGCCTCCTTCTAACACATAAGGCTCCACTACAGCTGTAGACGTGGCATTTGACCACTCTGTGCCTCAGTTTCCTCATCTGGGAAGTAGAGATAACAGTAATCACACTACTTATTTCAAATAGTTATTAGGGTAAAATACATTGTATAGCTTAAAATTCTATGCAAACAGCATTATTATTTCCAAGGTGCTTTTCGTTGTCTTTGAGATGAGTGATCATCTTTAGGGGGGTAAACTGACATCTTATGTGAAAGGAAAATTATGTTTTTTCATATTTCTATTATGAAAATTGATGGGATTGTTTTGCTTTGTTTTCTTTTTAAACAGAAACCGTGTAACCGGAATTTATGAACTCAGTTTGTGCAAAATGGCAGACACAGGCAGTCCTGGTAAGCAGTTGCCGTTTGTGTGTGGTATTATGCTTACTCACGGGTGCTACAAACACATGTTGGTAGAGTTCTGTTGTTCCAGAAAGCTAGCAAACATTCACTTGGGATAAAAGTAAAAATTGTCACAACAGAAATTTTATTTTGTCATAACGGATCTTCTCAGAAGTTATTCTGTTGAGAGTGATGATGGGTTTCCCTTTTGTTTCTTCTACTGCAACACAATTTTGAAAATCATTGAGACAACATGATGCGTAGAATGCTGCAGTAACTCAGAAATTAAAAGTGAATTAAAATGAACTTGCTTTGGAAAATTGACTCCTCTGGAGATAATTGACACCACATTAAGATATCACAAAACCAAAAAGAATCAGTACCATTTAGAAAGATTAAAGTGTCTTCTAACTTCTATCAAAGCATATATTTTGGTATAAGTTGATGGCTTTCATCTCTTTTTATCACTAGCCACATGGACTAAGGAAATCTTCACATTCTCTGTAAATAGTATCAGAGAGAGCAAGAGGGGCTTAGCTGAATGAATGAGAACTTTTTAATCACTAGTGGATTGTTACTTCCATAGGAAACATGTTTAAGTAGAAACCAGAATTTCATATACTTGGTTAATACAGAAAAAAATGAAGCCATTGATTTGAAATTAAGTCCTAATAGCAGTACTGAGAGGATTTTGGTGGGGAGGGTTAATCTACATTTTTATTGAGGCTTTTTGTATATCTACCCCCTTCCAGAGAACAAACCCTTTTAACAAAGAATAAAAAAGAGGGAAAGAAAGCAACTCGATGTAAACATCAAAAAAGTCTGACAAAACATACAGTGCCTCATACACAGCATCCTCAATTTGTGCAAAGAAACTAGGGGAGACTCCCCTTCTCTCCTTTCTTTGGGGCCCACCTTGGTCATTCCAGTTTCATAGTACTTGATTTCACTAAGCTGCTTGTTTGTTGGCTCTTCTCATTGACATTGTCACAGCCATTGAATATCCTTTCCCTGGTTCTGCTCACTTCACTTTGGATCAGTTCATAGAAGTCATTCCACACTTCTCTTTTCCTCATAGCACAGTCATGTTCCGTTACCTCTGTGTAGCACAACTTAGTCTGCCACCCTCCCAGTCACTGGGTATCTGCTTGCTTCTACTTCTTTGCTACTTCAAAAGTTCTGCAAAGGATGAGTATTTTGATGTGTTAGTTCTTTCTTTTTAGCATTTCCCTCTTTAGGTCTAACAGTGGAATTTCTGGGCAAAAGGGTATATTAGGGAATATAACTCCAAATTACTTTCCAAGATGGCTGGACCAATTCACAGTTCCACCAGTAGTGTGATAATGAGTTCACCTTTTCACAATCGATTGTGGGCTAGGTAATGTCTTGGAGAGTAAAATTTGAAATTAAAACATGCAGGATTTTCTTTCTTCCTTTTTTGTGAGGATGAGGAGGGTTGGGAGAAGCTGAATAGAATTTGCAAAAGTCCAAGTCTATGGAAATCAGTTTTGGAACACAGATTGATGAGTTAGTGGAGCATTAATTTTTTTGTGGAGTAAAGATGTGTTCTTCTGAAATGTTTCTATTTTCTCCATTTTAGGTATGCAAAGGAGAAGAAGAAAAGTTCTGGATACATCTGTGGCATATGTCCGGGGAGAAGAGAATCTAGCAGGCTGGCGACCCAGAGGAGACAGCCTTATTCTTGAGCATCAATGGGAACTGGAGAAACTAGAGCTTCTCCATGAGGTATCAGAGGATTGGGGCCCCTTTGAGAAGCTCCTTGTAGTTATCCTCCACTCATCTCCAGTAGTATATTGGGTGCCTTCCGACCTGAGGGGCTCGTCTTCCATTGTCATCTCTTTTATCATTTTAATATTGTCCATGGAATTTTCTTGGCAAAGATACTGGAATGATTTGCCTTTTTCTGGAGTGGATTACCTGTTGTCAGAACTCTCTACTATGACCTGGCTATCTTGGGTAACCCTCCATGGCATAGTTCATAGTCTCATGGAGCTGCATAAGCCCCTCTGGCATGGCAAGGCAATGATCCAGGAGGGGAAATTATGACCATTTTCTATCCAAATTGGTAGCCAGTCTTAAGTTTTAGAACAGTAAAGGCTATTCTGTGGTTGGTATATTATCCCTTCTTGTACCTCTTTTGTTTCCTAGTCATTGACATTTGCATGGATGTTTTTAGGTAGAGAAGACTCGTCACTTCCTCCTCCTCCGTGAGAAGCTTGGTGATAGCATCCCCAAGTCCCTGAGTGATTCACTATCTCCCAGCCTCAGCAGTGGGACCCTGAGCACATCCACCAGCATCTCTTCTCAAATCTCCACCACCACCTTGGAGAGTGCAGTCACACCAAGTGAGAGCAGTGGCTATGACTCAGCTGACATTGAGAGTCTAGTGGATCGGGAGAAAGAACTGGCTACCAAGGTACCAGTCAGCCTTGTAACCTGACGTTGTTGGGGACTAGGAAGGGAGTGTTTTCTCACAAGAGCTGCCTTTTTTACTCATAGTACCTGGTTTATTACCTTCTGTCTCCTCAATGGTTTCCTCATCAGAGAATCTTGTTCTAAAGCTTGAGTCAGTACGCTGCTTTTTGTTCAAAATAGGAGGGTCTGAGAACTAACAGTAACTGCTTCATTTAGTGTTGATGGTTCTGGTTTGTTCCTGTTCCATGTGCAGCTCTTTCCTTCTTGCCACGTTTGTTCCCTGTTCATTAAATACTGTCTGTGTTCAGTGAGTTCTGTGAAGCAGTGTGAGAGAGAGAACCACATGGAGTTAGGGGTCTGGCAAGGAGAGCCTGTGCAGTAGTAACTCAAGGACAAAATAGGCTGAGCATGAGGGAAGTAAAGGAAAGGTTTCTGACCAGGGCAGGAGGTGTGGGGGAGAAGAGTAGGGTATTGTTGGGGAGAGTGAGGCATTCCAAGAGTGTGGACACTATTAGACACCTCCTTGTCCTAGCCAAGGTAGAAGGTTGTGGGAGGTGTTTTTCTTCCTGTAATGTCAGTAAATTTGTAACTGGTTATTCTGACTACTTATGAATGGGCTTGAATAATTATACTTTTCCTGTTTCTCGTTATGTGTCTGGGGATCTTCTGAATTTTATTTTGTATCTCTTCTTCAGTGCCTACAACTTCTCACCCACACTTTCAACCGAGAATTTAACCAGGTGCACAGTAGCATCAGTGACTGTAAGGTAAGCAAATTGCTTAACGCTTATCATAATAATATAGTAATGACTTTTTTTCTCCAGCTCACCTTCCTTTTCTGTCTCCCAAATTACCTGTTTAATTCCTGCTATAGTGCCTTAAATTAGGCATATCAGTATTTGTAAGGGGTATATCACCAAGGCAATATTCACAACCCCAACGACTGTGAATCGCACGCACAAAAAAAAAAGAGCTGCTATAAATCGCAAAGCATAACAGACTCTACATATAGAAGGCAGAAGAAAAACATTTATTCAGACACCAGAAAGCCAAATCCATCATAGTAACCAAGAGGTCAATACACATTAGCACTGCAGGGGACAATGCCATTCCCAAGCCTTCCCCCCTAGCTGGGGCCTTCCCACAAACACTCACAAGACTAGCCTAAATAGATCTTGGCCTAAAGGGCTCAAGATCTCCCAATGCATCCTGGATCATTTCCAGTCATCCTGATGAATAGCTGGTCCTGGATTCAGATGACTCTGGAGAAGTGAGGCTGGTGACCTACACAGCCCTTCCTCACTCAAAATGAAGTCAAGTGCAAGTCACGTCATCATCTCTCTGATGGCATGGTCTTCTTTGGCAACAAAGGACAAACACAACAACACAAGACTGGCTATGCCTACCTGTGTCCTCTCTTCCACCCTAACTGCTCTCACCAACTTCCTCCCAGCTCTGCTCCACCCTTATGTAGGTCAATGAGATAACTGGTGTCAGTAGAACTTTACAGCAGTATAGCAGGGGTCACACAAAAGAAGCACATAAAACAATATCTTAGGTTGGGGCTTGAGCACAAGCGCCCCATCATTATCCCCTCGAACTAATGAGACCTAAAATTTTGGGGTAGGGGGCGAAGGTCTCTTCTTTCATAGATGCTTCCTGCTGAAATTGGACATAGAGCCATCCTTGCCCCAAGAGGTCCCATTCGAGAGATCAGTTCTTTAGCTGGCATCTGGAGCTTGGTCAACACCAGGTCCAGCGGTAACACATCATAGTCATGGACAGGGGGGTGACATCCGACTTAAGTGATCAGGCATCTGCAAGTAGAGGGTACTAAGCCTGCAGGAAACAAATCTAGCAAACAAGTTTAACAGACAAAAAGTCAAATCCATCATAGTAACCGGGAAGTCAATACACATTAGCACTGCAGGGCATAAAGCCCTTCCCAAGCCTTCTTCCCCACCCCCACCCCTGGGTCTTTCCACCAGCAAACACTCACAATACTAGCTGTGCCTGCCTGTGTCCTCTCTCATAATTAAGCAAAAATACATTAACGATACATCTGACTCCTCATATTCATTCCTATATTTTTAGGCCAGGAGCTTTGATTGCTCAACCCACAATAAGGACCTCACTGAGGGACTTGGGAAAAGGTATTGCTACCTCCTTAGTGGAGGGAAGTGTTTGTCCACCTACAACAAAAAGAGGTGAAAAATCTTATTCATTTCAATGATCCCTTAATAAGCACCTCCTGTATAGGGAGGGTTAGGCATGAGAGATGCAGAGATGAAAAGAAAACCATCCCTGCCCTCAAAGAGGTTACATTCCACACGGGGGCAGGGGGTGGAAAGGGGGGGGGGGGGCGGTAGGCCACAGTACATGATAAGAACATGCTCACAGATAAGTAGGTCCACAGTATTTTCAGGAGAGAGACAGCACTGACTGTGTGCTGAGGTCATCATGAAAGGTTTCACACAGGACAGAGGAGTGAACTCAAGGCGTCTATGACCTTGTTTTTAGAGTCTTTAAATAGATGTATTTCAGTGTGATTGGTTTCCTTTGTAATCCTATGTATCTTGTTTTGTGTATTTAAAACTGAGTCTGAGCAGGATTCTGTAGGCTTCCCCAGATACTGCCAGAGGGATGCAGGATGAAAAAAAGGTTAAGAAGCTCTGATATAAGAGGTATCTCCGAAGCCAAACCTTAAAGGAAAATAAGGGGTTGTAAGATCTTATTGTGAAATCACTGCGTGAGAAAAATCAGCTTTGGATTCCTTAGAAACATGCATTTTCTGAGTCAAGAGATCATAGATGAGGAGCTGGAAGGGCCCTTAGTAGTCGCTGAATCCAACCCCCTTCATTTATTCTGTCTTCTTTTCTTCCCTTTCTTTTTTTAATGCTGAACTTAATACCAGAAAAGAGAGTAGACGTCTTGGCGAGCTGTTTTTCTTTACCATGTTATTGTCCTCATTTGTACTGTTGTCCTAGCTCGGCTCACGTTGTTCCACGTCAGTTCACGTTTCCTGGGTTCTCTGAAATTGTCTCTGATTATCGCTCATGGTGCTGTCCAGTTCCATTGTTTGTTCACCATTCCCAACTGAGGGCTCTCTCTCTTACCCTTCTCTGCTTTTTTTTCTTTTGCCTTTTAAATCTCACATCAGGATTTACTCTCAGCTCTTCCCTCCACAGTATTATCCTCCCTCTTCACTCTCCAACTCCCCCACTCTCAACATCACTCTTGCTTCTTTGTAGAGTTGGAGGCTTTTCAGGCCAGACCCTGCTCAACCCTCCCTCCCCTGGGTGTTTCAGAGAAGAGTGAGATTTATTAGAACGTTCTCTTCCCCTACTCCTTCTTTGTGTGTATATATTCTTCTCACATACCCCAGTTAAGAAAACAGCAAATTTTGCCCTCGTCTTCATGTTTTCTAGAGGCGGCTAGGAGGCACCACAGGGCACAGAGCCCTGGACCTGGAGACAGGAAGACCTGAGTTCAAATCCAGCTTCATACACTTAATAGCAGTGTGACCCTGGTCTAGCCACTTCACTCTGTCTGCCTTGGTTTCCTCAGCTGTCAAATGGGGATTAAAACTAGCATCTTCCTCCCAGGGTTATTATGAGGTTGGCATTAGCTGTGTGCAGAGTGCTTAGCATGGGGCCTGGTGCTCATAGTAAGTGTTTTTGCCAAATGCTGTCTCTTTGCTTCCTCCTGTTATTGATTGCTTCTGCTTCTTGCTTATCTAACCTATTTCACTCAATGACTTTTCTCTTTTTTTAACCATATTAAATGGTTTGGATCATAGGGTACATGGAGGGCTGTAAGGTGTAAGAGGTCAGGTTATAAAGAGCTTTAAATGTCACACAGAGAATGTTTATGAGGTAAGATAACAGGGAGTCACTGGAGTTCATGAAGCAAGCAGGTGATGGTCAGACATACACTTTATTTTTTTAAGTTTAATTGACTTTATTTTTACATTATAAACATTTCCAGATTACTCCCAGTCTATGAGAACTCTCTTGTAGTAAAATAATACAATTAAGTAAAATTCACAATAATGACTGACATTTATCTGATGTTTACTATGCGCCAGACTCTGTTAACTGCTTTACAGTTATTATCTCATTTGGTCCACAATACAGTGACCTCTGACAATGCATGCAGTATTCCCCATCTGTAGCAGCACCTCCAACCTCTCTGTCTTGTAAAGTGTTTTATTTAAATGAACAGAAACCAATATTCTTCCTCTTTTGCCCTACCCCATCAAAAAAAGAAAGACAGATTCCTTGTCATAAACGTGCATATTCAAGCAAAACAAATTCCCCCATAATGAGTGTTTCCTTCTGCAGCCCAAGGTCCACCCTCTGTCAGGAGGTGGGGAGCTTACTTCATCAGCCCTCTGAAATCATGGGTGGTCATTGCCTCTATCTTTACAGTGAGGTTGTTATGGCATACATTTTTATGTTCTGCTCCTTTTACTGACTTCATTCACTTTCGTCATACTGACATTATGGTGTAGCATGTTCTGCTTCTGCTCACTTCACCCTGAATCATTTTGTACATGTCTTCCCAGCCCTCTTTGAAATGATTTCTTCCCTCATTTCCTACAGCATAATTTTATCATTCACATACCACAATTTATTTAGTCCTTCCACCAAAAAAAAAGAGCTGCTCTGAGGATCTTTTCCTATTTCTTTGATCTCTTTTGGATCTAGGCCTAGCAGTGGTATAGCTAAGTCACAGAGCCCACGATATTTATTAACTTTTTGAGCCTGATACCAAATTGTTTCCCAAAGTAGTTGTGCCTATTCATGTGTCTATCAATAGTGTATTTACCACAGCCTCTCCAACATGGATCATTTTCCCTTTTTGTCATCTTTGCCAATGGGGTAAGAATCTTAGAATTGCTTTAATTTGCATTTCTCTAATTAGTAATGATTTGAAACATTTCTTTCACATGGCTATAAGATAGCCTAGATTTCTTCCTTTGAGAATTTCCTGTTCATATCCTTTGGAAAACCATTTTGGCAACTGAATGGAGGATGAATTGGAATTCATAGAGTATTGAGAGAGCAGTGCCAGCTAAAAGCCTATTGTAATAGT
Organism: Notamacropus eugenii; assembly: GCF_028372415.1. Lineage (NCBI taxonomy): Eukaryota > Metazoa > Chordata > Mammalia > Diprotodontia > Macropodidae > Notamacropus > Notamacropus eugenii. The sequence continues at coordinate 49,556,050 of NC_092876.1, forward strand.
CCAGGCAAGAGGTGCCAAAGTCCTGAATTAGCTTGGTGGCTGGGGTGGTTGGAAGGGGAGTGATGGAGGCGTAGACAAAAGATAGCGTGAAGGCTGAAGAAGCAAGATTTGGCAGTAAACTGGAGATGTAAGGGAGTACAAGAGGAGTCAGAGATGGAATCTTGCTTTTGCCCTCCCCACTCAGTTGAACTACTCTTTACCATTGATTTCTTAATTTCCAAATCTAAGGATCTTTTCTCAGTCCTTATCTTACTGCATTTGACAGTATGGGCTGCCTTCTCCTCCTGGATACGCTGGAATTTCATGACAAAATTTTTCTCCTACACATCTGACCTCTCCCTTTCAGGCTTTTTTACTTTTCCATGAACTCCAGTTTCTTTATCTGATAATCTTTTATCATTCTATCTTTACCTATGCCTTATGACCCTTAACACCAGTTTGTTATCCTCTCCATGACCTTCATTCCCACTACCCCTCATTTTTTTTCCTAGACCATCATCCTTGCACCAGCTACCTTGTCTTCAATATTTGTAAAGTATTTAGCATAATACCTGACATATAGTAGGCACTGTATAAATGCTTATTCACTTCACTTCTCTTCCCATCCTTCTGTATCTCAACATTTCAATCTGAATGTCCTGTAAGCATCTCAAACTTGACATGTCCAAAATACAACTTAGTATCTTTAATATCCACCCCTCTTCTAAGCTTCCTTCTTTTTGTCAAAGAAACTACCATTATTCCAGTCTCTCACATTTATACCTTTGGCGTCATCCTAGACTTCTCATTCTCCCCATTCCACATATCTAATCAGCTGACAGTTCTTGTCATTTCCTAGCTCCATAACTTCTCTGACCTCTAACCCCTTCTTTCTACTCACATAGCCACCGCTTTAATTCAGGCCCTCCTCCTTCCTGGATTATTGTAACATTTTCCTAATTGGGCTCCCTACCTCAAGTCTGTTTCCACTCCAGTCTATCCTGTACTCTGCTACCAATAGAATCATCTCAAATCTTTCATCACCCAGCCCCAACCTCTCTTTCCTGATTTATTGACCATGCTTTGCAATTCAGTCAAACTTTGCTTTTCTCTCCTCCATCTCCCATTTCTGTGTCTTTGCGCTGGCTTTCCCACTGACAACTTCCTTCTTTCCTTCTCATTGTATTCATTTCTTCAATACACATCTCCAGCATCCTCCTTCTTGAAGCCTCCTAGTGCCCATTCTCCCTAACTACCAAGTATTTAAGTTCCACGTATTTATTCTCTCTCCCTCTCCCCCTCTTTCCTTCTCTCTCTCTCTCTCTCTCTCTCTTTCTCTTCCCCTCTCCTCTTCCCCTCTCCTCTTCCCTCTCCCTCCCTCTTTCCTTCCTCCTCCAAAATATGGTCCTTATTAATAAGTGCTTGTTGAATGTTTGATTAAGTAATTTAATTCTCTTTTTAAGTTATAAAAGCAAATCCTTCAAATTCTAGCATTTGATTTTTTTTTAGGGCAACTTTAAACTCCTCCCCTGCTTTCCAGATGTTTTGCCATAATCTAACTTATCCTGTTTTGTTTGTGTCTGCAGTTGTCTGATATTTCTCCAATTGGGCGAGATCCATCAGTGTCCAGTTTCAGCAGTGCCACCCTCACCCCTTCATCTACCTGCCCCTCTCTGGTAGACTCAAGGTGCAGCTCAGGGGACCAGAAGTAGGTATCACTTACCCACTTGGAGATGATGACTTGGGTGTCACATGGCAATGACTGGTTTCCTTCTTATTGCAGCTGCTGGATTCTCTATCTTAAAGCATGCCTTTTGGTTGCCTCCAAAGTGCCCTTCTTTTGTCTTCTTTCCCTTTTCTCTTCTAACTTGTAATCTCTTGTGTAAAAAAAAAATTGTACATTAGAAAAAAATATCATTGTCTAAAATAAATTTTGTATGCTGCATAGAAAAAAATATATAGGATAATCCTATAAAATGAAAAGGGCTGCTAGTTGGCGAAGTAGATAAAGTGCTGGGCCTGGAATCAGAAAGATCTGAGTTCAAATATGGCCTTAGACACTGACTAGCTGTGTGACCCTGGGCAAGTCACTTTACCCTGTTTGCCTCAAGTTCCTCATCTATAAAATGGCAAACTGCTCCAGTATCTTTGCCAAGAAAACCCCAAATGGGGTCATGAAGAGTCAGATACAACTAAAAATAACTGAATGACTGAAACAATAACGTATAGTATCACACTTGTCCTAAGACCATTCATGCAAAGTTTGCAAATTAAAGAATTAAAGTCTACACCCACAGTGAGCAAATGTTATATTCTTCCAGACAGGTTCCTTTTGGATGAGTTGCACTATGTTATTTTTAAAAGACTATTTGGAATGAGAAGAGAATGGTTAAGAAATGGAAGAATCTCTTTCAAGCAGCTATTTGAATTCTCCATTTAATTTAAGTTGTTTTCTCTCATGTGACATTAGTAGATTTAGGGAATTTCTTTTGTTTTTAAAATTCCACTTTGAAATGCATTATTTGCAGTACTTTCTGGTCATGAGGATTTGCAGAATAAGATGAGGGGATGCAATTAACAGAGAAATGCTTTAAAGAGTACAAATTAATAAGCAAATATACTGTGGTAATATGATGGAACATTGTTGTAGGCCCTCAATTAGCCTGTTAATGCAGCTTCTAAAAATTCATGCTGATTGAATAGGAAATTAAACTGCTCCATGAGATTGTTTCCAGCTCTCCAAAATTATTTGGAGGACCTCTAAATCATAATGTTACACTGAGATAGATTGTGTTTTTCACAACGTAATATTTTGCAAAATAAATGCATAACATTACCTTCAGATTTTCATGAAAATAAATAAGAAGTAACTTCAATTTTACATCTCGTATTTCAATCCCTGTTTTAAAGGACCCCAGAAGCTAACTCTCGGGCTTCTAGTCCCTGCCCAGATTTGGAACAGTTCCAGTTGGTCCCAACAGTGGAGACTCCTTACTTGGCTCGAGCTGGGAAAAATGAATTCCTCAACCTCGTTCCAGATATTGAAGAAATTAGACCTGGGTAAGAAGGTCTATTTTTTAGTACAAGGCTTCTGGCGATGAGGACTAAATCATCCCATAGACTTTCCTGCTTGCCCTTCAGCATAAGGTGGATAGACTTCAGGAGGGGTTGCTGTTGCTCTGAAAGGTCTCCAGCTGAGGTCACTTAAACCCTCTACATTTGCTGCTTTGAGAAGAAGAGGGCTGGAGTTTTATATTTCCCTATGAGCTGCTTTGGGAGCAATTTCTTACCTAAATTCAATTTATCAAAAATGTATTAACCACTAATATGTGCAGAACACTATGGGAGAAATTGGGCATGTAAAGAGAAAACAGAACATCTCAAGTAGCTGAAAAGACACGTATACAGATTACTCTGCTCTAAGAACAGGTCTGTCAAGGACAGTGTAGGCTTGGGATAATGAGAGAGACTTTGTCAGGAGTCAAAGTGTTCTTTCTAGGTCCACCTAGAAATAACTGGGATGAAGGTTAGAGGCTGAGGGGTCACCCAGCGTAGCTGGTGCCTAGAGTGCCAGATGGGGAGGACTGGGAAATGAGGATAAACAAAGAGGGTCTTGGCTGCTGAAATAAGGGTACTTTGTTCAGGAGAAGTATGGAGTAGACAAGTGAGGACATGATCAGAGCAGTCCGTTAGGAAGATCATATGGAGAGCAAGAAGGGGGAGAAGTCAGAAGGCTGTCATAGGCCAGGATACTTTAGGGTGGTTATAATGAGAGGGAATAATGGAAAACTAATTATTTGTGGCAAGAAAGAGGAATGAATCAAAAATGACTGCAGAGTTTAAAGTCTTGTTGATCATTAGGATGATGGTGTCAAAAAAAAGAAGAAAACAGTTTTAGGGAGAAGTTGCGTTCTGTTAAGAACTTTTTGAGAATAAAGTGCTGTTCTGGCATACAGATAGAAATATACAGAGCAAGTAGTCAGAAATCTAGGATTGGAGCTTTAAGGAAAGTTAGGGGTAAAGATTTAGATTTCAAAGTCACCTGCACAGAGTTTTCTCTGTGTTAAGGATGTAGGAGTAGATAAGATTGCCTAAATGACCCATTTGCCTGTTTTTACCTGTTCTGGATGGATGGGTGAATGAATGAATATTGAATGAATGAATGAATGAGTGAATGAATGAAAAAATTAATGTTTACTATAGACAAAGCACTGTGCTTATTACTGGGGAATATAATTAGAAAACTTATAGACAGTCACTGCTCTCAAGGAACTTTCATTGTAATTGGGGAAGACAACGCATAGAGTCAGTTTTAACTCTAAGTCAATTGAGCCATACATATCTGTGTGTAACCTTGGCTGATGTCCTCTTATTTGTTGGGAATTAACTTTTCCTGTTGTCTTTCAGCTCAGTGGTCTCTAAGAAGGGGTACCTCCATTTTAAGGAACCCTATTCCAGCAACTGGGCTAAACATTTTGTAGTGGTGCGACGTCCATATGTATTCATCTACAATAGTGACAAGGATCCAGTAGAGCGAGGAATCATTAATTTATCTACAGCCCAAGTGGAATACAGTGAAGACCAGCAGGCAATGGTGAAGGTCAGTGCTGACATATCTTGTTTCTCCTGTAACACACGAGCAAAGTTGTGTATTCTCTGTAGCACAGGAAACTGTTCCTTCTGAAACATTCTGTCTGTGGAGCTGAATCAAGGCACCAGCCAGGGAGATATTCATTCGCTGCAAATGTTGTGGAGAAGAGCCACTACAGAATCCACATCCAAAAGGGAGTCCCTGTAAACTGAGATCCTCCAGATGTCTCTGTTGGTGAATGATATTAGACTGCAACAAGCCCTAGAACAAGGCAGATCTTCCTAAATGAAATCTATAATTAGTGAAAATGTTGAGTTTGGTCTTACTGCCCACTTAGAAAAAAATAAGATTGCCTTTTCTCCAGACTGTGTTGTACAGGATAACCTGTAGCACTCCTCCATTGATCTAGACACCTCGCACAGCCATTGCAGACCAATGGTGAATGGGACCCAGAATAGGAAGGAGAGCAGTCTGGATTGCCTTTGGGAACTTTCAGTGGTGATCCCAAGCTGCTGTCTAAAGAGACCTTCTAATATCAGTAGTCTCTGGGGGATGTTAGGGGGCTGCAAGGCATAGGAAGGCATAGGCTGCAAGCCCCTGGAAACTGGAGCCAAGGATCCCTTCAAGGGCAATGGTGAAGTATGTGATGAGTGTAAGCAGGTTGCAACACATTGCAAGCCAGAAATTAGGCTGGATAAAGTGTTGTAAAAAATGTAATAAAAGAAATATATGTTCAAAAAATAATGTGGGCTGATCACATGGTGAGAGCAAGGTGAAGAGCACGACAGCTCACACTTCCCAGTAGTAGTCTCAAGAGAATCAGAGGAAACCAGCCAGAAGTGGACCTTCTGACAAAAACCTGTGAGAAGACATGAGTAGGCAGGCATGAATGGAAAGTCATTAATTAAGCCCTTTCTATATGCTAAGCCACATGTCAAACCCTGGGGAGTACAAATATAAAAGCAAAGACATGCCCTGCCCTCAGGGAACTTATGGACAACCGACACATGTCGTGGGATCATGTGTGGGACCACAAAAGAGCAGAGGGACAGTAATTCTCCTCCTTCAAGAATTACGGCATTAGAGTTGCTTTGGTTGTGGTTGTTAGTTACATAAGTAGAAAAGGGGTTGAAAGGGGAGAGGGTACACTTGAGGCCAAGACAAGGCATTTAGTCAGAATGTGTCTGGGCCTTGAAAATGATGGTGGGGGAAGAGCCAAGGCTCCAAGACAGAAGGTCCCCCAGAGCAGTAAGGTGAAGCTGGGCAGAGGGTGGAGGAATAGAGGAAATGGCCACGGCATAAGGAGAGAAAGGAAGCCTGCCTGATAGCTGAGGCTTTGCTGAAATAGTGGCCTGAAAATACCAGTCACCAGACATGACAACAGGGCCCTTGGATGGAAGGCCCAGGCAGCAGCTTGGGGAGTCTAGAGCTGAAGCTGGCTGCACAGAGGGCATGATGGCACGTGGTTTGTAATCTGTAAATCTGTATCATCAGAGCACTTGCCCATCTTAGTGAGATCACCAATCCTTTGGAGTGCCAAATGCTTGGAAAAGGTGTCAAGATGTCCTGCATTAACCAGAACATAGTTTGAATGTGGACCAGTACTACCATGTTTGAAGGGCAGGGGGCCTATGGCATGCCACTTAACTGTCCTCAGATTCAGTCTCTTCATCTGAGAAATATGGAAAAGATCTGCCTTTGTGGAAAACCAACGTAAACTAAATAATGGCCAACATGTATATATTACCTTGTGCTTTCTCAAAGCCCTTTCCTCTCCCCATAAAGAGGATAGTACAAATATTATTGTGAGCTCCCAATTGGAACTTGACATTCCAAGATAAAAGTCTCTTGCCCGCCCCTGGCCGTGTCCACTCTGGTATCTAGCACGGGCTCCTGACAAGGTCTGCAGTCCCGTTCCAGTCCTGTGTCTGTGGTACCCTGCTGCCTCCTGGTGAACGTATTTGGTAAGAATGTAAAACCCTGGAAAATTATTCATCTTGTTATTAACTCTCTTACTCTCTGTGCTTATCCTAGACGTCCAACACCTTTGCTGTATTCACAAAGCACCGCGGCGTCCTTCTGCAGGCCATCAATGATAAAGACATGAATGACTGGTTATATGCCTTTAACCCACTCCTTGCTGGCACAATACGGTAAAAAATGGCACATTCCTGTCTTTCCTTTCTGCCATTTAGTTTTGAAGCCCTAAGAGAATCAGCATTTGTAAGTGGGAAGTGGTTACTAAGAGTTGCTCACCAAATTTGATATAAAAGGAGAAAAATCATTTAATATTTGAAGCTGAATAGCCTGAGTTTGAGGTGCCTGCACTCCCCGTGAGACCTATCCTGTCATACCCTATTCTTATGTACACCTCAAACCTCATTTGCACCTTCTCTGTTTTCTTTCATTACCTTCATTACTGTTCTTTAGACTTTCTCCAGGCATGGAATGGGAGTCAGATTTCAGATTGTTTTATTTTTGCTTATACCAGCGTTTGGATCACAAGTCCATGTCTGGGAGTTACTGTTGTTCAGCCCTATGTTGGGGCACTTCCTAAAAAAGCTATTCCCACTAAGTGTGCAGGAGGAAGTTGTAATAGTCTGGGCTTTCTGTCCAAGAGGCCCAAATCCCTGGCTCTGATCCCTGAGAGAGGAGGCCCCAAGCGTGAGTCACAGAAGAGAGGCAGGAAGCGGACAGAACTGCAATCCAATTAACTTAGGATTTTTTCCTGTCTCTTATAGGTCAAAACTCTCTCGAAGACGCACAGGTCCATTGAAGTACTGAGCAGATGCTGAAGAGCCCCCTCCCTCACCTTCAGATGGAGAGAAAGGGTCATTGCTCATTCTCTTTGTGCTTCTTGATGGTTCTCCTTGTACGTGCTCCTGTGGCTTAACTCCTGCTCCTTCCCCACCATGCAGTTTTCTAGCCCTCTTGTTCCCCAACCCTTCTTGCGCTGTCCTCTTTTCATTTCTCCTTTACTGAGAATACTACTAGTAGCATGTGGTCAAACAAAAGGAAAAATGGAAAAAAAAGAGGGAATTCAATGAATCTCCAAATTTTTTTGTTAGGGTTTTTTTGTTGGGGTAGGGGTGTTCATTTTGGATTATTGGTTAGTTCTTCTGACCACCTTTGGCGTCTGTACTGCTATCTTTGGATATTTTAGTCTGTCGTTGAAAACTGCTTATGACTTTTCTTCCCCTTTCCTGATTTGTGGGGAGGTCACTACAGTTTACCCAGTGACCTGAAACCTACTGGAAGGAGAAGGAATCCAGCCCCTTTGTGACTTGGATAAGGGGCCTTACTCTTGCCAGAAACCACTGTTCGATTGCTTTCTCTGTTTTTTGTTTTTCTTCCTTTTCTGGCTCTGGTTTATCCTTAAGTTTTTTTCCAGACAAAGCGGCTATGATGAAAATTGAACACTTCACTCTTTCTGAGAATTAATTGGAGCTCACTTGAAATGAGATTCTCTGATAGTTTAGTTGAAGGTTGGGGAGAAAATTATTTTCAGTAGGCTTGTAGCAGTGGCTTTCTCCATTAAAGGAAGGTGGCTCTACTGTTGGCATCAGGTAAGGATTGTGAGATGTCAGCTTGCATGTCACTATGCCATTAGGGTCCCAACCACAAGGGTGGAAACAATTAGACAAGAGTTCTACCAAGTCATCACTCCCTGTAAGTCCCATGCAGCTGGAAAAATACAATCCCTGTAGGACATCAGATTAAGAAGGAAAGTTGATTGACTAGGACCTGAAACTTACCACCTTAGCACTAGTAATGTTACTGGGGTTGCCCTTTGGAATCCATGCATTGAAGTATGAGAATTAGCCAAAAAGGAGGAATATTTCATTTGTGATGAATAATAATAATACTATTAATATTATAATTGTTAATTGGTGAAGTCATCATTGATCCAAGAAAACTACCATCAAAAAGAGTGGTAATCAAGATTCCCTACATTTGGTCCCACTGGCCTTCATCCAAGAAGAGGAAGTATACTCCTTCTGTATCCATATGTACTTCTAGCTTTATTTTGCAGGTCCCTGAGTTGAGATGGCCAAAACAAAATCTCCTCTGAGGTGTCTGTGTGTCTGTGTGTGTGCGTAAATAAGGGCATATAAAAGAAGACAATGTGTGCCTCAACTCATGAGTTTGAACTGTGTCAGACTTTTTCCTTCCCTTATATTCTCTTGTCCCTCCTGCTCTCTGCCTTTCTTCCCTAGAGAGTTAAGGGGTCTTACTAGATAGAAAAGAAGGGACTCCCTACTGAGAAAGGAAAAGGCTACTACTGAATAAGAGCATCAGGCAACTTCATCTGCTTTGGAGGGATGGTCCCTAGAGGGCCAGTGCACTGCCCTTCTTATCCTATCTGTTTTTTTCATTGGCCACTGAGTTATACAGAAATGACTGAAGATTACAAAGGTCTCCAGGTTACCTCAATTGATTTATAAGATGACTGGAGATTCTTTTGCCCTCCTGTACTTCCAAAGTTGCACTCGCTTCTACTGTAGCCACACTTGAAGGTTGTGCACTGAGATTGCAGCCTTGAGGTTGATGGCGTTCCCCAACAGGGCCCAGATAGATTATGATCGTGGCAGCCAGAGAAGTCTATGGGAGCTCAGATTGCCTTCTCCACAGACTTGTTCATCCCACAATTAGGTCTCATCCCTTCAACACTGAGTTCCCTTGCTTCATCCACTAGAGCTGCCCTGCAGGTAAGAGGATGAGCAAGTCTGAGAGCTTGGTGCAAGAGAAACAGGAAGGCAGAAATCATGACATGGTGGACCCTATCTTTCTACCTTAACTGGAAAGAGCTGAAACCCTCCTATCTCATTTGTTTTGTTAGCTGTTTGTGAGATTTTTACTGCACTCAGATGTTTCTTTGTTATGTCTGGAATGGACACAACATGAAGTCCTGGTGTGGTACAAACCAGGATCTGCTCATGCTGTGGACGGCTTCCTGGGTTGAAGTTCATCTGGCTTACTGATGAATGAAGAACAAAGAGGAAATTCACTTAGGCCTTGCGTGATAAGGCTGAGGCTATTGTGATGCCTAACTCAAGGGGACATATCTGTCATAGGTGTGAGTGAAAAGGCTGAGAGGCAGGAAAATCATGTGGCACACTCAAGTGACTTGGGTTTAGTTGTGTTTTGTTTTGGATTTGTTTTTTAAGTAGAACAAAACTAGTTGGGAAAGTCTTTGCTTTGGGTACGTCAGATGAGTTAACTAAGTTATATACCTATACTGATCACAGCTAAGAGACCTGTGTTTGAAAGCAAGAGGAATGGCACCATCCTGCAGTGGGGACCAGGACAGGCGTATGGCTTCTTGTCCCCACTGAAGCTACTTTGGCCCCCCCTCCCACCTGGCTGTCGGGCACAGCTTCTGTGTCTCCTTCGTGTCTAGAGACTTGGACTTGAGGAAGTAGACTTGCACCACTCCTAGGAAGTAGGTCTAGCAGCAGCGACTGCCATATGATGCTCTGAGTAGACCAATCCAACTGCAGTCACACTGGTGGAAATGCAAAGTGATTCTAAGTTACTTGCTGTTCAGATTTTCACAAGGCAATCTTGATTAGCCTTAGATCCTTTAAAAAAAACACCCTAAGAATTAAAGGGGAATGTGTGATAGTTAAAAACTAGACACTGTTTCCTCTTCTTTCCTTGTCCCCTCTTATCTTCTCACACCTCCTTCCCCTTAAGAAAGCAATAGCTCGTGTTCAAAAATGCTACCTGATTTTGTGCAGCCTGCTTGGGAGTCAGCCAGCTCTCAGGGCAGGGACCATGCCAGGGGCCAGCCAACCCACTGACCAGGGCCACCAGCACAGAGTAGGCAAGTAGGCCAGAACACGTATCTTCAGTAATGACCTGGAATTCTTCAATTGAATTTTTAAAAATTATTTCATTTTATCAAAAATGATTGTTCCCAGCCAAGAAACAACCACTACATGACATCTGTGGCTTTTCTATAGCTACATAAATCTTATGAATTAACCTAACACTTTACTTTTTTTTCTATCCTAAGATAAGGGGAAGGGAAATAAAATCATTGTAAAAGGTCTTTTTCAGACCGAAAAAATAGTGACTTTCCTGGCACATATTTCAAAGCAAAGACTTTGCTGCCTGCTGCTTATTATCTAATTTACAGGGATATTTAATTTTGTTTTGTAATGTATTGTATATTTACACACCTGTAATTAATTGCACATTAGACTGGAAATAAAGGCTTATCCAGAGGTTAGCACTAATTGGTGTTCAACGTTTGACTCCTACTGCCTGGCCACCACCTTGTTTCTATTGTATAGCACCAGTTTTTCCGTTCTTGTGGGCCTTTGCCTTTCCTTTTAGTTTTGTTCTCTTTTTAAAGGCCAGTCGTTAACCTGCTTCTTAGAAAGAGACTAATGCTGCTGTTCTCGGAATGTTTGCTGGATGAATGTATCTGAAACAGGACTCTAACTTGTATACACATCTGTCCACTGTGGCTACTAATTAATTACCCAATGTTCCAAACCATTAACGTGTGTACTGGGAATGTATTAACTTTGTGCTTCCTTGTTAAACAGGAGAAACATCAGCTGTTCAGTAAAGAGAGAGTTTTGTTGTTCAGAAGGCCATTTATGAAATTTTGGTCCAAGCCCTGTAAGAAATTTAGGAAAACTGGCAGTTATTCAAGAAAAAGAAAACTTCTGTAACTGATATTAAGTTTCTCTCCAAAACCTACAACCAAACAGCTGTGCTCAGATGGAAAGCTAGAGGAATGTTGGTGTTTTGCCACACCTTTGCTGCCGTGTTGTTTTCTCACATCTGGCATTGACCTTCGTTGTTCCATCAACACTCATGTGTTTTGTGTATTTTAGATGTTGCTAAAAATGCTGTTACCCTTACGCCCATATCCCACTGCCATCCTCTTATCCGACAACAAAAACCATAAAGCATAAGTGGCCTTCTTGAACCAATACTTTGCAAATGGATCTCTCCCCAGTGAAGGAATCAAGCACATTAGCAATGATGTACATTATTAATTTCAGATTTTCATTTCATGTTTTATTTTGTAAATATATCTGATGTTTGGGGCTTCAGTATACAAAATGTAAATATAGTTCATGTATTTGTACTAATTCTGATTCATTTGCTGTATAGCCTTAGATGTGCAATGCAGACGTTGAATAACTGTGTATGGTAACCTTGCACCATGGAACTGTTAGTGAACGAGGTCAATTAATAAAGGTACAACCAGTGCATTCAGACTCCTGGTGTGACTTACTCTGCGGTTCCCACACTGAGGCAGTGTCACAGGTTTTTTTACCTTGATTTCCACGGCCATCCTTTCACCTGACCCAAGTCACCATGCATTCCTTCATAGCTTTCTTTGTTGTTGTTTAGAAGATCAATGTGCCCACTCCATGAATCGTCATGGGTCAGAAACTGGGGCATTTGTCTTGTTTCTGCCTGAGTGTTCTGCTTGTTAGTCCTTCTGATTCTTCAGAGGTTTTTACGTGTTGTTTTGGGACTATCACTCCTACAGCTAAATTAATAGAACATCCACTATGTTCAGAAAATAGTGATAGGGCAAAAGCAATAATAGAAAATAATAACTGGCCTAGTAGATGGAATCAGGAAGACTCATCTTTGTGAGTTTAAATCCAACTTCAGACACTAGCTGTGTGACTCTGGGCAAGTCACTTTGTCCTGTTGCCTCATCTGTAAAATGAGCAGGAGAAGGAAATGGCAAGCCACTCCAGTATCTTTGTCAAGAAAACCCCAAATAGGGTCATGAAGAGTCAGACAGGACTGAAACAACTCAACAAAAAGTCCTACTCTCAAAGAGAGTATACGTACCTTTGGGGACTAAATCAGGATACCTAGTACTGATCCTCCGAGGGCTAGACTATATCTGTTGGACATAAGTTTTGAACTCTGTTGATTTAACGGAACAAAGCAATGTCTGGCCATCTCCTAGAGATGGTGAATAGATATGATCCTGTTTCCCACAAGTTCCCACATTGTTTCAAAAGTATTTGGGTCAGACAGTAGAATCACAAGATTTAGAAGGGGAAGGAATGTAAGAAGCCGTCTAGTCTAATGCCCCTATGAGAAAGATAATGCCCTGCACATCCTCACAGCAAACCCTTCTGCTCCCTCCCTTGTTTCCAATTCACCAAGTGCTCATGGATGTTGTCTAGCAGAAGATTAAGGATCTAGAGTTGGAAGGGACCTCAAAGCTATTATTCTGATCTCATCTTCCAGATGGGGAAACTGAGGGCCTAAGAAGTAAAGTGCAGGTAACCCAAGCAGTCAGTGGCTCGGCTCAGATGTGAGTCTTCTGCTTCTCACTTCAGCCCTCTTCCATGAGGATATTCTAGTACTTCTTTCAGCAATTTTTTTGGTAGATGAACAGATGTTGCCACTTTCACTAGAAACCTCTTGCCCCTTACTAAATATCTGTTCATCTTCACCTTGTTATTTTTCGGCCCTTTACTCTGAAGTCATAATAATAGCAGGTTAACGCTAGAGGTGAGCGTTACCATCTTCCCCTTCACAGTGGCATGTTCATATTCTCTTAGATAATTCTATTTAGTGTTCAGTGCCCCTGAGATATTGGTGCTGTGCCACTCTTTGTTACTTATAAATAAGAAGAGTTGTATCCAAGTCATGCTTTGATAAGGATGACAGATGAGGAAGTAGGGATGGTAGGGGTAGTGAGTGGAACAGGTATTTAGTGAAGATCCCTCAGAGGCCCCTTGTGTCAGCCCGGTTTGTCTCACCCTGCTCTGAGAAACCAAACAATAGAGACTCTGTTTTTCTTAAAATTCTTTGACAGAGACTGCTTTTGCTTATTCCCTTATCTCCTTTTCCCAGACATTATCCTATTCCTTGACAGAAGATGCTTACTGCCTTACCTGCTTTTGCCAAAAATGACTTTTGTATACTTATTCCTTGTTGCTGGGGTAGATTTTTCGTGGATAGATTGTACCCTCAAGGCTCGGCCAATGGGCTAAGAGGAAGGGGGTTAGGGTAGGGGTATTGTAGTCAGGGTCTATAAAAACTGCTGTGCAGGGCACCCTCGCCTTCCTCAGTCATCGCCATCTTAAGTGCAGGCAGGAGTGCCCTTTCTCAAGAAAGTTGAATAAATATCTTTCCTTTTTACTCCTTTGGTCAAGACTCTAATTTTATTGAGGGGGGGTGGTCCCACACAGTAAGAAAGCCTTCTTTTTTTTAACCAACATGGGGACCAAGATCAGGCATCTGGATATGAGCCAACTTCTCTCATTCAGAGTGGCCACAAAGTCATTCTACAAGCCTATCTGCTGTTACCAGTGCCCCTGATCCCACTGCCCAGGCCTCACTGCTTGCTTACTGAATAGGTTGAGCATTTTGAATAAAATTTCATGTGTGATTCTTTTTGGTTTAAAAAAAATAGCCACTTGATATGGAATTAAATTCTTTCCTGTCTATTCAATGTAAGGGTTAGCCAGTGCTGGCTTAGGTCATTTTGTATGGTCACATTGACTCAGCACAATTGATCCCTTGCCAAACTTCAGACTAGAGCAATCGATCTGCTTCCAAAAATAGTCCTTTCACAGGGCTCTTGTAGGCAAAGTTATAGAACAAGGAAGTGGTTAAAATGAAGTCTAGATGAATTTTCATATTACCACAGATTTCTTAAAGTGAGTTTGTTGTATGAGGAACTTACCCAATACTCCACTGCTTCCTCCTAGTTCTCCAAAGATGGTGTTTAAATCTTCAGCCAGAATGTATTGAAGTAAATGTGCTCCTGATTTTCTGGTACAAACTCTGACTTTCATTGGACAAAAAAAGGCTTTATAATCCTACATGATGCAGTCAACTCTTAAAAGTTCTGCTCTGACCCTCAAATCAATGTGGCAGAGTGCCATCACTGTAGAGGTTGCCAAATCACAATGAGGGTTTGTCTCATTTAGAATAATCATAGAAAAGGAATTGCCAAGGCTAAGAAAGGCACCAAGTGAGATTAGAGGAGCCCCTTCCTGCAGAAGAGGTGCCTAGGCTTGAAAAAGAAAGTGAGCCAGGCCCACCCTGACATAAGAGAAATCAGAGAGAGATTCCTTCACATCTTAAAAACTGAGCTGTCTCTGCTTACTGGAACCTTCTATCTATAGGAAAAAAAATGTATCATTGAATAATGTTGCAAGATTAAAAAAAAAAAAGGGAAGTCCTTCCGTACCTTAGGAGTGACAGTTGTATTGTGCATATCTGGGTCCCTCTGGATCCCCAGTATTATGACTACGATGAGGTAGGGCTTTCTACACTTCAGCAACCATTGTGTGCTTACTATAGACAAAGCAACCTTGATAAATATCCACATGGATGAAGGGCCTTACTGTGATGGGAGTCAACTCAGCCATCAAAGTGCCAAGGAGTCCAAAGCGGAGAATTACATCTTGGGGCAAGTCTGGGTCCAGGCTTACCTCATCTTAACATGAGGAGGCAGAGCTCAAAGAGCTAGATCACAGGGTCACAGTTTTAGAGCAAGAAAGGACCTCAAAAAGACTCGTGGCTACTCCCCTCATTTTACAGATGAAGAAAATGAGACCCAGAATGGGCAGGTGACTAGGGTCAGCTACTAAATGTTTGAGGTAGAATTCAAACTCAGGTCTTGACTCCCAAGTCCAACACTCAATGACCAAGTGACATTTGTAAAGCTCTTAGCACAGTGCTAGAGCTCAATAAATACTTGTTCCCTTCCCTCCTTTTTATCCACTGAATCACCTAAATGTTTCTAAGGCCTCTCTTTGATCTTGTGATCAAATAAAATGCTGCTACTCCCTTATTTTTCCTAATGATAATAGTTAACATTTATATGGGGCTTACTGTGTGCCAGACACTGGTAAGCACCTTACAATTATTATCACACTTGATTCTCCTGACAACCCCAGAGGGAGGTGCCATTATTATCTCCATTTTACAGATGAGGAAACTGAGACAAACAGTTCAGATGACTTGTCCAGGGTCGTTGGTAAGTGTCCGAGGCCAGTTTTTACCCTCTTAAAATACAGACACTAATGATCATACCCTTTCTCCAGGAAAGGATACTGACTTTCACGAACTTGGATTGGCCAAGAGCACGGACTGGAATTACATACAGGAAGGCTGTCACCTACAAGTGCTCATTTTAGGAGGGGGAGGTTTTTTTTTTTTGGTTGCATTGTTGGCTTCTAAAGACTGTTGGGGGCTTTCCTGTACCCTTAGCCTAGCTGTAAGGTTCTCTCCTCCACCAGCCTCCAGGCAGCTACCCCATTGATTCCCCTCCCATCAACCTTCAATGTGATGACAATAGAGGAAATCAAGATATTACTCAAAAGTTCAGATACCAGATAAAAACTTGGAGGAAATCATTATTGGCTTTCCTTGTGAGGTACCCACATAGTTCTCCTCTGGGGCTGACTGGGAAGGAGACTATGGGGGAAAGCGGTCTTAGTTATAAACAGAGAAAAAGGGATACAAAACTCTAACCTACCACTTGTTAATCTGATGTCTTTACGTTATCTTTTGTAACCAAGGGCTGTGAGTACCAAGAAGACTGATGTATCCATCTTTGTCAGTCACTTAAGCATTTATTGTTCACTGAGAATACAAAGAAACATTAAAAATAGTCTGTCTTCAAGGAATTTATATTCTAGTAAGGGAGATATCATATAAATAACTAGGTATGTATAAGATATACACAGAGTAGGTGGGAGGTAATCTCAGAAGGGAAGGCACAACAGTAGAGGACCCCAGGAAAGACCTGGGGGATTTGAGCTGACTCTGGAAGGAAGCCAAAGAAACTGAGAGTCAGAGGCAAGGGGTAGCTCTCCAGGATAATTTTCCACTGGGGCTAGCAGATTAGGGATTGGACCTGCGGACTCCAATGAGGAAGAGCAATGTGGAATATTTTCAGAGATATCTTACTATTATCTATAGCAATATTTTTTAAATGCTCCAAGTCACTAATAATTAGAGAAATGCAAATTAAACCAATTCTAGGTACCACTTTTTCCCTATCAGACCAGCAAAGGAAACAAAAGGAAAATGACAAATGTTGAAGGAACTGTCAGAAAAAGGTATGTTAATGTGCTGTTGACAGAACTGTGAACTAATCCTACTACTCTGGAAAGTAATGCAATAGAATACAAATTTATTAAGTTTTACTATGCACTAGGTGTTAAGCACTAGGGATGCAAATAAGAAAAAGACAATCCTTGCCTTCAAAGTGTTACAATCCATCTAATTGTTAAAAGGAAGATGGAAACGGTGAGGTAGAGTGGGACTATGCCCAAAAAGCTATTAAGTTTTACCCCAGTGAAACTGAATCTATACCCCAAAGAGATCAAAGAAAAAGGAAAAGAAGGATACATATGCACAAAAATATTTGTAGTAGCTCTTTTCATGCTGGCAAAGTATGGGAAACTGAGCGGAAGCCTATCAATTGGAGAATGGCTGAGCAAGTTGTGCTACATGAATGTGGTGGAATGCTATTGTGCTGTAAAAATGATGAAGGGGATGGTTTCAGCAAAACTTGAGAAGACTTGTATGAACTGATGCAAAATGAAGTGGGCAGAAGCAGAACAGTTTACACAATGAATAATGACATGTAAATGAATGTAAAGACATCTTTAAAAGGCTTAGGCATTCTGATCAATGTAAATGACCAGCCATAGTCTCAAAGGACTCAAGATGAAACGTGCTATCAATCTCCTGAGAGAGAAGTGATGGACTAGGAGTGTAGATTGAGGCATATACATACATACATACACACACACGCACACACAGTGCGTGTGTGTGTATGTAAATAAATATCCATATATGTGTATATGATATATATTTACAGAGATAGAGGAATTCAAATGTGTGTGTGTGTGTGTGTGTGTGTGTGTGTGTGTATTTGGGCATGCCTAATGCAGTAATTTGTTTTGCTTGACTCCACATATTTATAACGTTTTGTTTTTCTTGCTTTCTCAATAGATGGCGGGGAGGGGGGGAAGTTGGAGGAAGAGAATTGAGGGTTGAAAATAAAACTGATTTTAAAAAACACCTTGCCTTTGAATGTGTATGCTGTGTCTGTGTTGCAAGCAAGGAAAAATATTAGTAGGACCTCTATGGTACTTTAAGAATTGCAATGCACTTTACCTATGTTATCTCATTTCTAAACATCTTCTAAAGAAGTGTTTCCCAATTATTCTATTTAGACACTGGTATGTTGAAAAGACATCTTTGGCAGGGTGCCATGACCTGGATTTCTTTCTTCCTGTTTAGCAGCTTTTGGCCAAGAGAGTAGGAGGTAGAATTAGTGACCATGATGGGGGTAGGGAGGGGGGTGAAACTAGTGACCATGACTGTGGGGTGGGGGTGGGCAGAAAGAAATAACAGTACTTACTACCATCAACAATTCCAGCGTTGGGTCAACCCAGCCCCAGGGTAGCTGGGGCACCAAAGTTGAAATGTAAGCAGAGAAAACCTTGGAGGAGCATGGGTCTAATGTCTTTTAAGGAAGACTGCTCATTGATTGGCTAAAGGGGCTTTAACCTCCTCCATCTAATTTCACAATTGTGTGTAATGCTAGATATGGTTTCTGTTGTTTCTTTAATATATCCTTTCTTACAAAGCCCTTTCTACTTTAGAGGGACAAGCTGGACTGACTTTACAAATAGTTTAGCTGTAATCAAAATAATCCTGCAAAAGCTACTCAGAATTATAGGCCTGTGCATCTCAAAGGAACTTTGTAGAGGAACTACAGGCAAATCCCTCATTTAACTAACAGGGGAGGACACTGACGCCTAGAAACATGTGACTCATCAAGGTAGAACCAGGATATTTCTTAGTTCCCAGAGCAATGCTCCTTCTAGAACTGCTTCCATGAGAGAGGACCAGTTCTAATCTTGGAGCTTCCACTGCACCTAAGTAAATCAACCAAGTGCCCTTAATGGCACTCTCTGTGATTCATAAAAAAGAGAAATGCATAGTATATGTTGTTGTGGTTCAGCCAAGTCCAATTCTACATGACTCTTTTCTTGGCAAAGATGCTGGAGTGATTTGCCATTTTCGTCTCTTCTTAAGGTAAATAGAAGTTAAGTGACTTGTCCAGTGTCCCACATATAGAAAGTTTCTTGAAATCCGGTCTTTCCTTACTCTAGATCCTATAAGCTATTTATTCAGCCACCTAATGACTTTCTAGGCAAACAGAGCTAAAGTGACTTACCCAGGGCCACACAGCTAGTAAATATCTGAGGTCAGATTTTAACTCGGGTCTTCTTGATTCCAGGGCTATTGCTCTATCCATTACCCCCTATTGCACATGAGGAAGTATATATAAGAATACTGGGAAAGTCACTGAAAAAACAATGTCAAATGCATGTAGTAAATCCCCTAATGGGAAATAGGGGTGTAGAGAAAGCAAAAAGTTAAGTTTTCACAGAGTTACTAGTTGATGAAGCCATTGAGAATAAGGCAACTAAGAAGAAAGCTAGCAGACTGCAGGTGAACTCATCCAATCAGGAGACAGACAGTGGCCCTAAGAAAACCACAAAGTTCTTGATAAAGGGGACCAAATCTGAAACTAGCTTAAACTAGTGGGGGGAAATGACCTAGAATAACTGGCAGAAAGCTCTACTTCACTGTGCTTGCTTAATGAACCTCATGCATATTAGCAGACACACCTTGCATAAAATTATCCCTACATTTTCTCATCATGGGTCCTATGCTGAAGCATGTTTGGGAGGGAGGAACACACCAAGGATGGTTACATTGTAGACATGTAGAGAAGATGGTGACCGTTCTAATGGAGAATCCGTCTCATGATGGGAAGATCTGTCCTGAATGAACAGTATAAGGCCAATCTCTCTTCTGTATCGAGCACTCCCTCCTGTATCCCTTCTCCTGAAAAGAGGGATGGGATCTGCTTTGGCCAAAACCTTCAATTCCTCTGAACTCTGCTGCAATAAATTTTCCTTGTTACCTTTTTAGTGTCAAGAGTGTTTCTAACAGGGGTTTATACAAAAGATAAATGAATGATCCTTCACACTCTGTCCCTTTCTACCTCAACAATCTACTAGCACCTGACTCGCCTCCAGTACTATTAGGATCTTGGGGGATGCTGGTCCCTTCCCCCACCCCCTGTTCCTGGAAGACTCCATCTCCCCACTCCAGGCATTTTTCTCTGGTTATTCCCCCAGGACTGAAATGTTCTCCTCCCTCATCTCTGCCTCCTGACTTTGATGGTTTCAGTCAGCTGCTTACTAGAATCCCACCATCTATAAGAAGCCTCTTCCTAATCCCCATAATTCCAGTGCCCTCCTCCAGGGATGATCCACAATTTATCCCATCTATATCGTTGGTACCTAGCTTGCTTGTGGTTTCTCCCATAGGACTTTGAGCTCCTTGAGAGGGGGGACTGTCTTCTGCTTGGCACACAGTTGGCGCTTAATAAGTGCTTGTTGACTTAAAGATTCCCTTAGGTCTACTTGTATTTTCTAAAAGTTTTTTTTTAACCACAATTTAATTTACTGCTCAGGAAGGTTTCTGCTGAGTATATGGAGGTGCAAAAGAGGTGGAAAGGAGGCAAAAGAAAGGCAGCAAAGTGCGGGGCAGTCCTGGTGTGCTTTGGGCCCTCCTGCTGGGCAGACCCTCGTGCCTACCCTGCCCCCCAGGAGCACTTGGCAGACTTGGCATATGAGCCCGGGTGACTCACCCAGGGACTAAGTGGGGAGCCCCAACAAGGATGCGTTCTTCCCTGTTCCCCGTCCAGTGTCCTTATTCTACGGGTAAACTCCTGGGCTTTCAAGGGATCATCCCTGGACTGGAAAACTGGCTTCCAGCCCAACCCACACACAGGCCGGACCGCCTACGATCCCTGGGAGGAACCAAAGGGGGTCCCTTTAAACGATCCATGTCCTCGGCTTTCCACTGATTCGCCTCAGGCTCGGGGGCGGGGCCTCGCCCTCTCAGGCGGTCTCGCAGGCGCCAGGGAGAACCAATGGTGCGGCAGCACCTCCCCGGGCCCTGCTCTCTGATTGGTCAGAATGAGAGAGGGCGGAGGGTGCAGACGCCCAAGTGAGCGAAGCTAGCCTAGGCCGGCTGATTCCGAAGCCGAACCTCGAGCGGGAGCCTTTGTCCATTCGCCGCTCCGGACCTGCCCTCTCCGGCCCGCGCTGTCCGCCGCCATGCCCCAGTGAGTACCCGAGCCGAGCCAGCCCCGGGGACCCCCGCAGCCCCAGGGCCACACCCAGCCCCCGACCCCTCCCCAGCTCTGAGCACCCCCCTGCTCTTCCTCCTCGGGGCGGGGGTCCCCACGTGCCCGCCCTCCTGCTGGGGGCCGGGGCCCCGAGGTCAGGGGGATGGGGACCCGCCTTCTCCCTCCCCCCCTCCATGTTTCCCTCTCCTCTTCCTCCTTTTCTCCCCGTCCCCTGGCAGGAGGACCCCACTCCCAGGAACTGGGGGCGCCTGGGCGGGGGGAGGGAACGTCAGAGCCCCAGATTTGAGCCCCAGCCTGGCTGTCCCAAAGATGAGAACACTGAGGCCCCCACCCCAGGGGCAGCCCCTTAAGTTCTAGGGTAGACAGTTACAGCCTAGTGTGTTAGAGCCGAAGTCTGGAGACCAGGGTTTGAAGGTTGGGTGACCTTGGGGCGCCTTGGGCCTCGGTTTCCTCATCTCTAAAATGGGGGTGCTAAGAATACCCGTAGTAGCCGCCTGACCCGGCCGTTTCAAGGAAAACACTAAATTGATAAGCCTTAAAAGCGCTGCCTCGCCAGAACTTGTTGGCACCATTTTCCAGCAAAGGAAACTGAGGCTCTGGTTAAGAAACTTGCGCTGGTCACTCAGCTAGTAAGTTTTGGAGCCAAGGCTTGCACTCTGAGGGATGGCAGCACCCTCCCTGCTCCTAATCAAACACTGCCTGAGCCTTCAGATTTAAGAGCCCTGGGCTAGATAAAGATCTGCTCCTTGCCCTGGTCCCTGGTTCTTGGGGGAGCCAAAAGAAGGACAAATAAAATTTTTAAAAAACAAAGAAGAAAACCAGAATACCTGCTAAGATTTTCTACAACAGATAAGTTAAGTACATATTAAGTTGGGGCAAACTTTGTTTTTAGGTTAATTGGCTACAGGGTGGCAGTGGATACAGGGAAGACTTTCCCCTCGAATGACTTAATTATGCCCCGTTACGAGTGGTAAAGGTAGGAAATTGACAGTGAACTAGGAAAACTTAGGGGTGGACAGTGACAAGAGTCCCACAGGGTGGGCAGAGTTGGCTGAATTTCCTCCTGTACTATTAGAATGAATACCCAGGTTGATTGCATGTCAAGTCCATTGGGGTACTCTTACTAGCAGGGTCCAGAAAGTGAGGGTTCCTTGGTTAGGAGTGGGTTATCTCTAGTGACTGAGAGTCTTTTCACACCCTTCTCTGGTCTTTTCTCCCCTTTTCCAGAGCTGATATTGCCCTGATTGGACTGGCTGTCATGGGCCAGAACCTAATTTTAAACATGAATGACCATGGCTTTGTGGTGAGTAGAGGAAATAATGCCTTTTTATTCTGGGGGCTGCTGGGTGTGTCCATGAGCAGGAGTTGCAGAGGATGATTGGACACTTGGATGTCGCAGATCTTGTTCTCCACTATATCCCAAGTTGTTCCTTGAAACACTTTCATAAAAGAAAGAAAACTACCAATGCCCCTTTGTAGGAGGACCAGCTCTTTGAAAATCATGAAGAATTGTAATTTTGTTGAATAAGGCTTTCAAAGCTTACACACTAAAATCTGAGGCCTAGGAGAATATTGGAGATTAGGCAGGGCAGTATTCTAACTCTAGAGAGGACTGAAGGGGCCTACTGGGCCTGGACAGAAATGATTCCCCAGTAGCCAAATAGGAAACAGGCTTATCTAAGCCAGGGTGCTAGAGTTAACTGAATCCTGGACTAAGTGGCCTTGGAACTGTGACTCTATGTGAATCTGAGATATTTTATTTATAACTGGTTTGTACCCAGCTTAGATTCTAAGTCCTAATTCATGGCAGATCCCAAGTCAAATTTCCTCCCTTGCAGGTGTGTGCTTTTAATAGAACGGTCTCCAAAGTTGATGACTTCTTGGCCAATGAGGCGAAGGGGACTAAGGTGATTGGAGCTCACTCCCTGGAGGAAATGGTTTCCAAGCTGAAGAAGCCCCGTCGGATCATCCTGCTTGTCAAGGCTGGCCAGGCTGTCGATGATTTCATTGTGAAGCTGGTGAGGTTTGCTCTCATCCCGGCTTGTACTGAGCTGATGCCAGCTCCTCTCCCTGGTTTTCTGTCTCTTCTGCCCAGACCCCCCAGCCTCTTCCCCGAATTAATCTGCTTATATTCTTAGACAGACCAGAAGTGGACTGGGCTGTCTTGACCTAAGCTGTCCTAAAGTTGATTAATACTAATTAAGCCACACCTACCCTACTGGTAGGAATTCCCTAGGTGTACAATTTAGATGACTGAGAAACACCTCATTAACTGTAATAATAGTAAGTAACCAGAGGGTTCTTTTGTGTGAGCTTTATCTGTGACAGACTCAAAGGATTTAACAGATGTGATTATTATCTCTTTATGGAATGATTCTACCGCCTGGCTCACTTTAGATTTAGTACCAAAACTTTAAGAACTGGCTCTCAGTGTTCCCTTAAGTCAGTAATTCTCAAATAATTACCTAATTTTATTATTAATAACAAGAGCCCTCTAGAGGAAGCAATACTGACCCATGAGTTTTACCATCAGACACTTACCACCCATGTGCCCCTGGGCAAGTCATTCAGTGTCTCTCAGCCTCAGTTTCCTCCTCTGTAAAATGAGTTAATAATTGCACCTACTTCCTGAATTAACATATGTAAAGCACTTGGGGAATCATAATGAAAGCTCTTTAGAAAGCATTTCTAAGTGCCTCTTGTGTGCCAGGTACTGTGCTAAATTCTAGGTACTGGAGGACAAAAATGAAAGCAGACCTGTTCTCACAGAGCTTTTTTATTCTTGAAAGATAGCACCCTGGATTTGGAGTCAGAGGATTTGTGGTTGAAATTGTGCTTGAAATCCATATAATTTTGATCAGGTTACTTCCCTTAGAATTATAGACCCAGAGCTGGCAGGGATGGGAGGGACTATCTTGAGTCATGTCCACATTGCAGATGGAGAAGCTGAGGCACAGACTGGTGAAGCTGCGACTTGCCCAGAAGCACACAGGTAGCCATTGGAAGAGCTTGGATTTGAGCGTGGGTCCTTTCCTTGCTACTGGGGCTTCCACTCCTGTGGGTATAAAAGGAGGTGGCCGAGGCTTCCCTTCCAGCCCCACCAGTCATGGAATGGTGATACTTAAGCAAGCATGACATTTTAGAGGGAGAACAACCTGGGAAATTCTAAATGAGTGAGAGTTTTTGAGAAAGGAAAGTAACAGGAATTGATTATAGCCCTTTAAGATTGACCAAAGATTTTACAGATGTCATACTTGAGCTGGGTGCTTAAGGATGGGATACTGGGGTCAGAGAGAGGCCCTCTCCTCACCTCTCATAGCCAGGAGGGCTAGGGGTGGGGTGGGGGTGGGGGCAGCAAACTTAACTGATGAGGTTAATGAGGGTGTTCCAGACCTTGGCCTTTTTTTGGTCCTGGTCACTAGCAGAAGTTTAATGGAAACTGTGGACTGCTTCTTAGAAGAATGTTTTAAAATCTATAAAAGAAAGTACAGAACATTACAAAGGAGACTGATTATACAGTTTTCATAACGAAAATCAGAAAAAGAAAACAAGATCCTGGGTTGAGAACCTCTGATCCAGACAAATAGTGAAGTCCAGGGAAGGCAGGTACAGGTTTAGAGAGAAAGGTCCTGGTTTTGGTTTTGGACACATAGAAGGCTTGATTTTCTTCCTCTACCTCCAGTTGTCAGAGGGGTCGGATGCCGTTGGTTTAGGGCCTGCATAGGTCCCAGGATCTGCAGCCCAAACACCAGCCCCTTGGACCTCTAGGCCTGACCTAGATGCCGATGCTGTGCCGGGTGCCTTGGGCAGGCTTGGGAGGGCAAAGGGCCAGAAGAGGACGAAACATAAATTTGCCCTCAGGCAGCTGACACTCTGGGAGGTACCTTCCTGGAGTTGAGCCTTTCAGGGTGAAGGTCTTTGAAGGTGCTGGTCTTGGCTTGAGCATCTGGTTCTTCTGCACAGGAATGTGTCCTGTGCCAGGACAGGGCTTTCTTAGCTTGAGTTTCTCTAGTATGTGGAGTTGCTGCCCCAGACAGGGAGGGGCCTCACAGGTACAAGACTGAGTGCTGTTGGGCTGGGCGATTGAGACTAGCAGACCATTTTGGGGTGAACCATTTGTTCCACATGTAGGCTTTCAGTTACACCAGGCAGTCTGCTTCCTTGGGAAGAGCACAGGAAAAAGGGCATTTTGTATTATTTGGCTCCTTTGCAGGGAACCTTTGTCTTCCAAGCTGGCAGAGATCTCAATGAGGGACCATAGCAGTTTGGTTGACGTTGTTGGAAATGGAGGAGAGAGTTAAATAATTTTGGAGAAGGGGGCAGGTGCCTGGGGGGAAGTGGAGCCTTCCACCCTGAGCCGCTTCAAAAATTCTGGGAGTTGGTGAAGTTTATTATTTCTACAATTGCCTTCTACCAGCCTAGACCATGTGGACACTGTAACTTCCCAATGATTAACCTCAGTTTCTCTCCTTCCTGACCCTCAGGGTCCACAGGGGATGGTGTAGATTAGTAGGGGGGCTCAGGGAATACCCTCACTACCTGTGAGTGCCCCCATCAGAGAGCTGAGTGGCGCTTGGAGGTATAGGATTCACTTTGGTGCCTCAGGCATCTTCTTCCTCCATCCACTTCTAATGACCACCTGTTCTGAAGATGGGAAGTTTGGACCTGACCAGGTGGATTCTGAGGTCTTCCGCATCCACTGTTCTGGGATGTCCCCAGAAAATGTCAGTAAAAAAGGCAGGCCCTAGTT
Organism: Notamacropus eugenii; assembly: GCF_028372415.1. Taxonomy (NCBI): domain Eukaryota; kingdom Metazoa; phylum Chordata; class Mammalia; order Diprotodontia; family Macropodidae; genus Notamacropus; species Notamacropus eugenii. The sequence goes on from NC_092876.1 coordinate 49,581,574, forward strand.
GCCTTCCTTCTGCCCAATCATGCCATGAATGGGAAAGAACTAGGGAGCATTATGGACCTATTTGAAAAGAAAAAAGGACTGTCCATTCCTTCCTGCGCTTAGGGGCAGAGGGAGCTTCCATTCAGATCCCACAGCTTTCTCCAGGCCTTCCCAACCCTCTCTGGTAACAAATGACCAGAATTCTGCCCTGGGACCTTTGTTTTGTCCCTCTCTAACATACTTATTTGGTGATACTGTGCTGTGTAGTTTTCTGTGCAAGCTTCTTTGCCTGCTAGGCTGCAAGGTCCAGTTGGTATCTCCCTAAGTGCCTAGCATAGTGTTTTGCACATAGTAGGCATCTTACTCTGAGCCTTTCCCTGCCTCCTAATGGTGTTGATCCAAATGTTAAACTCACAATAGAAACAGAAGCCACAAATCTGTACGTAAGGATCCCTGCAGACCTCAAAGTGACTTCCTTTCAAAATGTAATGTTACCTGTTTTGTTATATTTTTATTTCTTTTGTTAAATTTCCCAGTTGTATTTAAATCTGGTTCAGGTTACCCTCAGGAGTGTTGTGGGCTTCATGCAGCTCACACACATTGGATGCCTCTGTTTTAGGTAATTAATGAGGCAGAATAGTTGTTTGTAAAGAGTGCTGGCCTGGGAGTTCAGAGATTCTGGACCAGGAATTCTTCTTAACCTGGGGTCTGTAGGTAGATCTTAGGGACTCAGTGGACTTGTTTTGTAAGTTTTGAAAACCAGACTGTTGTTTCGTTTCGTTTTATCCCTAAAAGGCACGTGGTTCTGATGGGATTTTTTTGTTTGGACTTGGTAATAAGCTGCCTTGAACATGTCAGGCCGTAGAGGTTGCAAGCGTGGTTGTGGGGGAACCAGGCATTCCTGGGGTGGCACTGGGTTTTCCTGGAGAGGCAAGTGTTCTTTTAACACTTGTGTCTTGTTGCAGGTGCCCTTGTTGGAAGCTGGCGACATTATCATCGACGGGGGGAATTCAGAATACAGAGATACCACAGTAAGTCCTTTTTTGTCCTTTGTCCAAGGCCCAAGATTTGAGAGCAGGACTGAGCATGTGCAAATGCTGTCACTGACTGCGCTCACATTCGATTTGTTGTCTGGGAAGGTCCTCTGCTCTGACCCAAGATGACCTGGGCCTTGTCCACAGGAGCCCCTGAGTGCAGCACTGACCGCCTCTCAGGATGATTGGATTTCAGAACTGGTTTTGGAGGTTCCCAGTTTTACTTCTGTATACTAATGTCTTTGCAGTAACACTTTACTGTTTTTATAACAGTTTATTGGTGCATTTTATTTGTGCACCCCAGTCATCCCGCATTTGCCCCTCTCCATGTAGGCCTGCTCTTGTAACAGAAAGGTAGTTGAGCAAAAAGCCCGATACATCCAGCAATGTAGCAGCCTCACTGGCCGCCTCAGGAGGAGGGAGCTTGCTTTGTTCTCTTCTGAGGCCTTTCCACTAGCTTCATCTGTTTGGAGAAATGGATTTATTTTGCTGGGTAGTCCTGTAGAGCAACCCCCCTCCGCCCATAGTAACATTAATAGGTGACATTAAGTATGAGGTAACCTGTTTCACTGAACCTTCTGCCCTACAGGCCTATTCCAAAGCCTGTCTTTTCTTCTCTTTGTGCATTTCTAGATCACTTCATGGCTCTTAGATCCCTTTATGATAGAACAAGGGGGAAGGATTCTTCTCCCCTTTTCTTCCTGCCCCTCATCCCTGTCTTTGTCAAGAAACAGGATTCTATTTGATATGTAATGGAACTCCTTTTGTCTCCCCTTCAGAGGCGATGCCAAGACCTCAAAGCCAAAGGCATCTTGTTTGTGGGAAGTGGTGTGAGTGGTGGAGAGGAAGGGGCCCGCTATGGGCCATCTCTCATGCCTGGAGGCAACAAAGAAGCCTGGTGAGTCTAGTGATCTCGAGCACATAGTAGGTGCTTAACCAGTCCCCACCAAGTCTGAACTTCTGGTGTGAATGAGGGAACAAGGAGCAGTGGTGGAGATGTGCACTGAGCAGGGAGGGCTAAGGATATGGAGAGACTCCTCCTCAGCTGGTTCTCACATGAGATTCTTTGACCTCATGTGTCTGTCAGATTCATATTCCCTCCCTAAATGAGGCTAAAACTGAAAGTAGACTCAGAAGACACGGTCTGCTCTGGCCAGCCCACAACGGCCTGGGGAATGGCCCCTACCTTTTTGGCCATACAAGCCCTGGATCTGATGTAGGTGCAGTAGGAGAAATTGGGAGGGATTGTTGCGTCACATTTTATTGTCAAAAGAAAGAGATGTGGCAGATTGACCTTAAAAGAAGTAGGGATCCTTGGAGGACAGAGGAATCTCACTACTTGGGAATAACCCACACAGGCTCGCTGCTCCCCTGCCAGGAAGGCCTATCTGAGCCTTTCCTCTGCCCAGGCACTGTGTATCTGCAAACCTGGGGCTAGAGATGCTCATTTCCAAAGAGTAGCCTTGGAATCCCTGCTTCTGTGAGTGCTGGGGTGGATGCAGCTGCTGACTGCCTCCCACTGCAGCATGCCGCTGTCCTGCCTTCTCTGTCTCTTCCTGGACTGTGAGGTATCTAAAGGGAGAGAGGCTGATGTGCATTTCTGTTTTTGACACACCCCATGCCCTCCCCTGTACACATCGCAGATTCTTACTATAAATTTGCTGAATGAATGAATAGTTCTGGACAAAACAAGAGAAAGGGGAGGAAACCTTTGAAAAAGACTAGTGGGGATGGAGGGTTGGGGATAAGTCTACGAAAGAAAATTTGAGTGTCATAGAGCTGTGGAAGGAGAAGGGGAAGCGGGGGGAATCAAAATTGAAAATGTCAGATAATTTAATCATGTATAAAAATTGGCCTGAGGGAAAACATCATCACTGGGGCTCCAGAAAAAAGAGACAGCCAGATGCAGGAAGACAGAGACGGAGCAGAGGAGGAGGAAGTAGCAAAGGAAGGATCCTTGTGAGGGAGCTATAGACAGGTAACCTTGTTCTCTCAAAGAGTTTGATTCCCCAATGGTAGAGGATGGAATGTACATGTTATCAGGGCTCAGCAGGCTCCTCTAATTGTCCCAGTGTCAGGGGTGACTTTGGGGAAGTTTATTCTCCCATTGGCCCGTTTGACTTTTATGTAAATAGTGAAGTCCTTCAGGATGCTGAAATCTAGAAGAGGTGGGGGCTGCTTTTCAAAACTGTTGGGCCTGGGGGAGTGGGGAGGGAGACACATCCAGCCAGTAGCCTTGCTCCTGGCTCCTCACATTCACTTTCTCACAGTGCTTCTGGGATATTGCAGCAGACTTATGGGAAAGATTTAGGAAAAGGCACTGATGTTCAGAGACAGAGCAGCGTTAACCTTTCACCTCACATGCTTCCTCCTCATCTCCTGCCAGACTTGGTGATTTGCCTCAGATCAGGCCCGTCTGGCCCCTGGAGGGCAGGGACCATTTTTGTTTTTGTCTTTGCATCTTTAGTACCTGGCACACAGTGGGAGGATGATAAATATATGTTGACTTGAATTTATAATCACTGGGTCTTCCTCAGGAGTGGTCAGATGACGTCCCCAAGTAGCCCACTGTGAACAGCTGACAGCTTAATAAACTGAAAATATAGTTGTTTCAGAATGGTGACTATTTTGCCCACCTGGGAGAGAAGGATGGGGTAGAGCTGTCTCCATTTTTCTCCCCTGAATAAGTGTATCTATCCTCCCCTCAAAAAAAAAAAATTGTAAGGAATAGTTTTCTGGGAGGGAGAAGGATGCAGGAACACAATAGGAGATGTAAAAACAGAACTTATCAATAAAAATGTACACACGCACATGCACACACTCACACTCACACAGACACACTCTCACCCACTCACACTCACACCCTCTACCTTGAATCTTTACGTCGTTGGGACAGCCCTTGCCCTTTACCCAGATTTTCGCTGCGGAGTTCTTATGCAGATTAAAATGCCATCTCGGCTTTGAAGGATTTGAGTCGGGCCTCCTTGGAGTGGGGCTTTGAACTCTGAATTACCAACCAAAGGGATTTAGAATGACTTCTTACATTCCCAAAAGCCAGATGAAAGGAGAGAGGTGACTGGTTGACAAAGGACTTTTAAATTCTTTTGCAAATCTGAGTCATAGCTTGTTCTTTTGATAATCAGTTCAACATATTTTTAAAATGTTTTGTTACATTGTTTTTGCATCTCCTTTGTTTCATAATTTACCAGTCTCCAGCCCAGGACATTCTCTTTCCCAAGGACCCCTCCCCTGCCCCTGCAGGACTGAGCCTGGTCCTTATCCTTCCGCAGTGTTTTTGTTCTTTCCCTTTACATTGTTGCAGTCATCCAGGGGATTGTTTGCCTGATCCTGCTTATTTCACTTTGTATCAGTTCATGCATCTTTCCATTCTTTTCTGAATTCTTCATAGTCTTCCTGTGTTAGGGTACCCACAGTTCCTCATATTCAGGAGCCCCAGTGTCACAGGCCTTGCCCTCTGTCGGGCCCTGGGGCTACAAAGACTAAAATGAAGCAGTGTCACCCCCAGGGAACTTATGTTCTGTGGGGGAGGGGAGAAATGATACAGCCAGACATATGTAGATCTGGGGGAAAAAAGTAAATACAAATTTTGGGGTGAAGAGGGAGTGGTTGGGAGGGGTTTCTTCCATTGGGAAGTGCTGATTCTTTAAAAGGGTTGTTTCTACCCCAGATTCTCTAGCTTTTAAAGTGATTCTCTCCCCTACTCTGCCCCACCCTCTTTGTGCCCTCTGTCTCTGTGGTCACCTGAGAGCTGAAAGGAGCATATTCAGCAAGCAACTGGAGAGGAATTTCTAGTTTCTGGGATTATCCTGGAAATTGTTATTTAAATGGGAGATCATCTCTCCCCTTTAGGAGGAAAAGAGTTTATTCTTGGGACCATGGAATGTTGGGTAGAAACCTTAGCCCCTTCTCTTCCTGACTGCTCTGCTGACTGTGTTCTTTTCTACAGGCCTCACATCAAGACAATCTTCCAAAGCATCGCTGCCAAAGTGGGCACTGGGGAACCCTGCTGTGATTGGGCAAGTACTGGGTTGTGCCTTTAGAGCTGGAGCTGGGGAGAGAGGGTGTAGCGCCAATGCAATATTCACAGTGCCCACGGCAGCCATGAATATCAGGGCACAATTCAGAATCCCGAAATACCACAGACTTTCCATGTGGAAGGCAGAGCCAAAACATTCAGACGCAAATCTATCACTGCAACAAAATCTGTACGCATTAACAATGCAGAGGACAGCGCCATCCCCAAGCCTCCCCCCTGCTGGGCTTTCCACAAACCAGCTCCATTACACTCATCACAAGCAGGCTCTTTAACCAAATCACAATCACAAAATCACTCATGCTACCCAGGGGCCTGCAGCCTTCCTAGCTCTGACTGCTCTCAAGACTAACTTCCTCCCAGCTCTGCTCCAGCTCTGCCTCTTCCTGCTCCACCCATTCAGCAAATTCCTCCCACCACAGACTCCATGTGACTTAATGGGCTTATTAATGAATAGGGGGCAGCTAGGTGGTGCAGTGGATAGTGCACCAGTGTAAGAGTCAGGAGGACCTGAGTTCAACTCTCACCTCAGACACTTGACACTCGCTAGTTGTGTGACCTTGGGCAAGTCACTTAACCCCAGTTGCCTCATCCTGGGTCATCTCCAGTCATCCTGATGAATATCTGGTCACTGGATTCAGATGCCTCTGGAGGACAAGTGAGGCTGGTGACCTGCACAGCCCTCCCTCACTCAAAAACAAGAAAAGTCAAGTGCAAGTCATGTCATCATTTCTCTGATGGCTTGGTCTTCAGCAGCGAAGAACGAACACACAATGAATAGAAAAGATTTTCCAATTCAGATTACTGTTACAGAGGGGCAAGCAGAGAGGATAGCAGAGCTGCTGACGGCATTTCCCCATAAGTTATTGCTGTAGTTTGTAACTACTGGGATGGGAGCGTACCTGTGGGTAATCTCAGGAGAAAGAAGTGGGTTCAACAGGCCACTAAGATCTAGAATGTCCACGGGACTTTGGATGGAGATGGAGAAGCTTGGCCCTCCTGTACTCTGGACTTTCTTTGTTTTGTGGTCAGATGAGACAGGTGGCTCCAGGCCTTCATCTGACCATCTATCTGCAGCTGGAGGGGATCTCAGAGACAGTCTGCAGGTGAGGATGAGGATGAGGCCTACAGGAGGGATTCATTGACTTTTTCATGGTCACCCCAATTGTAAGCAGCATAGTTCACCTTTGAAACTAGGTACCTAGATTCTGGTTCCAGCTTTCTTTTCCCACTCCATATTCACTTAAGGCTATAGAGCTCTTAGACAGATGAGGAGACTGAGGACTGAAGGATTCAGATGACTTTTCCAAAAACTTAGGGGTTATAAATGGCAGATCTCAGATTTGAGCCCAGATCCTCAGTTTCCAAGTTTTCTTTTCACTGCACGTTAATGCTTCCCTGTGTTGCTGTTAAACTTCCCTCTGAGGTCCCACTCCATGTTCTCGGAAAGAAGGCTGGCTTGGTCCCAGAGAGCTGTCATTGTTAGAAATGGTGCAAGAATCTGAATCTATTCTGGAGAGCCTTGGAGGGCAGCCTCCCTGGGCTGGGCTCGGCTACTCCTAGTGACCTCATTGTCTCATTCCTCTGCCCTTTCTCTTTTACTCATTAGCAATCCTTGTGCTAAGTGAAACCTTGGGGAGAGGCTGGGAGGCCAAGGACTTCCTGATAAGTCTTGAGACATTTATGTCTCCACCCTGTGCTGGATTGTCATGGAAACCTTTGTACTGGGCAATGCGTCACTTCAAGGGGAGAGTAGTGGGAATATTTTCTCCTGGATTAGGCGTGGGACAGTGCAAGAGAGCAGGACCTCAGAGATGATGCAGTCCAACCCCCTCATTTTACAGATAGAGAAACTGAGGCCTGGAGAGATAAAATGGTTGGGGGACTGATACAAAGATCACCAGCCCTAGAGTAACAATAATAGCTGTGGCTAAAATGCTTTAAGGTTTGCAAAGCACTTCACCTCATTTGGGAGCAAGGTACCAATATTCCCCTTATTTTACAGATGAGAAAACTGAAGCAGACAGAGGTTAAGTGACTTGCCTAGAGTTACAGAGCTAGTAGGTGTCTGAGGCTTGATTTGAATTCTGGCTTTGCTGACTACATCTTTGTACTCTGTTCACTGCACCACCTAAAGTGTTCGGAAACTAGTTCTGTTGGCTGTATGGTATCACACAAGTCCCTTAGCCTCTCTGGGCCTCAGATTCCCTGTTTTGTAAAGGGTGGAGAGAGGGGAGGGGCTCATTAAACTTGCTGACCTCTCCAGTCTCCTTCCACTCACAGTTTGATCTTAAGGGACTTGCCCAGTGTCACATAAGTAGTAAGTGGCAGAGCTAGGATTTGAACCTGGACCCTCTGACCTCCAGAGCTCTTCCACCTAGACTCTGCTGTCTGACCATTTTGGTCCTCATCAAGAATGAAGGACAGCAACCAGCCAACTACATATATGTTTATATGTGTGTTTATATTTTCCCTCAATTACATGTTAAAACAATTTTTTAACTTTTTTTAAGTTTTGAGTTCCAAATGCTGTCCCTGCCTTAAGCGAAAAGATATAGGTTTTACTTAGGCAGTCATGGAAAACATTTCCATAATAGTCATTTTGTACAAGACTCAAAAGACAAAGAAAGAAAGAAAGTGAAAAGTGGGATGTTTGAGTATTCAGACAATCAGTTCAGACAGTCCTTTCTCTGGAGGCGGATGGTATGCTTCATCTTTAGCCCTTTGGCATTATCTTGGACCATCATTGCTGAGAATAGCAAAGTCATTCATACTTGATCACTGCACAGTGTTGCTGTTCCTGTGTACAGTGGTCTCTTGGTTCTGCCCACTTCACTCTGTATCAGTTCATGTAAATCTTTCCAGGTTTTTCTGGAATCATGCTGCTTGTCATTTTTTTATATCACAGTAGTATTCCATTACAAGCATATACTACAACTTGTTCAACCATTCCCCAATTGATGAGCATCCCTTTGATTTCCAAGTCTTAGCCACCATAAAAAGAGTTGCCAAAAATGTTTTTATGCAATAGGTCCTTTTCTCTGGGCTTCTGTTAGCATGAAACAGTGGGCTAAGGACAGGGAAGTGGACTTAGCAAGAGCCTGACTTTTTTCCTGCTATCTATATTTGCTTCAAGTCTGGGCTTAAGGGGCAAGGGGCCTTTGAGTCTACCTTCAGGAAGCTCACAGCTTGAAGCAGACCAATGTAGGCTTGCTCTGGTACTCCAGCAATCTCACAGCCTTCTGGAACTTGCTCTTTCTGATAGGTGGGAGATGAAGGTGCTGGTCACTTTGTCAAGATGGTGCACAATGGGATAGAATATGGAGACATGCAGCTGATTTGTGAAGCCTATCACCTGATGAAAGACATCCTGAGCATGGAACACAATGAGATGGCCAAGGTGAGTCTGGAGCCTGGCCCTGTCCTTACCACCACGTGACAGGGGGGCTATACAGGAGGAACATGGTTCTAGAAAGGAAATTTCTGCTCTTTTCATTCTTCTCTCTCTCTCTGTCTCTCTCTTCCTCTCTCTCTTTCTCTCTCTCTCTCGTGTATTTTCTCCTCCATTAGAACATGAACTCCTTGAAAGCAGGAACTGTCTTTTCTCTGTCTCACCACCCTTTAGCACATTGTTCTACATCTAGTAAGTGCTTAAGAAGCACTTTTTCATGCTTTCATTTTAAAAACACTAAATGTTTTACATGCCTCTGTCATGTCAGAGAGGCAAGGGAATACTGAGTCAGAATATTGGCTATGTTGTCCGTTGTGGCCACTCTGTCTTTCAGGAGGTGATCATTGGATTCTTTTGATGACTATTTTACCTTCTGGTTCTAGGACCTCAGGGTAGTTTTCCTAGATGATTTCTTGAAAGATGCTGTCCAGGCTCTTTTTTGTTTGTTTGTTTGTTTTGGGGGGTTTTTTGGTTTTGTTTTTTTTTTTTTTGATCATGGCTTTCAGGTAGACCAGTAATTCTTAAATTATCTCTCCTGGATCTCTTTTCTAGGTCAGTTGTTTTTCCAGTGAGATATTTTACATTTTCTTCTGTTTTTTCATTCTTTTGATTTTATTTGACTGATTCTTGATGTCTCATAGAGTCAGTCATTAGCTTCCACTTGCCCAATTAACAAATTGTTTTCTTCAGTTAGCTTTTGTACCTCCTTTTCCATTTGGCCAATCATACTTTTTAAGTTGTTGTTTTCTTCAGTGTATTTTTTTCCATTATGTCAATTGTATTTTTAAAGGAATTATTCAATTTTTCTTCTACTTATTTGACTTCTAAAATCCTTTTGGAGCTCTTCCTAGAAGGCTCGAGACCAATCTGTATTCCCCTTTGAGGTTTCAGATGTGGGTATATTGACAGTGTTGTCATCTCCTGGATTTGTGTTTTGATTTTTAAAGTTGATCTCTGTTTCTGGGGCACAGGAGTACTGTCCCAGGCTTCTTGTGCTGGGGCATCTGGCTCGTCGTCAGGAAGACTGGCCCCAGAATGCCTGTCAATCTCATCCTCATTTCTATCATATCGTTCCTTCGCACATCTTGTACTTAGGTATTTGAAGAATGGAATAAGACAGAGCTGGACTCCTTCCTGATTGAAATCACAGCCAATATCCTTAAGTTTCAAGATAGTGATGGCCAACACCTCCTGCCAAAGATCAGGGACAGTGCCGGCCAGAAAGGCACTGGGAAGTGGACGGCCATCTCCGCCCTGGAGTACGGGGTCCCTGTGACCCTCATCGGTAATGCCTCAAACCCTTCTCCCTGTTGAGAGCCACCTTTTTTCCCCCGTGTCCTCTCCTGCCATTCTGACCCTGTTGGCCTATTAAGGGAACTTAGGGAGGTTAGAAAGCTGAAAGCCAGGGGATTTTTCTTTAGAGCTTTTGTCTAACTTTGATGAGCCAGAATAGAAGTTGGACAAGGCTTTTCCAGCTTTAAATCTAGAGATACATGGTTGTCATCCCATTAATTTTCTTTTGGCAAATGTTTATTAGATCCTTAGTGTATACAAAAGTTTTTAAATAGGTATTTTTCAGTATGGAAAAGAGTGCCAGCCATGAGCTCTCAGGACATGCCGACATCATGAAAAAACTTGGTCTCAGTTTGAAAAAAACAAAAAAGGAAAATTTCAGCCTCTTTCTCTCACTTTGGCCCCTTGCATCTCTGTCTGTGGGGTCAGGGTGCCATCTCCTGTCTTGGTTCATCCTTGGAATGGTTTTAGATGGCAGCATCATCTGGGGGAAGACCATTGACATGGGAGGCTCCGAGTTTTGATCTGGGCTTCAGGCCTTCCCACCTGTGGGTCCTTGAGCACTTACTCCTGTCTGCTGGGCCTGAATTTCCTTATTTGTAAAATGAAGGTATTGGAAGAGGCAGCTTCTGAGACACCATCTAGCATGGGATTGATGTGCCTGAGACTAGAGACCCCACCCTCCAAATCCAAACCTTTCTGTTGCTCTTGGAAGTTGAGAAGGCATTGGAACAAGAATTGTGGGGCTGTGTTACGTGAAGGTTAATAATCGTGTTTGTCATTATTATGTATACAGTGGTTCAGGTGTCTCAGAGTCCTTCCCGTACATCCCTTCCCTTCAGACACTTGAGGTGTTATTTCCCAGTTGAGTAGATGAGGGAACTGAGAGCCAGAGAAGTGAAGTAAGAACCGTGTTCACACACTCAGTCCACAAGCATTTATTAAGTACCTACTATGTGCCAGGCACCATGGATACACAAAAAGACAAAAACATTTCCTACCCTCAAGGTGCTTCCATCTTATGGGGAAGACAGCCTATAAATCACCATGAATGTGCAAAATATATGCCAGATAAATGAGAAACAGTCTCCTAGGGGAAGGCATTAGCACCTGGGGGCTAGGAAGAACCCCTTACAGAGTCCTGAAAGAAGCCTGTAAAACTAAGGCAAAGATGGGGACCCAGGATATTGGCCTGACAGGACTTGAATGCAGAAGCCAGGAGAGATGTGATTGCCTGTGACTGGGGTGTGGTGTGTGTGGAGAGGAGAGTGCAAAGGTGGGAAGAGACCGGAGGAGGAGAAGGGCTTGGAATGCCAAACTGAGGACTCTGTTTGATCCTGAAGATAGTCAGGAACCACTGATGTTTATGTAAAGGAGGAAAGGACCCAGTGAGACCTGTGCTTTTGGCAGCTGTTTGGAGCCAGGCTGAAGGCTTGAGTGTCCAGGTGAAAGGGGATGAGAACCTGAACAGGGCTGACAGCTTTATGTGTGGAGGGAAGGGATCTATGATCATTGTCAGAGGCAGTATCAGAGTCTTGGTCTTCCTGACATGAAGCCATGAGCCCCTTCTTCAGCCACTAATCCAAGAGTTGATGTTTGTCTTCTAAGAATTAAGGACTTGAGTCTTTTTTCAACTCTGATCATGTACAAAGTTCTCCCCCTCCTAGCAAGAGATTAAAATTTGGATTTTCTCCTCTCTTCCCTCCCTTGTATTTTCATATTGAATCATACCCCCCTTCTCCCCCAAGCCCTGTTTGTAGTTTCCTTGTGAGGCCAGAGACCAAGCCTGTACTGCTGGCTGCTTTTCAGCCAAACCCAGGGAGGACAGTTCCTGGGAAGCCCATCCCTGATTTGACACAATAGCATTGCCCTGCTCCAAGGCAGTTCTAGAGGGCTTTCTTGTTTCTGCTGTGTCATTGGGCGAGAGTGAGAAGGATTTAGGTGCAGCCTCTGGCTCCCTGCTGTATTTGCTCCCTGTGCAGATGAGGAAGTAAAGACTTCCCCCTGGCCCTTATGTAACACCAAGGGCGTCGGCTCCTCTGGTCATATTGCACCAGGTGCCTTACACATCTCTCCCTACAAATGCCAAGTCATCTTGCATGGGCAGTGTCGGGGGCCCTTGGCAAGGTCCGGCTGTGATAGAATCTGGAGAGCTCAGCATAGAGGGTGCTCAAGGGTCTTCCACAGAGTATTGCTCTGTATCTGTTTATTCAATGAATGAATGAGTGGACCAGAGCTCATTTGCTGGTCCCTAGACTCAACCTTTAATCTCTGCCCCCATACATTTGCCCATACAGATGCCACAAATGCACTTTCACCTCTCTTCCATCTCCCCTGGCTTCTTGTACCCAGGAAAGAAATGGAAGACACTTCCCCTACTCCTTTGCAGGACCAGGGGAGAGGCAGGGTAGTGTCCATAGAACATTGCATATGTGTTTAGCTTTTCTTATGAACAAAGTTTTCTTTCTTTTCCTCTTTTTGTTTAAAAAAAGTATTTGTTACAGACTGTGGTGCTCTAGGAGGAAAAAGCATCCAGGGGGAAATTTAGGCATTGTAAAAAAGGGAGGAAAGAGAGAAGGCTCAGATCCAAGCCTTTCATGGTTCATCGAATTGGCAGTGTGCTCTTCCTCTGCTGATTATCAGGCAGGTTCTTTTTCTGTCTTCTCTTTGTATCTCCAGTGTATTACAAGCAGTAGGGGTGGGATTAGTGGATTTTATGCATTTCTTCATTTTATAGATGAGGAAACAGAGAAGTCACTTGATTTTTCCCAAATTTCAGCAGAAGATAGAAGAGCTAGAGTGAATGGTGTGTGTTCCGTAAAACTCTTTGAATCAAAGGATCATTCTGAGTCCAGCACAGGATACTAAAGCTCAGTAATGGGCAGTTTGACAGACAGCATGGCCAAGTAGACAGTGAGCCCACTTCCGAGTCAGGTAAACCTGGGTTCAAGTTCTGCAGAAACATACTGGCTATATGACCTTGAAGTCAAGTGATGCCAAACTCAGAAAGAAACAGGAACCACTCATTCAACCTAAGGTTCCCTGTGGGCCACGTATTGACTCTGCTTTAAAATGTAGTATGTCCATGTAATTGTATCCCCATGTATTTTGTTAAATATTTCCCAGTTACGTTTTAATCTGTAAACACCCAGGAGTGTTACCAGCCTCATGGGGCCCATGGGCTTTTTGTTGATTCTCTAAAATAGGCTCCCACCCTGGGGTCTGTGACCTTAGGTTTTTTTGATATCTTGAAAGCTCTTCTAATATAATTAGTTTCTTCTGTAATTCTGTGTATCTAATGCTTTTAAAAACATTCTTCTGAGAAGAGGCCCATAGCCTTCACTCCCCTGCTAGAAGGGTCCATGCCCCAAATCAGGTGAAGATTCCCCTGATCTAAGTTTCAGACAAGGTGCTGGCCTGCATGGGCAAAGGAACTTCTCAGGGGAATCACAGGTGCAAAGGTGACAAGGAGCTTACACCTGCCTCTTATCTTCTTTTCCAAATAACTATCCTTGGAATTTTCCATTGAACTGCATTGATAATGACCTGTACTTAGACTCGAAAGTAGAGTTGGGGTTTCCTTGTCAGAGGTTACCCATAACTGATAGAGTGACCTCAGCTGAGGCCTACGTTCTCCCCCTGCCAGCTGCCAGCACCCACCCCTGCCCCAGGAACAGTTGCTCTTCTCTGTTTTCTTCAGTATCTTTCGCTTGCTTTACTCTAGGAGAGGCTGTCTTTGCACGATGTCTGTCATCTCTGAAGGACGAGCGGATCCAAGCCAGCAAGAAGTTGGTAGGCCCCCCAGAGACTAAGTTTGGGGGTGACAAGAAGTCATTCCTGGAGGACATTCGAAAGGTGGGTCTGAGGAGGGGGTCACTGTTTGTTTATCTCGTCCAGGCAGTGAGGATGGCGCAGGAAATGTGCTGAAGACATGGGTCAAACTGCACAAGATGTGCTGCTCAGTCAAGTGTTCCCTTGAATTGTGACTTACAGTTTTCCTGTCCTCTGATCATCTCAGAAAGGCCATTGTGCTGACTGAGAACCCGGATGGCAGGACTTAGGCTAGAGGGACCTTAGAGATAAGGAGACCGAGGCCCAAGAATGAGGTGATGTGCCCAAAATGTTGTGGCAAGGAGCAGAGGCACAATTCTAACCCAGGTCTCCTGGTCCCTGAGGGCAGGGCTATATCTGTCTACTGTGGAATTATAGTGCTAGATCTGGGAGGAACTTGAGAGGTCATGTTGGTACAGTGGAAAGCTGGATTTGGATTATGGGGTCTGCTACCTATGGGACCTTTGGTAAGTGGATTATTCTTTCTGGGCCTCAGTTTCCTAGTCTGTAAAATGAAGGGATCTGAGTAGACTATCTCTAAGGTCTCTGATGTTAGGAGCTGGTCCAGCTGGTGCTGGTGAGGTTCTCTGCCCTTCTGCTCAGTTAATGAAATCAGAAGGAGTCATAGAAATCCCAGAATCTCCCCAGGGGTTGTTGGGTCCCACCTGCGTCTGACCTATAATCCCATCTCTGAGATAAAGCCCCACCTAAGTCTTTGTATCCCTTCCCAGGCCCTCTATGCCTCCAAGATTATCTCTTACGCCCAAGGATTTATGCTCTTGCGTCAGGCAGCCAAAGAGTTCGGCTGGACACTCAATTATGGTGGGATTGCCCTCATGTGGAGGGGAGGCTGCATCATCCGCAGGTGAGGACATGAACACCAGATTAGCTCTTAACCGTCTGCATACCCTAGTGCTAGGTATCAGTAGTGGAGTTAGTGTGGACATCTCGGTCATCTTGTCTCACAGGCTGCAGGTGGGAGCCCCAGGGCATTCTCCTTGAAGCTCATGCGCCCAGTCCGGCCCCTCCACGGCATTACCTCCAATTGTGCCCATCTGCTGCTGTGCTTAGGCCTTGGCAGCGGCCACAGAGTCCTAGAGCTCTTCTGAGAAACTGGGTTTTTCCCCAAATTGTAAAAGTTTTTAAAAATGGCTACAAGTGAATTTTGATGTCCAGTGTTGGCCACAGAGAAGAGATACAGAAATATACTTTCCTCCTTTGAGTAGAGAGGTGAGGGACTACAGGTGTGAATGGTGCTTACAGCAGTGGATACAGTGGCTGGCTGCTCATTTGGCTTTGCCTAACTGCTTTCCTTTGTTCCAGTGAACAGGCTGGTGGTTGGGAGAGGTGCTTGTGTGTGTGGAGATCACAGGAACGTAAAGAAAAACACTGGTCAGTCTTGATTTAAAAAGAAAGAGACAGCTCCAGAGAAGTTTGAGAGTGATGGCTAACTCCGTCCCTGGAAAATGTTTACTCTTTTCCTACTTGAGCAGCTTGAATGGACAGTCTCTCTGTGCTGCCGGTGCGTGGCTTGTGGCAGCTGAGAATGGGGCCTAGCCAAGCATCAGCTGTCAGCTTGTCTGTGGCCCTGACCTTGATTCATGCACACATGGCAATGTGCCATTTTTTCACATTTTGCAGAGGTGGGAAATGGGACTTTGCACCCCTCTGGGCTCAGGCCCTGGTTTACCTGCTCATTTATCCCTTGTTTCCTCAGCGTCTTCCTGGGGAAGATAAAAGATGCCTTTGACCGGAACACCCAACTCCAGAACCTTCTCCTGGACGATTTCTTTAAGACTGCCATGCAGAACTGCCAGGTGTGTTTACCAGCAAGAAGCTGCTTGTGAATGCTGCACAGCAGGGCATGCTCTGAGGACCAGCTTGGATTCTGTGATGTCCCTGGTCTGTAGTTTAGCACAAACCAGATCTCTTTTATTCACACTTTTGCTTCGTGTTTCATGTCCAGGACTCATGGCGACGGGTGATCAGCAGCGGCGTGCAGGCTGGCATCCCCATGCCCTGCTTCACCACCGCGCTTTCCTTCTATGATGGGTACAGACACGAGATGCTGCCTGCCAACCTGATCCAGGTATGTTCTTGGGCCATGCGTCAACCATTAGCCTGGCCAGGCAGACAGCATAAGGCCTGGAATTGTGAGGGGCGGAGAAGGGGGCAGTGACTGCATGCCCATTTGCCCAACATATTTTTCTTTTCTAGGCTCAGAGGGATTACTTCGGTGCTCACACCTATGAACTCTTAACCAAACCAGGACACTTCATCCACACCAACTGGACGGGCCATGGTGGCAACGTGTCCTCCTCCTCCTACAATGCCTAAGCGGACTTTGTCTGTCTGCTGTCGGAATTCCATAGACCTGGGACATTCCTGCCACCCTCAGCTTGCACTGCATTTGTTTCTGCCCAGGGCTCTGAAAATAAATTGTTCTAAGAGCCTTCCCCTCTGGGGAGGACAATAGAGTCTGTACAGCGACTCTGTGGAGACCCTCTCTTGCCCTCTGCCCTTGCTTCTTAGAACTGCCTAGAAACCAGTCATGGACACAGAGGCTCCAACCAGCAGCCCTGCCCTGGGAGCAGGATCCATCAAGGCAGGGAACAGGCTCCTGGAGGGCAGCAGCGCACATGTCATGGTTGGGAAAGGCTCCAGTGGAATTTGACCAAAGTAGAATCCTTGTTTGTCTTACGCAGGGGAACAGCCCATATTTTACCTTTTAATAAAAACTCCATTATATTTATAATTTTGTCTCCAGCCTCTTAAATACTGTCATCTCAGGACCACCAAGTCTTAGAAGCTCAGCCACCATCTAGGCCAACCCATAAAGTTGAGGATCCAGCCCTGCCCTGGGATGAATTTCAAGCTTCTGTATGTGGTACCCTGGGTAACCCCTTGTGCCAGAGCATCTCTTGTCTCAGAGTCAGAGAATGCCAGATCTGGGGCTGGAAGGGCCCCTTGAGGCCAGTCAGGCATCCTCTTCCTTTATAGAGGAGTAGACGGGGCCATGGAGATTAAGTAATTTGCCCAGGGTCACACAGGTGGGACATGAAAAGAGTAGGGACTGGAGCTAGGGTCCTCTGACTCCGAAGTCTTGACCAGTGTTAGGATCTGCTGGCTTTTCCCTTGTCTTCTCAGGGGCCTCCTGAGGAAGCTCATGGGCATCCTGTTACTCTCGCCCCAGACACTTGGTGGTTCTGTAGCCTGGGGTGCAGGTTATTGCTAGTAATCCCTGATTGCTAGTCACTTTCTTACATTGGACCCAATTTTCTTTTAATTTGTTTGGGTTTTTTTACCCCTTTAAGAAAATACATCACAACCACTGAGGTTTTCAAAGACCTTGGACTAAGATGTCTGTAAGTTCCTGCCTTCACCACTGATTTTGGCCATCTCCTCCTTGACCCGTTTCAAAGCCCAACCGTCCCCTATTCATGCTTCTTCGTTGACCTCCAAAGCTGGGGACCCCCCCCTCCACATGCTGAGACCATTGCAAGGCAATTGGCCATTGTGGGAGGTTTTGGTGAGCCAGCCTCCCAGCATCGTGAGAGGAGTCAGCCCTGGCAAGGGCTGGAAAGGCCCCTGAGATGTGTCCTAGCCAGTCTGCAATGTCCTGACCTTCCCTCTGGAGAGCCAGGGATAGGGGAGGGGCAGTGTCCTGAAATGAGAGGAGACCCAAATCTCCAGGCACCAGGCGTTCTGGGGTTCAGCCACGGCCTACCTGACCTCAGAACTGCCCTCTGCTCTACACCTTGGAGCCTGTGTCTTCTCCCTAGATGCGGTACATTTGCTTGAGGGTCATGTGGCATAGCAGTCAGCCTCGGATCAGAAAGAGCATGATTTCACATACAGAATTGACAATTTGTTGTTACAGAGTTTTTAAGTCTCGTCCAACTGTGACTGCATTTGGGATTTTCTTGGCAAAGATACTGGAGTAGTTTGCCATTTTCTTCTCCAGCTCATTTTACAGATGAAAAAACTGAGGCAAAGAGGGGTGAAGTGACTTGCACAAGGTCATACAGCTAATAAATGAGGTCAGATCTGAACTCAAGTCCTGACTCCAGGGTCTCTGTGCACTGCCATAATTGATGAATTGCTTTGCCTTCAGTGGGGGGAGGAGGTCGGTGGGAAGGAGGGATTCTGGAACTTAAAATTTAAAAAAAAAATAAAGCAGTGAAAGAGACAGGCCTGGGTTCACTCCTGCCTCTTGATACATACTGACTGTGACACTGGGCACAACAAGCCTCTAAAATGGTAAGTTGCAGACCAAGTTGCTGCCCTGATCCATCATGGAGCATCTCTGTGATGGCCTGTGTGACCATAAGATCCTAAATTTAGAAGTGAGGCCTCAGAGGTTGTGTAATTCAGCTCCTTATCTTACAGGGGAAGACAATCTGAAGGTAAAGTGGTGTCTGCAGTCAATAATTAAGCACCTACTGTGGTCTGGGTAAGCACCTACTGTGTTCCAGGTACACAGGGAGTAAGCATCAGAGCCCTTCTCTGAATGCAGATGCAGCATTACACAGCACTGCTTTCCCTGGAGAGGAAGAAAAAAACATTACTGCTTCCTAAAGTTGCTGCCCAGGTGTTTTATTTGCTGAAGACAAGGCCTGTAATTCGGCTGCCTGATCTCGGGCAGAGGCTGCACCTGGGCCAGATGACACACGGTCCTGCTGCCCCTGCTCAGCTCAGACTGGGTCTGCTGGAACCGAGCCGCCTCCACTAGAAATCTGCTCTTTCATTATGGGAGTGGAGGTGACCCTGTGTTCCCAAAGGCTTTGCAAGCTCAGGCAGGCAATACCTTGAGGATCGGCCTGGCTAAGTCTGAAGAGCCCTGTGTTGGCCTCCAGATGTGTAGCTTAGGTGCCCATGGTAACTCTCAAAAAAAGGGCAGCACGGATGGAGAGCAGACATCAGTCAGGAAGACCTGGGTTAGAATTTTCCCTCCAACCCACACTGGCTGACAAAGTTTTCTTGGCAGATACTACAGTGATTTTGCCATTTACTTCTCTAGCTCATTTTACAGATGAGAAAGATGAGGCAAACAGGGCTAAGTGACTTGCCCAGGCTCACACAGGTAGGAAGTGTCTGAGGCTGGATTTGAACTCAGGGCTTTCCGACTTTAGGCCTGGTGCTCTATCCACTGCACCACCCAGCTGCACTGGAAGTTGTAGAAAGGCTTGATGTCAGGAAAAGTTTTTTAAAGACTAAAATTGTCCAAAGGGAGAGTGGGCCGCTGGGGAAGGTGAGGAGCTCCCCATCACCGAAGACACCTTGTCTGGAACATTGTAGTTCAAATGAGATAATACATTGAAAGGCTTTTGTAAACTTTAAAGTGTTGGTGAACATTAGCTATTAGAGTTATTGTTGTGAGGAGGAGGAGGAGGATGGTGGGGGCCATGAAGAAGAATTATTGCTCAGGTAGGGGCGGGAGCAGCCTCTGGTTTCTTCATCATTGTATGAGTTTCGGCAGAATGTGAAGGCTTATTGTTCATGGTGTGGTGGTGTCCCCTAGTGGCCAGTTCTATACCTACGCTAAGAACTCGATCTGCATGCTTCTCGCTCAGTCCTAGGTTGGTGTTGTCCTTCGTGCTGGAAGAGGACCAAAATGACATCACTGTTGGGGAGAGAGAGAAAGGAGAGAGACGGAGAGACAAAAAGAGGAGGGAGAGAGGAGAGAGACAGAGAGAGGAGAGAGAGACAGAGAGAGGAGAGAGAGACAGAGAGGACGGAGAGAGAGGAGAGACAGAGAGAGAAAAGGGAGAGACGGAGAGAGAGGAGAGAGAGAGATAGAGAGAGAGAGAGAGAGAGAGAGAGGAGAGACAGAGAGAGGAGAGAGAGACAGAGAGAGGAGAGAGACAGAGGAGAGAGAGAGGAGAAAGAGAGGAGAGAGACAGAGAGAGAGAGGAGAGAGAAAGGAGAGAGACAGAGAGGAGGGAGAGAGAGAGGAGAAAGAGAGGAGAGAGACAGAGAGGGAGAGGAGAGAGAAAGGAGAGAGACAGAGAGGAGGGAGAGAGAGAGGAGAGAGAGAGAGAAAAGGGAGAGACAGGGAGAGAGGAGAAAGAGGAGAGACAGAGAAGAGAGAGACAGAGAGAGGAGAGAGAGACAGAGAGAGAGGAGAGAGAAAGAGAGACAGAGAGGAGGGAGAGAGAGCAGAGAGAGAGGAGAGACAGAGAAGAGAGAGACAGGGAGAGGAGAGAGAGACAGAGAGAGAGGAGAAAGAGACAGAGAGAGAGCAGAGAGAGAGGAGAAAGAGACAGAGAGAGAGCAGAGAAAGAGGAGAGACAGGAGAGAGAGGAGAGAGACAGAGAGAGGAGAGAGAGAGAGAGAGGAGAGAGAGGTGAGAGAGACAGAGAGGAGAGAGACAGAGAGAGAAGAGAGGAGAGAGAGACAGAGAGAAGAGAGAGACAGAGAGAGGAGAGATAGAGAGAGAGGAGAGAGACAGAGAGAGAGGAGAAAGAGAGAGAGAGAGGAGGGAGAGAGAGCAGAGAAAGAGGAGAGACAGGAGAGAGAGAGGAGAGAGAGACAGAGAGAGGAGAGACAGAGAGAGAGGAGAGAGAGACAGAGAGAGGAGAGAGAGACAGAGAGGAGAGAGAGACAGAGAGAGAGGAGAGAGAGACAGAGAGAGAGGAGAAAGAGACAGAGAGAGGAGGGAGAAAGAGCAGAGAAAGAGGAGAGACAGGAGAGAGAGAGAGGAGAGAGACAGAGAGAGGAGAGACAGAGAGAGGAGAGAGAAAGAGAGGTGAGAGAGACAGGGAGGAGAGAGAAGAGAGGAGAGAGAGAAAGGAGAGAGACAGAGAGAGAGGAGAGAGAGAGAGATCAAACTTGGATCCCAGAAGGTGGAAGAATTGGAAGGGACCTTGGTGTTCATCCAGGCCAGCCCAGACAGGAATCTCCTCTATAACACACCCAACAATTGGTCTTGCAGCCTCTTCTTGAAGACCTTCAGGGATGGGGAACCCATCACCTTCTCCAGAAGCTTGTTCTATTTTTGTCCAAATATTTCATTTTCCCACACTTTACCTTTTGAATATCATGGGTAGGTAAACCAGAGGAAGGGGAAGATCTATTATTTGATTTCTGTGGGGAAGTTTTCTTCACCAAGGCAAATCAGACCACCAGTGCTGATAGCCTTAGGGAGTTCCTTTGAGGCATTCAGAGGTTA
This sequence comes from Notamacropus eugenii, assembly GCF_028372415.1. Taxonomy (NCBI): domain Eukaryota; kingdom Metazoa; phylum Chordata; class Mammalia; order Diprotodontia; family Macropodidae; genus Notamacropus; species Notamacropus eugenii. The sequence goes on from NC_092876.1 coordinate 49,602,387, forward strand.
AGAGCCAGTAGGTGTCAGAGGCTAGGTCTTTCAGACTCTAAGCTTGGCTTCCCATCCATTATGTTGCACTGTCTTGATATAGGACCCCAGCATAATTTTCTTGTGGCCCTGGAGAACAAGTACAGTTATCATCACCATCATCTTCATCACTACCATTATTGCTGCTAGTAAGATCAATTTGGCAGTTAGGTGGCTCAGTGGATAGAATACCAACCCTGGAGTCAAGAAGACATGAGACATCCAGCCTCAGACACTTAACTAGTTGTGTGACCCTGAGCAAGTCAGCTTCATTTTCCTCATCTGTAAAATGGGAATAATAACAACACCTACCTCCCAGTTCTGTGAGGATAACTAAATCTTTGTAAACATAAAGCATTGCATAAGTGTTAGTCCTAATTGAAGCCAAGGCTAAGTTTGCTTTATTATTGACAAACGGCACTTGCATGAATTATATCTCTGAGCTTGGGATCTTGGTCTTTAGAACTAGAAGAGATAGAGATCCTCCAAGCTGCATCTGAACAAAAATCTCCCCTTTTGTACAAAAAGGGAGACTGAGGCCCAGAGAGGGGAAGAGTCATCATATAGGTGGCAAGTGGCAGACCTAGAATTTGAATCTGATTCCTGTGACTCCAGGAGCTGCTGCCCCAGTTTGGAACTTTGGGATCTTGAGTCTGGGAGTAGGGGTGGAGTGGAGGGTAATTGAGGAGCCTGAGAAGCACCTAGCAAGTGCCTAGCACATAGCAGGATCTTAATAAATGGTGGTTGACTTGACTCCAACAAGGCACGAATTCTTGTTCTCCTTATGAGATTTTGCTTTCCCCCCCTTCATCAGAATTCTTTCTCTTCATCACATTAACACTTCATTCCTATCCTTCCTCAGCTTGGCTTCCACATAGAACTATGGCATCCTACCCTCTGAAACCTGCCCTCCCACAGTCCAGGTTCAGGGCAGACTGTCCCCAGCTCTCTTGTCTTCTCACTCCCCCTCACCCACATCCAATGCTGTCATTTCCACATCAATGCTCACGTTGGCTCCCTTCTCTCTCCTCATACAGCCACGACCTCTCCATTGATCTCTCTTCCTCTCTTCCTCAAGCCTCTCCCCTCTCCAGTCCAGCCTAATACCTGTTTTGTTGTTCATTCATGCCTGACTCTCCATAACTCCATTTGGGGTTTTCTTGGCAGAGATACCGGAGTGGTTTGCCATTTCCTTCTCCAGTTCATTTTACAGATGAGGAACCTGAGGCAAACAGGGTGAAGTGACTTGCCCAGGGTCACCCAGCTAGGAAGTATCTAAGGTCCAATTTGAGCTCCAGGGCTGACTTTATCTGCTATGCCACCTGGCTGCCCATCCAGCTACTCAAGTGATTGTCTGACCATGTTACTCCCCTCCTCAATAAACTCCAGTGGCTCCCTGTTGCCTCTTTGATAAACTAGAGACTTCTCTTCCTAACTTTGGAAGCCCTTCCCACCCTGCTCCCAGTCTCTCTTTCCAGCCTCACTGGCCATTGCTCCTTGTCCCATCCAGCCAAACTGGCCTTCTCTCTGATCGTCACACTCAATCCCATCCTCAATCTCCAAGACTTTGCCCTAGTTATCCCCATGCCTGGAATGTGCTCCTTCCTCACTCCAACCTCCCAGAATCCTCTTCCTTCAAAAAATCCAGGTCTGGCACCACCAAGAGCATGAAGGCTTCCTTTCCTGATCCTCCCAACCACTAGTACCCTCCTTCCCAAGCTACCTTGCCTTTAACTACTTTGTGTATGTGTAATCATTCTCTTTACATTCACATTGTGTGTGTGTGTGTGTGTGTGTGCGCACGTGCATGTGCATGTGTGTGTGTGTGTGTGTGTGTGTGTGTGTGTGTGTGTGTGTGTGTGTCCTGGTTATCTCCTTCCTGGAGAGTAGGGATCATTTCATTTTTCTTATTTATATCTCCAATGCCTGCCACACAGTAGGTGCTTAATAAATGTTTATTGATTGATCACAAAGGTCTAAGATGAAATGGTTCCCTGCCTCAAAGGTCCCCATCATCCCTACTACAACCATCACTTTGTCTTGGCTAGCGACAATCAGATTCCCTTTGGAGTCTCTGAAGAAGGTTCTCCATTTTTTGAAGGATGAAATCATCACAAAGACAAGTTGAGAAGTGATTAATTAGTGGCCATGATTTTAGTAGAACAAGATCTCCAGCAGGTTTCTGAGTAACTGAAGTCCTCCTTGACCATCCAGCCTCTGTGTAAGGCTGCGTATTCTGCTTTTTTTTGCCTGAGTGGTCTCTCTTACAGTTGCATATTAATAGCACTTCTGTTTCTGCATTCTTGGATTCCGGTAAACCAAAATTCTCTTTCCCAGGCTTCCTCTGCTTGCCAGATTTCTTTTTGTACAAAATTCTACTCCCCTTATCCCCTTCTTTGTGTGTCTTTGGTGGGACCAGCACAGACTGCTCTTGTGAGAGCTAATGGTTCAGTTTTCAGTGTGGGCCTTTACAATTCAGAAAGAGGCAAACACTACAAATCAGAGCTTGATTTTTTGTCTTGTGGATCATTCGGTCCTTACTCAGGTAGAGGCCCTGCCCCTTGGTGAACAGAACTGCTCATCTCTGCCCTGGAACTTTTCCCTACGTGATGGATTTCCCAAGTGATGCTGGCTCCTGGGCTCAGTGTTAGCACAGGGGTCCCCTGGAATGTCTTTCTGACCAGATATTCAGTCCCTTTACCATCCCTGGGTTCCAGGCACTTCCATTGGCTGCCACAACTGCTCCAAGGCCCATGCCTGGTGCCACTTCCTTAGAGCCTTACTCCCTACCCTCATCCTCCCCATTGCACACAGATCTCTCTTACTTTCTTTCTGGGCTGGAAAAAACCACCATTCGTGATATTTTGTTGGTCATTCTACTCAAAATTCAGTTCGACACACTTTTAAAGTTGTTTAGAGCAATGTGTTCAGAAAGCTTGGACAAAATGTTCTTCATTCTGCCATCTTGGCTCTGCCCCCTCCTTCTAGTTAAACTTAAAAGTGGGTTGTGCCTGTAATTTCCCCCCATCAAGCCAGTTACCACATATTCACCAGCACATTTTTTACCTGTGTCCTTTTTCTCATACAGATAAGGTGTAGTATATACCCACAGATCCCACTTCATCATATCTCAAAGATACTATGACATCAAATTCATCCCTTTCATTCGGATCACTAATTCTTCTCGCTTGTCACCCAACTTTAGTGTTTTCTATATTATCACTTGAGCCCTGGTTTTGAGGGCAAACTCCAAGGTTTTTATCACTGGTGAATTTCTGGGGGTCTTTATATGATTCTTCCTACAGCACCGCACTCTTATTGGTATTTAGAAACCCCTAAAGACTATAGGGGACTTTTCCATCTGACCTGTGGATGAATCCTCCTATGAGCATTGCCTTCTCTATTAGAATATGAGATCCTGGAGAACAAGGACTGTCTCCACTTTTCTATTTGTATTGCCTTGACAAGGCTTCATGCATTTATTCTTTCATTCATTCATTCATAGACAGTTTTCTCCCAACCCTTTACTTTTCACTTTTAAGTCCTTTTGATTAAATTTACAAGACTTTGGAAAACTGTGATCTTTTAAAAAATACATATAAGTTCTCTTTGTTTTTACACCACCTTTATTTCCAGATATATCCTTTTTTATCTACTACCCAGTGGACCAGCCCCTTCAACACTGGGACAGGAAAAAAATCAACTTGACAAAATCCATCATTATCATAGTCATCAACGAGAAGTTTTTAAGAGCTTCCTGTGGGCCAGGCACTGAGTTAAGAATTGAGGAGCCAAAGAAGGCAAAAACCAGTCCCTGCCCTCAAGGAGCTCACAGTTTAGTTGGAGAGAAAACGTCCAGATAACTAAATACTAACAAGACAGAGACAAGATCAATTAGGATAACCAACAGAAGAAAGACATCAGCCTTAAGGGAAAGGATCCCTGGAGAAGACAGGAGTTTGTTTGAGGGAAACCAGGGAAGTAGAGATGAGGAGGGAGGGTGCTCCAGGAGTGGGGCACAGCCAGTGAAAAGGCATGGAGTCAAGAGAATGGACATCTTGAGAAGGAGATCAGTGAAATGAAGAGAAAAGGAAGGGTCAACAATTTTATATTGGATCCTAGAGGTAATAAGGAGATACTGGCGTTTCCTAAGTAGGGGAAATGACATGATCAGATGGCCACCAGCTGAGTGGAAGATGAAATGGAGTAGGGAGAGATTTGGGGTAAGGAGACCTATCAGCAGACTATTTGCAATAGTTCAGGCATGAGGAATGGGAGCCTGTACCAGGGTGGGGACAGGGTCAGAGGTGAGAAGGCAGCATGTTTGAGAGAAGTTGTGGAAGTGGAATAAATTGGACTTGGCAACTCATTGGATATGGGAGGTGAGACTAAGCAGTAGAGTATTATACCTTCGTTATGAATCTGGGTGACTGTGAGAATGGGGGTGCCCTGGACACTGCCACAATAGGGAAATTGGGAAAAAGGGAGGATTTAGGGGGAAAGATAATGACTTTGGATAGAGTGCCCCATCTGGAGTCAGGAGGACCTGAGTTCAAATCCAACCTCAGACACTTGCTGTGTGACCCTGGACAAGTCATTTAACCCTGTTTGCTTCAGTTTCTTCATCTGTAAAATGAACTGGAGAAGGAAATGGAAAACCACTCCAGTATCTCTGCCAAGAAAACCCCAAATGGGGTCATGACTGAAACAATTCTTCATTTTTGGACATTTTGAGTTTAAGATGTCCATGGGGCATCCAATTCAAAATGTTCAATAGGGAACTGAAGATGTGAGACTGGACCTCAGCACAGAGGTGAGGGCAGGATATGTAGATTTGAGGATCGAGGGAGATATTTGTAAAGTCCTCAGCACATCAAAGGCATTCCTTCCCCTCTTCATCAGAACAGAGATGATCATTGAATCCACGGGAAAAGATGAGATTGCCAAATGAAATCGTATAGAGGGAGAAGAAAGAGGGACAAACTTTTGGGGACACTTGCAGTTGTTATGGGTATGACCTGGATAAAGAACCAGCAAAGGAGACTGAGAAGAGGCAGTTGGATGGATGGGTAGGAGGAGAACCAGGAGAGAGCAGTGTCCTAGAACCCTAGAACCTGGCGAGTGTATCAAGGAGAGAATGATTGATAGTGTCGAAGGCTGCAGAGACCAGGAGGAGAAGAGAACTGAGCCAAAGCCTTGGGATTTGCATAGGTAGAGGAAATTCCTCAAATGAGGGTGCCCGATATTTCCTGGGTTCTTTATTTCATTATTATAATTATATTTATTTTATATTATGAATTAATAGCGATGAAAGAGGAGGTCCAGTCCCTGTCCTTATCATTTCATTTATCAGCACATTCCCGGGATTCATACATAGCTCCTTTTCCCAGAGTGAATCCCACGTGTACGGAGGGCGTTAGGTCAGTTACAGTCGTCCCGCCAAGATTCCGCTGCCTTTTCCCCAGAGCTGCCGCGAGAGGGCGCTGTCCGGTGGAGGGAGCGCTTCGCGTTTCGGCCCTTTCTGTCCTTTCCCGCGTCTCGTAGCCGGGAACTTCCAAGGCGGGGAAAAAAAAGTTTGCCGTGTGTGGGCGCGAGCAGCTGGGGCCGCCATGGAGCCGGGGCGGCGGGAGGAGGAGGAGGAGGAGGAGGAGGAGCAGGGGGAGGAGGAGAAGGAGGATCAGCCGCAGCTCGCCTTGATCCAGGTACAAGGGCTCGGGCCGCCGGCGTCACCGGGGGGCGCCATGGTCGCCGCGCTCCAGGCCTTGGCGCCCCGGGCCCCTCCCGGTCTCGGGGCCCTGCCCCCTCCTGCCTGCCTTCTTTCTGCTCTCCATTCTAGAATGTTATGGAAGGATCACTTAACCAGCTCTGCCCAGATTGGGGAATCTTCGTAGAACGCGTTCTTGCCCATTCTGAGGTTCCTGGATCCACCCGCGGCCCTCCCTCCGCGTTGCGGATCAGTGACGTCAGGGACGGATTCAGGAGTCGGTGCGCAACGTGGGAGGCGTGGCCGGGACGTGGGGCCGTGCGGGCCCTTTGGGCCTCCTCCTCCCGCCGCAGCTTCCTCATCTGGGGCCTAGACTCCTCGTGGTCCCAGCGGGAGGGCCCTGAGAGCGCAGCCTGTGTGTGTGTGTGTGGGGGGGGGCCTTGGAACCCAGGGTGTCAGAGCCGGGGCGGGGGGGCCCTTAGGACACAGGATGTCAGAGCTGGGGGGGGCCCTTAGAACCCAGGGTGTCAGAGCCGGGGGGGGGGGGCCTTGGAACCCAGGGTGTCAGAGCCGGGGGGGCCCTTAGAACCCAGGGTGTCAGAGCCGGGGGGGGGGGGCCTTGGAACCCAGGGTGTCAGAGCCGGGGGGGCCCTTAGAACCCAGGGTGTCAGAGCTGGGGGGGCCCTTAGAACCCAGGGTGTCAGAGCCAGGGGGGCCCTTGGAACCTAGAGTGTCAGAGCCGGGGCGGGGGGGCCCTTAGGACACAGGATGTCAGAGCTGGGGGGGCCCTTGGAACCCAGGGTGTCAGAGCCGGGGGGGGGGCCCTTAGAACCTAGAGTGTCAGAGCCGGGGGGGGCCCTTGGAACCCAGGGTGTCAGAGCCGGGGGGGGCCCTTAGAACCTAGAGTGTCAGAGCCGGGGGGCCCTTGGAACCCAGGGTGTCAGAGCCGGGGGGGCCCTTGGAACCCAGGGTGTCAGAGCCGGGGGGGGGGGGGCCTTGGAACCCAGGGTGTCAGAGCCGGGGCGGGGGGGCCCTTAGGACACAGGATGTCAGAGCTGGGGGGGGCCCTTGGAACCCAGGGTGTCAGAGCCAGGGGGGCCCTTGGAACCTAGAGTGTCAGAGCCGGGGCGGGGGGGCCCTTAGGACACAGGATGTCAGAGCTGGGGGGGCCCTTAGAACCCAGGGTGTCAGAGCCGGGGGGGGGGGGGGGCCTTGGAACCCAGGGTGTCAGAGCCGGGGCGGGGGGCCTTGGAACCTAGAGTGTCAGAGCCGGGGCGGGGGGGCCCTTAGAACCTAGAGTGTCAGAGCCGGGGCGGGGAGGCCCTTAGGACACAGGATGTCAGAGCTGGGGGGGCCCTTGGAACCCAGGGTGTCAGAGCCGGGGGCCCTTAGAACCTAGAGTGTCAGAGCCAGGGCGGGGGGGGCCCTTAGGACACAGGATGTCAGAGCTGGGGGGGCCCTTGGAACCCAGGGTGTCAGAGCCGGGGGGGGGGGCCCTTAGAACCTAGAGTGTCAGAGCCGGGGGGGGGGGCCCTTGGAACCCAGGGTGTCAGAGCCGGGGGGGGCCCTTAGAACCTAGAGTGTCAGAGCCGGGGGGCCCTTGGAACCCAGGGTGTCAGAGCCGGGGGGGGCCCTTGGAACACAGGGTGTCAGAGCTGGGGCTCTTCTAGAATGTGCAGTGTCCAAGTGATATTTCCTCACTGATTTGTGCCTTTAACAGTTGGCTCCCAGTTCTTCACATCCAGCCCACCAAGCTTAGAATACAGGGTTCCTCCTGTTCCTAGAGAAGGCCAAGCACCTGGCATGAGGTGACATGTTCCATGCCCTGCATGTCCATAGTGGATGGGGGTTAATATCTCTTGGGGTCTCCTTGGCTCACTCACCTCACAGTGTGCGCTGACCCTCCATCTCTCCGTCCCCAGTCAGGGTCAGCCCCACTTTCTCCTCCAGATCTCTACAGCACTCTTGGCTTTAGGGAAGGACCGAACAGGACCCAGAAGAGCCATTGGTTCTGATCTCTGTGTCCATCCTCCTTGGGGGATCTGCCTGAGTGCCTCTGTTCAGGGCTCTTGTTCATTATATCACAGATTCTCGACCTCTCTTAATGGGGCTTGACTTCTCCTTGGCGCCCCTTGCACTCGATCCATCTCTCTCAGGACCTCACAAGCACAACAAACAAGAAACTCCATCCTCCTGCATCTTGCCCCCAGTAACCTGCCTCCCCTTCTCCGTCACAGAATCCCAGCCGAATGGTCCCTTCCACCAAGGTTTCCATTATTTCCTCCGTACTGGTCACACAGTCAGACCATTGTTGGCTCCTCCAGCTGCTGAAAGATGAAATTATCTTCAGGGCAAATGGAGAGAGTATTAACTCTTGTGGTTTTGGCCGAGAGAGCTCCAGAAGCTGTCCAGATGCCCCGCTCCCCCACCTCATGCTTCTACCAAGCTAAGCGGTGTCATGGGGGCTGTGGGATATACAGAGAAGAGCTCCATAGAAGTATCACTTTAAGGTTTACAGATAGTATGTTCCAAACCTGGGAAGGAAATGAAATCAAGCATTTACTGAGTACCTGCTGTATGCTAAGTGGTCCCCGACTTCAGGGAGCTCCTGGTCTAAGATGCTGATAATGGCTGTGTCCAGACAGGAAGAGATTGGAGAGACTTGAATCTGTGAGGGGGGATCCAAAAGGGCTTCCTACAGATGCTGGAGTTGTGGCTGGATCAAACAGGAAGCCAGGGGAGTCAGGGGGGAAAGATGAGGGAGCCCCACCAGGCCTGACAGGAGTGCCGCTGGTGCTGGGTCACCAGGACGTGCACTGAAAAGGTAGGAGAGGGCAGGACCTGACGAACTGAAAAGCAGAGAATCTTACGCTGGTGTCCCATCCATCTTGGTACAGCTTCAGGTTTTGGTCATTTTAATGTAGAAATATTTTGCATGACTTCGTAAGTACAGAGGCTGTCGGAATTCTTGCTTCCTCGATGAGTGGGGGAGGGGTGGAGGAAGAAAGAGAATTGGGAATGCAAAAATAAAATTCAGTTAAAAAAATAAAATAGAAAAAAGTTTCAATAGCTTCATGTAGCTTAAAGCTGCTCTAAGACTCTTCCATTTGATCCCTGAGGTGATGGGGTAAGCGCTTTTCTTATTCCTATTTTGCAAATGAGGAAAACAGAGGGCCACAGGACTGGATCTGGTCCCATTCCTAGGCAGGTCTTCCTGACTCCAGGTGTTGTGTCTAGCCACTGTGCTACCTGGCTGCCCCAAGAGGAGCACATCCCTTCTGTTTCTGCTTTGGTCTGCCTCTATCACAAAAGCTATGCAGGCTCTTTTAACCATGCCAGTCCTTCTGCTGTGGGGTCCCCCAGAGCCCTTGCCAGGCAGGCGTCTCCTCCTGCCCACTGTTAGTGGTGCCTGGGAAGCTCCATCAGAGGGAGTCCTGGTTACTCTGGCCAGAGGGTGGGCCCACACTCACTATCAGCTGGGCCAGGGGCTCAGTCAGCCCCACCTCTCTTCACTGCCCTGGAGCTACCTACCTCCCATGTCAGAAGTAGGAGCATTGGGGAGGAGGAGCCCTTCACTTCCAAGCTGGACTAGGTGTGTCATCACGATGCCCTTGAAGGTGGCCTGCAGAGGCCTCTGCCTGCTTTATCTTCATCTGACCCTGTTGACAGTCCTGGGGAGGGGGAGTTCTGAGCTCCATTTTCAACATCAGGGGCCACCCAGCTGAGCCCAGGCTGGCTTGGACAGCCCTTCCTTCTAAGCAGTGTGCCTATTGGGTGGTCCTAGGTGGGAAGCCAACTCCTCTCTGGGAGACCTAGCTGGCAGTGGCTTTTTTCATGCACCAGCCCTCAGCTGCCTCACCACCTTTTACTGTTGCTTCTGGTCCTGCCCTCTGAGGCCAAATAGAAAAATCAAATGTGGTTCCCACAGGTTAGCTCTGCAGATGCTCAAAGACAGTGACCACGGGCCCCTGTGCCTTCTTTCTTCAGGATAAACATCCCCAGTTCCTTCAGCTGACCCTCTTCAGTCTGTTCACTGGGTGTTCTGCAGCCTGTCATCATTGTCCCTAAAATGGGTCTCCAGGGACTGACCTGGGAGCACTGACGTGACCAGGACAGAGGACTGTGATGTTGTCACTTTTCTAGTTCTGAATACGAGGCTTCTTTGTCTCTACAGCAGAGCCAGCCTGCTCCTTTGGTTTTCAAAGGACCACTAAGATTTCATTAGCTCTTCTGGCTTCCTATTACACTGCTGACTTAAAATTTATAATCAGATTCTGTCCTCAGACACTTAACTAGCTGTGTGACCCTGGGCAAGTTACTTCACCCTGTTTGCCTCAGTATCTTTAACTGTAAAATAAGCTGGAGAAGGAAATGGCAAACCACTCCAGCATCTTTGCCAAAACAAACCCCAGATGGGGTCATGAAGAGTCAAACACCACTGAAACAACTGAATGACAACAAAACCCCCAGATGTTTCTCAGAAAAGCTTCTGTCTAGCCCATTAGGTGCAGTGGTCAGACAGCTGGGCCTGGAGTCAAGGTCTCAGACACTTAGTAGTAGTGTGGCCTTGGGCAGCTCACTTGACCTCTATCTGCCTCAGTTTCTTCATTTATCAAATAGGGATGATAATAATAGCAACCACACCTAGGATTGTCATGAAGGTGAGATGAGATAATATTTATAAAGCTCTTCTTTGCAAACCTTAAAGCACTGTAGAAAGGTCAGCTGTTATAATCCACACCTCCTCTCTCTTACACTTAGGAAGTTTATTTTTTGAACCTAAATGTAAGATTTACTTTTCAAAACCTCATCTTGCACGTGATGTAGGCTGGATCTCAGGTCTTCCTGACTGCAGGCCCACCACTCTGTGCGATGCCCCCTTGTGGAAAGAGCATCAGAGACCCCGGGGCTCTGTTCCCAGACCCTGCTTCTTGTGAGCCATGTCCCTGAGCATTCACTTTGCTCCTGGGTCTGTTTCTTCATCTGTAACATGGGCATAAGGGCCCCTTCGGCCTCATCTTCCACTGCCTGGGCTGGTTGGGTTCTCGGAGAGTGATTTAGGGGGCAGAGCTGACTTCCAGTCCCTGAAATTATGAAGCTCTAGCCCATCCTCTCTGCGGCTCCTCCATGGCTGGAAACAGCATCTCTGCTCCCCTTGGTCATCTCAGCCAGGAGACTTAGTTGCCAGGTAGCCAGTGCAGTGGTCCAGATCAGCTGGACGCAGCCTTGGAGACCATCTGGGCGCAGCCCTTCTCCCCGCACACAGAGCAGAAAGCAGCACACATTTCTGCTGGCTCTCAACCCCACATACACTGCCCCTTCCTGAGCTCTTGTTTCCCTCACCTCCATCACCATCATCCCCCCTGCCCGGCCCCCTTCTCTGCAGGCCCGGTCCACTCTTCTGCTCCAGAAGCACCCGGTGGGAGTAGCCTCCATTCTGCTTGGTCTTACCTGGCCTCACCCCCACCCCAGGGCCCTGACTCGGTCCTATTGAGCTGCCTGTCTCACTGCTGCACAGGCTCATATGGTCTACTCCCTGAGAGAATGCACATGTGCTCCTTGTGTGCAGCGATCATTTCATGCTTTGTAAAGTCAAATCCCCAGCACCCACAGCAGTGCCTCGTGGCACACAGTAGGAGCTTAACAAATGCTTATTGATGGTCAATGGGCCTAGATTGGTACCTATTTCAGCCCAGTAGAGTGTAAGATCCCAGCGGGCTGGGACTGTTGGTTTTCGCCTTCAGATCCCTAGCTCCTCCCAGAGCACAAATCCCTGCCCCAAGAGACACTGAACACGCTCTTTGGCTCTGGCTGAGTTGAACCCCCTGGAATCACATCTTGTGTTTTAGAACCTGAAGGCGAGCCTCCACTACACAGTGGGTTCCATGTGCCAAGAAGCTGCTGATGCCAAGGGCGTCAGGTTCACCAAGTCGACCATCGCAGCCATATCAGAGGTCACCTTTCGGCAATGTGGTAGGTGGCCCCAGCCTGCTCCCCGCTGCCCCACCATTGCCTTTTGAAAGCAAGCTTTGTCTATTGCCTTTTTGGTTTTTTTCATCTCAGCTCTCTCCCCAAATTCTGACCCCAGCCCAGCAAGGAACCTTCCCTTATTTTCCTGTTTCTAAAGCAAATTTCATGGATGTCCTTTGTCTCTACATCATTGTTGTCCACCCTCACCCCCAACCCTTTCTTGAAACAAGAAAAAGCAGGCAAGCAAAGCTAACATAAAGGCCCCATGTGAGGGAGCATCTCTCCCTTCCTGCATCCCTAGCCCCCCACCTCTCACCTGAGGAGGGGCTGCCCTTATTTTACTCATCATTCCTCCACTGTAAAGGGAGAGGTGGGGCTGGAAATCTGACTTCCCTTCTGATCCTCCCCGCCATCCTCACTCCCACCCTGAACTTTCCTTTTCATCTCTTCTTTACTGAGCCTGTGGTTTCACTGGTACAGGGAACCCCCAGTGAGGATGTGCCTTCAGCCAAGGGGCACTAAGGGTCCCACAGTCAGTGTGTGTCTGAGGCAGGACTTGAACCCAGGTCTTCAGCTTTTGAGGCTACCCCCGCTTCTTTAAAAATTAGTTTTTTGCTATTTATAACAGTATTTTTTTTAATAGACCTACCCCTGCCCACCTCAGCAGGCACAGTGACCTTGTCTGGAAGGGCGTGTCAGATTCCTGCACCTCCCAGCTGGGGGGGCAGCAATAATGACTCCCAAGAACTGTGACCCCTCAGGAATCTGGTGATTAGATCCAGGGCTTTGGGCACTTTGGTTTTTCAGTTGGCTTGGTCATTGACCGGCCCCACTCTGGTATTTGCTGTGGGTGCTCTGATTTGGTGTCAAGCAAGGCTCCATATTTGGGGTCAGTTCCTAAGTTAAATGGTTTTGTTTAATTATTAGAAACCAAAGGTACCGAATTAATGGAAGATTTGCAGGGGTAAAGGGAGCTGGAAGAGATGGGGCCGCAATGGATTAAGGCGATGAGAAGCGCCGAGCTTGTCTTCCTCACCTTTGAAAGGCTGCTGCATCCATCACTGTGCAAGTGATGACAGACTTTAAAAACCAACTTTTCATGTCTCTGAAACAAGGTTGAGGATCATGGCGGCTAAAATACCTCTCCTTTCTCCTGCAGAACATTTTGCCAGAGACCTTGAGCTGTTTGCCAGGTAGGTGTAGGAGGTGGGTTTTGGGGAGTCTCGTCTTTGAGGGGTTTGGGGGTTTTTTGTCCGCCTTTCTGTGACTGCAGCTGGCTGGCGCCTGTCGTTGGCGGCTGGGTTTCAAGGGGGCGTGGCGTCTCCATCTGTGAAGCCCCATAATTAGTGTCTGCTTTCCATCAAGTGGGGTCAGCCCCGCTCTTGGCGACTTTTCATGAAGGTGTACGAGCATCTGTCGCAGAACAGAAGCGACCTGATTGCAGATTCAGTGGGGGTGTCGGGCTGAGGGGCCTCTGTGCCGGGCCCACGAGGGCTCTTGGTGCCTGATTTCTCCTCCGCTATTCTCCGAAGGAGGGTTTTGAGCTCTTTGAAACCTTGTAGGTGGGGAGAGAGAAAAAAAGACACAAAAGGAAATGAGGTGGGATGTGCAGAAGCTCTCCATGTGTCTGTGGGGTATAATTGCCTGCAGGTGTGGGGGTGAGGGCGGCTCATGCCTGCCTCTAGTCAAAGGCTTTCATTTGCCCCATTTGTTAAGAGTGAAAAACAGCCCTTGCAAAGTGAGGGACCCGCTTTCATCCAGAATCGCTTTAGCTTTTACAGGTGATTTATGCTTATCTCTTCAATTAGTACCTTAGGTAATTGAAAACAATTGCCATGAATTGCTTTTATGAAGCTGTTCAGATGACTGAGGCCTGAAAGGGCTAAAGCTTTCTAATTTGCCAGCGTTCCTGATTTGGTGCCAACCTCTCCCTCCCCTGAGCCCTCCTCTTACCTCTTTGTTTCGGTTAGGAATGTTCTGAATGAATTAGAGCACTGGGTTCGCAGAGAGCAGACTTCAACATGGTCCCTGTTCCTGCATTCCTGCGCCCCTTAGAAATGCCCAGTGGCTTCCAACTCAGCTGGCCATGATCTCATTCAGCAAATCTTTCTTGAGTACCTACTGTGTGCAGGGGAGAACCAGGAGCACAAAGACAGAAATGTCAGAGTCCCTGTTCTAAGAGGGAAGGAAAGTGGGAGCACAAAAAATGATGGTCAAAGAAAGAGGCCTTTCAGTATTGTAGACAGGAGAAATAGGGAGAAAGAGAGGAGAGAGAGATAGAGACAGAAGGGAGAGAGAGACAGAAGGGGAACAGAGAAGAGAGGGGAAGACAGAACTGGAGAGAGAGACAGAGAAGGAGAAGAGAGAAGAGAGGGGGAGACAGATGGAGAGAGGCAGACAAGGGAGGGAGAGACCCACAAAAGCAGGGGAAGGAAAAAGGAAGAGGGAATGACTTTTAGCTGAGCCAGGGGTCAGAAAAAGCTTTCTAGAACTGACCCTTGACTGGGGCCTTAAATGAATGAATGATCCTTGTGAGCATGTCTGAGGTACTGTCCTTCTGGCGGGCACCAGAGATACAAGCAGAAAGTACTTCATGCCCTAGCTGAGATCCTACAGGAAGCCTTTCCCCTGGCTCTCCTCTGGACTCTCTCCCACTTGTCCTTCCACAACTGGCTGCCTGCTGTTTCTCCCTTTGTACTGAACTCCTTGAGGACAAGGCCTGCCTTTTGCCTGTCTTTGCAGTGCCTAGCACATAGTAGGTGTTCAGTAAATGTTTATTGACAGAGAAAGTTCAGAGGCTCCCTCTTCCCAGGGGCTCACTTTCTAATGGGGAGGACACAGTGTATGGGAGGTTTCAGATGAAAGTCAGATGGCTGGGCCTCAGCGGTCTTGGGGTTCATTGGAAAAGCAGATAGTGGAGAAAGGAGAAGAGGCCATGTCAGACTGTGGGCAGGGTATAAGTATGTGGAAGCAGGGGGATGGTTAGAATGGGGGACAGAGTTGTCCTTATGTAGAATAATGCAAGAAAACAGCAAGAGTGCAATGGAACCAGGTGGAAGGCCTCAAATGCCCAACAAGTGCTTTTTGTTTAGGAGGCAGTAGGGAGCCACAGAAGGGTTTGGAGTCCTCTTTGGTGCCTTGGTCACAGCAGTGTAGGGGGGAGGTTAATTTAGAGGATGGGGAAAGGGAGGGGCTAGGTGGGGGGAGAGGGGGTGGAAATAAGCATTTGTGTGACAGCTTCTAAGTGCCAGGCCCTATACTGAGCACTGTACAGTTATTATCTCATTTTATCCACACAACAATCCAGGAATGAGGTGCTATATGAGGAAACTGAGGCAAACAACGTAAAGTGACTTGCTCAGGGTCACACAGCTAAGAAGTGTCTGAGGCTGGATTTGAACTCAGATGTTTCTGGTTTCAGGCCCATCATTCTATGTACTAGCTGCCCCATATCTACTGGATTGAGGTAGCATTATCATGGCAACCAAAAACCCACCAAGGCTGGGGATATCATGGATCCTAGACCTTGTTCTACATCCCTGCTCTCTCTTAGCCTGGGAACATGTGAGGAGGTAGCTAGTAGGAGGGGGCAGTAGGCGGTGATCCCTGGGGTGCAGGAGTCCCTGATGACTCACCCCTATGGGCAGGGATGGTCAGCAGGGTGATGGAACCATCCGAGCAGAGAGAGAAAAGGGAGGGTGGTGGCGTACTTTGTGGAGTTCAGTTAGACATTTCAGAAGGAATGAGGAAATGTCCCTGCAGCAGAGACTGTCCCACCAGTTTGTCTTCTGTAGTGTGACCAGATGATAGAAGAAAGAAAAGATGTTAAATAGCAATACTTCATGGCTAAACAGAAAAATGAAGGAAGGTAGAGATATCAGGCATCATCGTAGTAAAACCAGTTATGTTTCAGCTCAGGTTAAAGGCCCCTTTTGTTTTGTAACTGGATAAAGTGGCATTTCTCTTCCCTTGCTGTAAACAAGCAGAGGGGGAGGGGGAGGGATGAGAATATCCACTAAGGTAATGAGTTCTGTTTCCTGGCTGTTTTCCAGACCCTCGCCCTAGTTCCAACAGTCCCAGTGAATGTAGATAACAGCTGCCTTCCATCTGAAATCCTTATTTTTGAAATTCCCTACTTCAGAAGACTTGGGGAGTCAGGGACCTAGAGAGGTGCCTTCTATAACCTAGCGGTAGTTGTGGAGAAGTGTGGACAAAGGTGCTGAGGTGGGAAAGGGCAAGGAATGTTTGAATAATAAGTCCCTTAGTTTGCTGAAGCTGGTGATAAAGCCTGTGCTTCGAGTGGTTTCTGGGGGGAGGAAGGTGCTTTGCAGAGCTGTGTTACTGTTAGCCCTCCCTTCTTGTTTGTAGGCCTTTTTTCTTCATCTAGACCTTAAGCTGCCAGAGGGCAGAGACCATGCCCATTTTTTTACCTGCCTCCTTGATGTCTGGCCTGAAATTAGCCTGGTCCATGACCCATGTGCAGTAAATATAGCTGCTGAAGGATATGCTGTGACAAATGGTGAATCTGAAAGACTTTTGTATATTATCTCCTTCCCATCTGTTTTTCTCTGGTGTTTTTGCCCAGCTTCTGGAAGGGATTTGGTGTCTGCTCTCCAGTGTTGAACTCAGGCAATGGGCTCCTCTTTCATCCTTGTAGCTTCCTCTCCCTTGGATCACTGTAGACTGGGGAGCACGTTCTTAAGTACTTGATAGACCTTGAGTCTTACCGTCCTCCTCTTGCCATTTTCTGGGGCATCCCCATCCACAAAGGCTGCTGACTGCCTGACCTTGGCTAGCTGGGAGTCTGTGAACTTGCAGCCCTTGAAATAATGGCAAACATTTGGTGAGTTGTTTCTGCCCTTTCCACAGACATGCCAAAAGAAGCACAATTAACATGGAGGACGTGAAGCTCTTAGCCAGGAGGAGTAGCTCATTGGTGAGAGATGGATTTCCTTCCTTCCTCCCCTTTCCTATCAGCATACATTATTCCCCGTTAATCACCTGAAGCAAGGAAGTTATTCCCTAGGGCACCTTGCACTAAAAACCAGAGGTAGTTGAGCCTCTTGGACTTGCCTGTAATATGTGATTTTGTTTTTGTTTTTGTTTGTTTGTTTTCATTTTGATGGATCTACCACCCAGCATTTGCAGGTCATCGTCATCAGTGTTCTCTGGGGTTAGTAATCTGCACACCTTCCCTTTCCTTTTTTTTCTTCTCTAAACTTTGGACCTTTGTAGCCTGTATAGCATCATCAGGATGTTTGGGGGTGAGATTGGATTGGGATAGCATTGTTATGGTGACCAGAAAATGACTGAAGGTCCAGGTCAAGGATGGATTCCAGAACTTGCTCTATTTGACTGTTCTCTTTAAGCCTGGGATCATGGAAAGAGTTGAGTTTTCTGTGTTGTCATTGAAAGTTGAGAGGGCCCTTTTAATGGCATCCCAGTACAACTCTCTTGTTGCCCTAAGGAAACTGAGGCCCTGAGACCTACAGTTCATTTCTGACAGGCACAAATCTGATGGAGTCAACAACAAGCATTCATTAAACACTTACTATTTACAAGATGCTACGGATGCAGAGACCAAAGGAAAAATGGCTGCAGTTCTCAAGGAGCTTTTACAAAGCTCATTTGCAAAGAGAAGTACGCACAAGATGATTTGAGTGGGGAAAAGAGGGGGTCGGTGGAGCCTCGAAGGGAGCTAAGAATTCCGAGGGTCGGAAGGGAGGACATGAGGGGCATCCTGGGTTGAGCCTTCCCACACAGGTGGGAGATGAAAAATGGTAGGGAGGGCCCAGGGGGGCCGGAGCATAGTGTATAAACCTGGGTAACTGTGACATGAGCCTGGGCAACCTGGAATCCCCTAGGGAAGGCCTCTACCTGCTGGGGCTCCTAGAACTAGTGGACTTGTTGTTCCTCACCCGCCCATTTCCTTTCCTTTCCTTTTTTTGGTGGCAGATCAGCAAACTGTCCTGCAGCTTGTGTTTGTAATGGCTGTTGTCACTTCTTTGATTTCTTGGCTTTGCAGTGGGGTCACACACCCAGAATGTGTCAGATTTGAACCCAAGACATCATGACCCTGAGCAAGAGTCCTACAGGACTCTCTTGATTCATCTGCCAAGAAAACTTTTAGACTAGGGGTTCTTAACCCAGGGAGTCTATGAACTTTGTTTAAAAAACTTTTTCAAAAAAAAGTTTTGACTGTTTCAGCAGAAGTTGCTTCTGTAACCCCATGTGTGTTATGCATTTAAGGATGTTATTTTGAGAAGGGCTTCATGGGCTTCACTGGCCTGTTGACAGATAGATCTAGAACACAAACAAGATTAAGAATCCTCCCTGGTTGGAATCCTGAAGAGAGGTGAACATTATCTTGGACATCCACATGTCAGTGCTTTGGGGACACCAATCAGTCATTAAGTCAATAAGCATTTATTACCCCTTGTATAGAATTCTTGGCTTTTTGGTCTAATGAGAAGCAGGCTCAAAATATCCCTAAATTTTATTTTTAGCTAAATTACATCACAGAGAAGAGTGAAGAGATTTCTCGAGTTAACCAGGAACAAAAGGATAAGAAGAAAAAGAAGGCAGAAGGAGGAAGCAAAAAATCCAGTAAACAGGCAGTAACCAAAATGGACATTGACGATTGAGATGGGCTCCTGTCACTGCCGGACACTTCCTGCTCCCGCTGTTCTGGGTGATGTTGGGGCCAATGAGTGAGCCATGCAGCAATTACCATCCCACCAGCTTGACTCTTGGAAGCCAACTTGGAAGGAATGAGTGGAGAGAAAACTGGCGGACATTTGGGGGCTAGTCTGGCTCCTACTCCCAATAGTTGTATAATAATTTTAACACATAAGAAAGCTGGAAATACTTAAGCAAGATATACCAGTGCCTTTATTGGAACACAGAGAAAGGAGTGTTGGAGCAGTGTGGATCTAAGTTGTTATTATTTTTATTTTTGAATTAATAAAATGTGTAGCTAACTTTCAGACCCCAAACACGTTTTCTAGTTTCCTGGGCTAAACAACATACCCAAAAATTAGCAGTGAGTGCGCCATGTTTAGGGCCTTTTTGTTTGCTTGTTCTGGGTTACTGTGTTGTCCTGATGCCATTGTGGTAAAGGGAAGAATGATGGCAGGTTGGGAATGGCTTTCTCCCTTTCCTGAAGGGACTGGCTCCATCCACCTTCCTTTGTTTTTGGCTCATAGCTCTCAGGGTGATCACAGTCCGGTCTCTAGTTCTGCTGGCAGGAGTTCTTTGACCTTGTGAAAAATCCCATGGGAGGGGAAAACCAGCCCTGATGGGTTGCTCTCCTACTAAGAACTCCAGAGATTTGGGCCCCAGCCCCATTTGTGAATTATGCTTTCTCAGACCACTCACCTCCCCACTCCTCTCCAAGGTTTCTGGCAGACTCGGGGTCATTTTTTTTTCTTCTTGGTTCATTAACAAGATGATTACTTGTGCTCTCTAATTATGGGAAAGGACCATCCCCCTCCCCCTGACTGAGTCCTTCCCTCCACAGTAACAGAGCAAACACACAAGTCCACCTAGATTCAAAGTCAGTGGTTTATAAGGCCAGGTTCCAGCTTATAGGCCTAACTCCTGGCATCTCAGACAACTGATTTTCACACCTGTCTCCTAGCTTCGAAAGACAAGTCACTCTGTAAGGTCATCCCACAAGTTCTGCTCATTAACAAAACCAACTTCGGAGGGCCAGATGATGTTAATATAGAAGAAAGCTCTTTCCGCCCTGCGATCGTAGAGTGAAGAAAGCTCAAAGGGCTTTGGGTTGGCTGACTCCAGAGCAGGCACATAGGAGGGAGCAGAGCTGGGATTTGAACCCAGAATACAAAGTCAGGACTTTTTCTGCCCTTCATTAGGCTCTCTATTTTCACATAAACTCACAGGCAGCATTTGCAATTCCTATTCAAGAAAGATTTTTTTTCCTGCCCTTTTAGAGAGTACTCTCAATAGGCAGTAAGAGAGATAAAAATAATAAGCTTTGACCTGTAATTTTATTGTTGGAGTATTCTCGCAAAGTTAAAAAAAGAGATCTGTTCAAAGAATTTCGCATCAATCTTATATATAATTTTAAAAAACAACTGGAAATAACTTAAACATGCAACATTTGAGGATGGTTAAATACATTGTAGTACATTCATGTGACAGAATATTACAATGCAGTCAATCAACAAGCATTAATGAAGACCGTACTACGTGCCGGACTCTATGTTAGACTCCAGGAGGGCTAATATAAAGAATAAGAGAACATCTGCTTATGCTTTACATTCATATGAGGGAAACAAAAAGTGCATTTACAAAAATAATAAAAATGAATATTTATATAACTCCTTAAGGATTGCAAGGAGACAGCACAGTGGCACCACAACGAAAAGAGCGCTGGGCCTAGAATCAGGAAGAGCTGAGTTCAAATCCAACCTCAGACACTTCCTAGCTGTGTGACCCTGGGGAAGTCACTCAATCTCTGCCTCAGTTTCTTGAACTGTAAAATGTGAGTGATAGCACTTACCTGCCAGAGTTGTGAGGATCAAATGAGATGTTTATAAAGCACTTAGCACATAATAGACAATAAATATTTGATTCCTTGCTTCTTTCTTTTTCTAAGATTCTATTCATCTCTTTGACATCTATCTTATTTATTTTATGGTTAGATTTATCTAGCTCTGAGAGGGGAAGATTGAGGTCCCCCACTAGTATAGTTTTCCTGGCTATTTCCTACAGTGACTCTTTAACTTTTCCTTTAAGAATTTGGAAGCTTTGTCATTTGGTATATACATGTTTAGTAGTGATATTACTTCATTGTCTATGGTTCCTTCTAGACACATCCAGTTTACCTCCATGTATCAAACTGGGCTATTTAACGGGTAGGGAATATAGTCATAAGATCATTTAGATTTGGGAAAGACCTGAGAGGTCAGCAAGTCCAGACAGACAAATGAGAGCTAGCTAGATATGTAGATAGATGATGATAGAGATAGGCGGATGATAAAGACAGAGAAAGATGATTGACAGATGATGAGAAATACATATATATATACACATGTTTTATTAAGTGCTTACTATGTGTTAGTCTCTGAGCTTGTTATGATACTTTACATGTTGAAAATAATGAAGTGAATACTGACTAAGCAGGTTTAGTTGGTTATAATTTGTTGTAAATTATTAATAAAATGTTCTTTTTTTAAATTAAAAAAAAGAAGAAAGGTTTTCTCCTTTGGGAGGATCCTTTAATATACCTTAAATCATTCAACAAGAGTATTAGTATACAGTGTGGTTTTATGGAAATTTCATTTTTAATGAAATTTTAATGAGAAATGAAATTGAAATTTCATTTTCTGCATATATTTATAGATGATGCTTGGCAATATTTTTTATATAGAGTAAATACAAAGAACCTAACTGCTATTTTTCTCATTTCTCACCAGGGCTGGGAAACAGGGAGCTAACTCTGGGACACTATTTATTTTCTCCCTATTCTCTGCCATCTGACTTCTGACCTCATCATTCAGCTGATGATACTGTTCTCTCCAAAGGTACCAATGATCTCGTTATTGCCAAGCCCAATGACCTTTTCTCAGTCTTCATTCTCCTTGACTAATCTGCAGACTCTTTAAGTTTTTCTGATACTGTGTCTCCTGGTACTCCATCTACCTGCCTGACTTCTACTTCTCAGTCTCCCAAGATTCTGCTCTGGGGCCTTTTCTCTTTTCCTTCTAGACTCTTGCTTGGTGATGTTGTCAACTCCCATGGATTTACTCCATCTCTGTGCCCAATGATTCTCTGTTTATCTAGCCTTAGCCTTCCTTGACCTCTTCTCCCGCTGATTACCTGCTACGTATCATACATGTCTAACTGGATGTCCTGTCCACATCTTCATCTCCACATGTACAAAACTAAATTATCTTTTCCCTCCAAGCCTTTCTGACCTCTCTATTACAGTAGAGGGCGTCAGCATCCTCCCAGTCCCTTGGACTCACAACCTAGGAGTCATTCAGGACTCTTCACTCTCTCTGAGCCCCAGTATCCATGCTCTTGCCAAGGCCGGTCCATTTCACTTTTGCAGCATCTCTCAGATATGTCCCTGGGTGAATACTTTCATCTCTGCCAGCCTCAGTTTCCTCCACTTTAAAATGAGGACAATCATAGCACCTATTTTCCTGGGTTGTGGTGAGGACCAATGAAATAATGTTTGTAAAGCGCTTGGCACTTATTAGGCACTTGGTAGATGCTATTTCCTTCCTTCCCTCTGAGATTTCCTCCGATTCTTCCTGACTGTGGATTGTTTGGACATAGCTGCTTGCACGTTGTCTCCACCACTGGACTGTGAGCTCCTTGAGAGGAAGGGCTACTTTTTGGGCTTGCCACAATGTCTGGTACGTGGTAGGTGCTTAATAAATACTTGTTGACTTTTTCATGACCCTGCCTTACGGTGTATGTGCCTTTGTATATGTGTGTCTGTATAGAGTGTGCATGAGTTGACATACAGTTGAATTTGTAATTGTTTATGGAAGATTAATTATGATGTATCAATTGGGAAAAGTAGTAGGACAGCTAAGGATAGAATGTTGGTATTGGAGACAGGAGACCCTGGGTTCATATCCTGCCACTGATGCTGTGTGTTCCTGGGCAAGTCACTTAATCTCTGTGTGTGTAGACTAATTAATTCTCTAGTACTTATCTACGGGGTCAGCTAGATGGTGCAGTGGATACAGCATGGGACCAGGAATCAGGAAGACCTGAGTTCAAATCGGGCCTCAGACATTTACTAGCTGTGTGACCGTGAGCTAGTCATTTAACCCTGTTTGCCTCAGTTTCTTCCTCTGTCAGATGAGCTGGAGAAGGAAGTGGCAAACCATTCCAGTATCTTTTCCAAGAAAACCCCAAATGGGATCACAGAGTCAAACAACTGAACAACAACAAGTTGGTTAAGTTATAGCTGGGTGGCAATATGTATTGGTGGAGGAAGTTCCCACACTGAGAGTTCCTCACACTGATGAAATCACAAACCCTTCTTGTACTTGGATGAATGATGAAAAAAGTAAAGACAACATTGAGTGCAAAGTCCCGAGTAGAGTAGCGATTGTTTCACAGAGCCAGAAAGACATAACTGGGGCTCAGACCCCCAGGCTGTTTTTGTCGTTGTTCCAATTCTTTGTGACCCCCTTTGGGGTTTTCTTGACAGAGATACTGGAGTGGGTTGCCATGTCCTTCTCTAGCTCATTTTACAGAGGAGGAAACTGAGACAAACAGGGTGAAGTGACTTACCCAGGTAGAGTTTGAGGTCAGATTTGAATTTAGGAAGATGAGTCTTCCTGACTGAAGGCCTGACTCTCTATCCACTGCTTCAGCTAGTGGCACATCAAGGCCACCTAGTGCAATCCATAAAGGAACCAGAATTGTTGACACATCATCCCTGGCAAATGACCATCCAGTCCTTACTTGAATGTGTCTAGTAAAGGAGGACTCTGCCTCCCTTCTCCAGCAGCCCACTCTTCTCTGGGATTGTTCTTAATTAAGTTGTTTATTTGTTTTAACACCCTAAATGTACCTACTGGACTTGTTCATGATGCTTAGTTCTGTCTTCTGGGGCCAAACAGATTAAATTTAAATCCTCTTCCATATTTATCCTTTCCTCTACTTAAAGACAATTAACATATTCCTCTATAAGGCTTTTACTCCCTAGGCAAAACATCCTTAGTTTTTCCAACCAGTCCTTGTATGGCCTAATCTCAAGCCCAGAACCAGCCTAGTCATTCTCCTGTTTGTCCAGAACTGAACACGGAATCCTAGACATGAGGTCAGATCAGGTTGGAACACAGTAGGATAGTCCCCTCCCTAGTTTGAGGCAGTATGTCTTTTTTAATGCAGTCTATAATCTCATTCTTTTTTTCACTGTCATAGCACAAAGTTGACTCACATAGACCTCATCATTCCCCGAAACCTCTAGATTTTTTTTTTGTAGAAAATCTTTGTCTGACTGTGCCTCTCCCATCTTGTACCTGTGAAACTGGTTTTTCGATGTCAAATATAAGACTTTACTTTTATCCCTATGAAGTGTCATCTTAATGAATCTAACTCAGTATTTCAGCCTGTTGAGATTTGTTGTGGGCCATGCCTTACTCAGGTTGGTCTAGTGGTTCAAGCTTGGGATCAGAATGAAATAAGATGCTTGTAGACCATCCAACATTTTACAAAAATCAGTCTACTGTTCACTGGTGGAAAAAATACCTAGCAAACAGTTAGCAATGGTTCATGTAGATGTGGCCCCCCTTCTCTCCAAATGGAAACTTGTCTAGCTAGAGTGGTTTGTTGAATTAGAGGGATGTGACTCTGAGACAATAGGATAGCTGTGAATTCTAAGGGGTACAGACTCCTCATGGGTTGGTCTTATTAAACCCCATGTGGCTGAAAAGCAACATTAACATCTTCAGCCCTAGTCCCCCGGACCAATCAAGTCTCAGAGACACCTTTCTTCCTTTTTTAGGAAAAAATGAGCCTAACCTATGTGACAGGGACCCTGTAGATATTTCTTCTGTCACAAGATCTTTTGGAGTCTTGTATGTTAGCTGTCCCTCCCAGCTTTGTATCATCTGAAAATTTGATAACTATGCCAACCAGTACCTTTATATAAGTCATTAACAAAAATGTGAAAGAGCATGGTTCCCTAGGACAGATCCCTGTAGCATTCCTTGGGTGAGCTCCTTCCAAGGTAACTCCTTTTTGGGTCTAGTCAGTTTACCCAAATTCAGCTAACTGGATTTTCCAACCCATTTCTCTTTATCTATCTTGTCAGCAGTAATAGAGATTTAATTAACAACCTATTTGTTATTAGTAGGTTTTTGGCGGTGGGTATAGATGGCACTAGAAAATGACAGCATACCAAGAAGGAAACATCAATAAAGCGTTAATATGAGATGTTGGCGAATACCCTGCAAAGGTACATGTATCCCCAGCACATAGCCCAGTGCCTGGAACACAGCAAGCGCATAATAAAAAAACTTGTCGATTGATTGATAGTTTTGTTGTTTTCTTTGACTCCTCAGTGTCCAGCATAGGGCCTTGATACTGTCAGTCATGGGGGTTTATGGGAAATCGTGACAAAATTTTGTTGCCCAGAGGAGTTCATCAGTGTTGTATGTCAGTTTAACGATGGTATGCTTGCCTAGGTTCTGGACAATGGATGATGTTCTCGAACTTTCCCAGTTACCAATGGAGTGAAGTAGGGCTGTGTGCTTACTCTCTTGCTTTTTAGTATGATGTTTTCAGTGATGTTGTTGGATGCCTTCAACAAGGACAAAAATGGCATCAAGGTCAGCTAGTCCACTGATGGTAAATTATTTAACTTGAAAAGGATACAAGTCAAGATTAAAGTGGAAGGAGAGTTGGTACATGATTTTTTGTTTACAGATGACTGTGCACTCAGTGCAGCCTCTGAGGCCAAGGAGCAACAATGTATGGATTGATTCTTGCTGCTTGTGCTAATTTTGGCTTGACAATTAACACCAAAGAAACAGCTTCTCCACCAGCCAACACCCCACCATTCATATGTGGAATCATTGGTTACAGCAAATGGAGAACTTTTGAAGGCTGTGGATAAGTTCACTTACCTTGGCAGTATACTTTTCAGGGATATATTGATAATGAAGTTGACTCATGCATTGCCAGAACTAGCTCAGTGTTTGGGAAGTTTCAAAGGAAAGTATGGGAGAGAAGCAGTATTAGACTGACTACCAAACTGATGGCCCACAGAGCTGTTGTGCTGACCTCATAGTGTTGTATGCCTATGAAATCTGGACAGTCTGCCAGCACCATGCCAGGAAACAGAATCACTTGAATTGTGTTAGGAAGATTTTGAAGATCACCTGACAGGATGAGATACCAGACGCTGAGGTCCTTTCTTGACCTGAACTGCCAAGCATTCAAACTACTGCAAAGAATGCAACTCTGGTAGGCTCATCACGTTGCTGAAATGCCTAACACAGGCTTTTCTAAGAGACTATTTTTACAGAGAACTCACACAAGACAGGTGCTCATATGGAGGTCAGAAGAAGTGATAAAAAGACACTCTCAAGGTGGCTTTGAAGAACATTGGAATCAATTGGGAGACACTAGCACAGGACTGCTCAGCATGGCGTGCCCACATCAAAGAAGGTGCTGTATTCTATGAGCAAAGCAGAATTGCAGTAGCTCCAAAGAAATGTGAGATGCACAAATTTAAAGACATCTCTACTCCAAATGTTCACATGGACTGTTTGTGCCTGACCTGTTGTAGAGTCTTCCAAACTCATATAAGTCTGATCAGCCACAGTTGGACATAATGTATCTTGACCCTGACATAGCAACGTCATTTTCATCTTCTTTGAGAGTGAAGGACAACCAACCAGCCCAACACAGCCTTGTGTGTAGTTGAGCAAAGCAGAATTGCAGTAGCTCAAAAGAAATGTGAGATGCACAAATTTAAAGACATCTCTACTCCAAATGTTCACATGGACTATTTGTGCCTGACCTGTTGTAGAGTCTTCCAAACTCATATAAGTCTGATCAGCCACAGTTGGACATAATGTACCTTGACCCTGACATAGCAACGTCATTTTCATCTTCTTTGAGAGTGAAGGACAACCAACCAGCCCAACACAGCCTTGTGTGTAGTTGATGTTTAATAAATGTTTACTGAGAAGATTCATGGCATAACAGGTGGGGTGCTGGATTTGGAGTCAGAAAGGCATGGGTTCAAATATCATGTCATATACACTCATTAGCTGCATGAATCTGGGCAAGTTACTTAACATCCCTGGACATCAATTTTCTCACAAAATGAGAGGGTTGGACTTGTTGACTTCTCGGGTCTTTTCTAAATCTGAACCTGTGATCCTATGATTATATTCCTCATTAACAGAACAGTCCAGTTTAATACACAGAGGTAAATGAGATTGTCTACTCACTTTATGTCCATGCCTTTGAGCGACCCAAACCTTTGACCCCCCAAGATAGCTTTAATCTGAAAAAAAATGCACATGGTGATGCAGAGCACCCCATCTTGACCATTGCAATTAAAGAGAATTCCAATAAAAGCCTATTAGACAAAGCTCATAGACATACAGATTGAGACATGTCCAGTATAAAATGATCCCTCTCAAAATATCACTGAAAACAATAAGAGCTTGATGCAATGTGATCAGGTTGTAACATAGGGGTCAGTCTTCTGATTCCATAGTCCTTGAATGGGCATTTCCATTGATATCTGCAAAGGAAGAAAGGTTGGATCTAGTCAGAAGCCCTGAGCTCAAATTTGGATCTGTTCCTCCCTTCTGTGCCTCACTTTCCTCCTCAGCAGAATGAAGCAGTTGATATTAGAAAATGATGACTTCTAAGGTCTCTTTCAGCTCTGCCTAGATCTTATGATTGAGGAATAATTCAACAATCCTTCACAGTTGGTTTCGATGACTTTTCTGGAACCTTGATCTCTTTTTTTCTCTTTATTCCATTTCATGTTTCTATTTTGGAAGAGTCCTCTTAAAACTGATTTCTCAGAGATTTCAGTTACTGAATTTTAGAGATGGAAGGCATCTAATGATGTCTAAGCAACATCTGGAACAACTTCCTTAATTTACAGACATGAACTGTCTTTTGCTTCTTCTTGTATCCTCAGTATTTAGCACAGTGCATGGTACATAGTACATGCTTAATATATGTTGATTGATTGATTGATGGAGAAACTGAGGTGTATAAAGTTTAAGTGACTTGCCCAAGGTTGCACATATAGTCAGTGGCAGATATGAGATGTGGTCCCAGGTCTTCTGACTCTTACACCAAGACTGTTTCCACTATGCCAAGCTAGAGACGGCCTCATTACGTAGATGAATTGTAGTTAGAAAAATTTTCGCCTGAGGCAGGTGGGGGTGGGGCAGGAAGGCCAACTCAGTGAGTTGAAGAGAGAAATCCCTAGCCCAGTGCAATAAGGGAAGATGATGTCAGTGCTTCCCCAAATTCCCACTCCCTATTGGCCTGGAGCAAAGGTCCAGCTGCCCAATCCAAGTTAATCCTCCTGTAGCTGAATTTCCTTCCTGAGACCCTTTGAATTCTTTTGTTTTCCACAACAGTTCTGAGTGGTCCTGTCACATTCTTCAAAATATTCAAAGCATGGTTAAGGCTTACACTCCAACCTTGATATGTTACCAGAAACTGCCTCCTGCCAGAGTGGCCCAACTCTTCCAGAGGCCTCTAATTCTTTTTTTTTTTTTTTTTTAATTTTTTTATTTTTTTAATGTTTAACAATCACTGCCATACAATTGCGATTTTATCCCTCCCCACCCACCCCCCACTACCTCCCTCCCTCCCCACGACTGCATACAATTCTGTATAGATTCTACATATACTTTCCTATTGAGTATATTTTCACTATAGTCATGCTATGTAGTCAGACTAAGATAAATGAAAGAATCCGTATAACAAATCAGAACATGATACACAAACAGATACACATACACAAACATGATCTGCTACATTATGTGAGTGACTTCCATATTTCTCTCTCTGAGTGTGGAAGGCATTTTGCCTTGAGGTCCACCATTGGGATTTTTTTTTTTTTCAGAAGTTCTTGTGTTATTACAAAAATCTAAGTCTACCAGAAAAAGCTCTCACACACTGTGGTTGTTGCTGTGCATAAAGTTCTCCTGGTTCTGCTCCTTTCACTCAGCATCAGGTCATATAAGTCCTTCCAGGCCTCTCTGAAGTCTTCTTGTTCATCATTTCTTATGGCACAATAGTACTCCATTACATTCATATACCATAATTTATTCAGCCATTCCCCAATTGATGGACATCCCCTTGACTTCCAGTTTTTGGCAACTACATAGAGTGCTGCTATAAATATTTTTGTACATGTGGGACCCTTTCCCATTTTTATGATCTCTTGGGGATATAGTCCTAGTAGCGATATTGCTGGGTCAAAGGGTATGCACATTTTTGTAGCCCTTTGGGCATAGTTCCAAATTGCTCTCCAGAATGGTTGGATGCGCTCACAGCTCCACCAACAATGAATTAGTGTTCCAACTCTCCCACATCCTCTCCAGCATTTATCATTTTCTTGTTCTGTCATGTTTGCCAATCTTATAGGTGTGATGTGGTACCTCAGAGTTGTTTTGATTTGCATCTCTCTAACCAATAGTGATTTAGAGCATTTTTTCATATGATTATAGATAGCTTTAATTTCTTCCTCTGAAAATTGCCTGTTCATATCCTTTGACCATTTATCAATTGGGGAATGACTTGTATGATTATACATTTGGGTCAGTTCTCTATATATTCTAGAAATGAGAGGCCTCTAATTCTTAGCATCCTAGAGCGAGAGCTGGGTCTGCTTCTAAGGAGTTGTTGTTTTTTTTTTTTATTTATTTAATTTTTTTAATAGTAAGTTTTATGGATTCCCTTTACTCTCCTCTCACAGCCATTTCTAGGGGAAAAAAAAAAAACCAAACCCTTCCCCACCATGTCCAAGTCAAACCCTACTTACTTTATAATAAAGAAATATGATTAGGCAAAATAAATCTGATGGGATGACTGCATCTGACAATGTATACAGCATTCAGTGCTGGCAGTCCCCTACCTTGCTGTCAAAAGGAAGTATGTTGCATTATCTGTTCTCCTGGAACTGTTATTGATATTTCAGCTTCCTGTAAGTGCTCTCTTCATTTATATTTGTGAAGTCACTGAGTAACTGGAGTTAGAGACTACTGTGATATAGAGTTCCAGCCCACCATCAGATTTCTTGTCTTCGCAGTGGATGGAGGAGTGGCGGGAGGAAGAGAGAGAATTTGGAACTGGAAATAAACATTTTTTAAAGAGGGAAGGAAGGGAAGAAGAGGGAGGAAGAGAGAGAGGAGAGAAGAAGAAGAGGATGAAAAGAAGCAGAGGAGGAGGCAATAAAGAAGAGGAGGAGGAGAAAAACAAGCATAGGAGGAGGTGGACAAGAAGAGGATGGGAAGGAGGTGAAGGAGAAGAGGAGTTGGAGGAAGAGAGGAGGAGGAGGTGGACGCAAAGAAGAAGGGGAGGTGGAGGTGGCGACAAAAGAGGAGTGGAGGAGGAGGAGGAGAAGTAGAGGAGAAGAAGGAGGAAGAGAAGGAGGAGGAGGAAGCAAAAAAGAAGCGTAGGAGAAGATGGAGAAAAAGAGGAGGTGGAGGAGAAGAGAAGAGTTGGAGGAAGAGAAGAGGAGGAGGAGAGGAAGAAAATGGAGAGGAGGAGAAGAGGAGGCAGATGAGAAGAAGAAGAGAAGGCGAAGTGGAAAAGGAGGAGGAGGAAGAGGCGAAAAAGGAGGAGGAGAAAAAAGTTGGAGGAGGTGGAGAAAAAGATGAAAAGGAGAAGAAGAGGAGGAGGAGGAGGCAAAGGAGAAGAGGAGGAGGAGGAGTAGAGGAGGAGGTGGACATGAACAAGAAGAGGAGGAGGAAGAGTCGAAGGAGGAGGAGAGGAAGAAAAAGAAGAGGAGGTGGATGCGAAGAAGAGGAGGAGATGAAGGAGGAGTGGAGGAAGAGGAGGAGGAGTGGAGGAGGAGGAGGAGAAGAGGAGGAGGAGGAGAAAGACGAAAAAGAAGAGAAAGAAGTGTAGGAGTAGGCGGAAAAAAAGATGAAAAGTAGGAGGAGGAGAAGAGGATGAGGATGAGAGGAGGAGGAGTAGAGGAGGAGGAGGTGGGCACAAAGAGAAAGAGAAGGAGGAGCAAAGGAGAAGAGGAGGAGGAGTAGAGGAGGAGGAGGCAGACACGAAGAAGAGAAAGAAGGAGAAGAGGAGGAGGAGGACAAGAAGAGGAAGAGGCAGATGCAAGGAAGAAGAGGAAGAGGAGGTGGAAGCAAATAAAAAGAGGAGGATGAGGAGAAGAAGCAGAGGAGGAGGAAAAGAACAAACAGGAGGAGGAGAAGGAGAAGAGGAGGAGAAAAAGAGGAGGGGGAAGAAGAAGAGGAGGAGGAGAAAAGGAAGAGGAGCAGAAGGACATGAAGAAGAGGAGGCTAAGGAGGAGGAGGAGAGGAAGAAGAGGAGGAGGTGAAGAAGAAGAGGATGAGGAGGAGGCAAAGGAGAAGAGGAGGAGGTGGTGCACATGAAGAAGAGGAGGAGAAACAGAAAGAGGAGGTGAAGAAGAGGAGGAGGAGAATAGGATGAGGAGTAGTACGCAAAGAAGATGAGGAGGAGGTGAAGGAGAAGCAGAGGACAAGGAGGAGAACAAAAAGAGGAGAACAGGAGGAGGAGGGGAAGAAGAGGAGGAGTTGGAAGAGAAGAGGAGGAAGAGGAGGAGGTGATGGAGAAGAGAAAAAGAGGAGGAGAAGGGGAAGAAAAAGAGGAGGAGACGGAGGAGAGGAAGAGGAAGAGCCCAACGAGAAGCAGTGGAGGAGGAGGAGAAGATGAGGAGAATAAGAGGAAAAGGCAAAGAAGAAGAGGAGGAAGAGGAGACAGAAGAGGAGGTGGAGGTGGAGAAAAAGATGAAAAGGAGGAGGAGATGAAGAAGAGGATGAGGAGGAGGCAAAGGAGAAGGAGGAGTAGAGGAGCGGGTGGATTTGAAGAAGAGGAGGAGGAGAAAAAGGAGGAGGAGGGGAAGAAAAAGAGGATGAGGAGGAGGCAAAGGAGAAGAGGATGAGGAGGAGGCAAAGGAGAAGGAGGAGTAGAGGAGTGGGTGGATTTGAAGAAGAGGAGGAGGAGAAAAAGGAGGAGGAGGGGAAGAAAAAGAGGATGAGGAGGAGGCAAAGGAGAAGAGGATGAGGAGGAGGCAAAGGAGAAGGAGGAGTAGAGGAGTGGGTGGATTTGAAGAAGAGGAGGAGGAGAAAAAGGAGGAGGAGGGGAAGAAAAAGAGGATGAGGAGGAGGCAAAGGAGAAGAGGATGAGGAGGAGAAGGAGGAGGAGAACAAGAATAAGAGGAGATGGAGAGGGAGGAGGAGGAGAACAAGTGGAGGAGAAGTAGAAGAGAAGAAAAGGGAGAGGAGGAGGTGATGAAGAAGAGGGGAGTAGGAGAAGATGAAGAGGAGCAGGAGGAGGAGGTGAAGAAGAAGAGTAGGAGGAGGTGGAGGGGGAGAGGAGGAGGAAGAGAAAAGGGAGAACAAGAAGAAGCAGAGGTGGAAAAGAGGAGGAGGAGGAGAAGATGAAGAAGATGAAAATGCAGAAGAACAAGAAGAAGAGGAGGAGTAGAGGAGGATCAAGAGAAGAGGAGGAGGAAGAGGGGAGGAGAAGCAGGAGGAGGAATGGAAGATAAAGGAGGAGAAGAGGAGGAGGAGGAGGAGGAGAAGGTGGAGGAGAAGAGGATGAGCATGAGGCGAAGGAGAAGAGGATGAGGAGAAAGAAGAAGAGGGGGAGGAGAAAAGGAGGAGAAGGCAGACCTGAAGAAGAGGCGGTGAAGAGGAGAGGAGAAGTAGAAGAGGATGAGGAGGAAGAGGAGAATAAGAGGAGGAGAAAAAAGAGGAGGTGAAGAAGAAGAAGAGGAGGAGAAAAAGAAGAGTAGGAGGATGTGGAGGAGAAGAAGAAGCAGAGGAGGAGCAGGAAGAGGAGAGCAGGAGCAGGAGGAGGAACAAAGGAGAGAAGGAGAAGAAGAAGAAGAGAAGGAGGAGGAGAGAAAGAGAAAATAAATATGGAGCAGAACAGTTGTCAGTCTCTATGGAGTTTCTTGTCTTGGGGTTCCCTATTCTAGGGACGTCACAAGTTCGAACATCATCGCAGTCCATGCCCCTATAATCATGAATATTCTTCTTTTGATATTGCTTCCTTCACTCTGCATCATATAAATCTTCTCCCATTTCTCTGTGTTCCCTAAAATCATAGTTTCTTATTGAACAAGGACATTCCATTTCACATGTCCCATTTCTTCAGCCTTTCTCTTATCAGTTGACTTCCATTTTGTTTCCAGTTCTCTGCTACCATGTGAAGGGTTGCTAGGGAAATTTTGGTACCTATTGGAGCTTGATGTGCCTTGAATCTCCTTAGAGGTACCCTGGGTCAAAGGGCATGGACAATTGATTCCAAAGTTTTTTGTCCTTCATTTTCAAAGAAAGCCAATGACAACAAGGGTTGATGTCTCATATGTCACCTGGATGTGAGTTGCACAGTGTCATCAGCCTCACTCTCTCTTCCTGAGTCATTGGAGTCCAGTAACAAGACAAAAGTCAGGACAACTAGTGATTGCTTGGGATGTTGTGGATGACCTTGGGGTCTTTGATGTCTGAACAAGCTCTAAGGGCTCCACAACAACTGTTTCCATCACCTTCATAACTGTTGGAACCAGTTGTTCTCATCTGACTATTCTCTAGACATGCCCCTAATGCACCAAGGGATTTGAGGCCCGTTGGTTACTCTCAGCCTGGTTTAGCCCGTTTGCCCAGATGGTTCATTGGGGTGTGGCTGCTGAGCATGCTGCAGCTTCTTGGAGCAACAGGTGAGAGTTGGGTGAATCAGGTGGATACCAGAGGTAGATGAACAGCCATGGAAAGGACTCAGCAGCCCTCACACTAGATGTGCTAGTCCTCCCTGAACACCCCGTACACCCCTGTTCCAAATACCTATTGTACTCAAAGCAAATGCCTTTTTTTTTTCTAAGACTGAGTCTCTCTATCTCTTCCAGGCTGCAGGTGCATTGGTCATTCATGGGTCAGATCCCAAGAGTGATCAGCATGGGAGCTTTGACCTGCTCCGTTTCTGACCTGGGTCAGTTAAACCTCCCCATATTTGTGCCAGATTAATGTGGACACCCGATTGATTTAGCCCATTGAAGTTCAGACTCATCAGTGTCAGCCTCTCCAGTATCAGGGATTACAGACACATGCCACTATGCTCAGCTTAAAAAACTTAAGCAAAAGATGTCTGAATAACTGTGGCCCTGTTTTACGCAGCTTGTCCAGTGTAATGAACGTTGAACATATAGGTATCTTATGAAACAAGCCTCTTCTTTCATGACAGAAAGGTGGGGTCTCCTGGGACAGAATATTGTATGCATTTTCAGACACAGTCACTGAATTGTCTTAAAGAAAAGTTCAGCCTGAGAAGGGGAATGAAATAAGCTATGCCATAAAGACAAAAGACTTCCATGAAATACCCTTAAAATAATACATATCCATAGTTTTCCTCGTTACAGCAATTGCTAAAGAGGCTTTCCATAAATCAGCCATGTTCATTTCTAATTACCCACATTAACTGGAGCTATGGCAATGAGGCTTTCATTCTATAGACAGAAGGGTAGCTGCTGGGATGGAACAAACCTGATCTATTAAAATCCAGATTTACTAAAAAGGTTAATTGGGGGAAGATTATTCACTTTAGAGAACCATAAAATCCCACAGCTAGAAGGGTCCTTAGGTGTCATCTAGTGAAGCTTTTTTTCAGCCTTCTTCCTACTAGAGAGACCCTTCTCCAACAACCCTGATGGAACCAGCAGTGGCCTGAATATGTCATGTCCAGCCTCCTTCCTCACCCATCTCCCGAGGCTCCTCTCATTGAGGTCACTAATGACTCCTTAATGACTCAACCCAATGGCTGTTTTTCCAGGTCTTATGCTCCTTGAACTTATCAGTATTTGATACTTGGCCCCTTCTTCCTTCTCCCCACTCCACACACCCCAAATGATCACAGAACTAGAGCTGGAAGTGATCAGCTAGTCCAAAGCACTTATTTTACAGATGAGGAAACTGGGGCCCAGAGAGGTTGTGACTTGCTCAAGGTCTCACAGGAGTATGTAAACTCCCCGTTGTCTTCCTAGTTCTCTGCTCATCCTCTATCCCCCTTCACCACTTTTCCTTCCTTCTGTTAACAATAATAGTGATTGACATTGACCTTTCAAGTTGGCAAAGCCTCTTGCATGCAGCCTTTTACAATATCAGTTATAAATGTATATGTAAATTATTTAAATTATTGACATGCAGTATCTTATTGGAGCTTTACAACCTCCCAGTGAGATGGTTACTATGGAGGTATTATTCCCATTTTACGGATGAGTAAACTTAGGCTCAGAGAGATGAAATTACTTCGTCCATGATCACACAACTAGTATCAAAGAGGAAGATAAGAGCTACTTGCTGACTCCAAGTTCAATTCTTTGTCCCCTATCTTACCTATATCTGCTGTAACCAAGACATGGGTATCCCCCCACCCAAAGTTCTGCCTCAGCCTGGCTTGGGTCTCTAATTCAAGGCTGAGTTATATTTTATTTTGTACTCAAGCTTTCCTGCTCCAATGACCAGAATGGACAGATGAGGAAATAGTTTTGTGTTAAAAAAATAACCCCCAAGCATTTATTAAACTAGGTGCTGAGTGTATGTTTGGGGAGTGATGGGAGAGGGGAATGGGAAGACAAAAAAAAAAAATTGAACAGTCCCTGCCCTCAAGAAACTTCTGTTCTCACAGGAGAGACCACAGGTAAACAATTATGATCAGACAAGATAAGGATTGTAGAAGTGGGTAGTGGTCAAAAAAGGGAGGCACTTTGTGGAGGGTGGGGATAGAGAGGTCAAGAGCAGTTGGGAGGGTCAGGTACTCAATGCACCAAAGGGACACCCTCCCCCCAGACCCCCACTCTGACCCCATCAGAAAACCCAGGGCAAGAGAAGGAGGCAGGCTTCCGGGGGACTCTATTCCAAAATTCAGCTTAAACAGACAAGCATGTGGGGGCCTCGAATTGTTCCGTCTCTTCCTGCGTCACTCTTTGAGCCAGGAAAAGTTGGGGGGGGTGGGGAGTATTTGGGAGAGAAAAAAAAAAGAACATAAAACAAACCAGCTGGAGATTGAGCTTACACCCCTCCCTCAAAAGCAGAGACATTAATTTCGGAGCAGCTGAGTGAAGTAAGCAGTAGTGGTGGCGGCAGCAGAGAGATGCATCCATCCCCCGGCAGCCGGCAGCTCCCAGGGTCTCTTTGCTTCCTACTCCTGGTCTCCTGGGCTCTGGCCACGGCAGCCCTCCCCCTGGAAGATGGCCTCCCCGGGAAAGGCAACAAGGTAAGTGAGGGCAAGTGGGAAAGCACTTCTCCCTGTTGCTTTGGCAACTTTGGAAAGCCCCTTACCTTTGTTCGTTTTTGGTTTTCTGTTCTTAATTCTCTTGCATGTGGGTTTGGCCACAACTCTGGTCTCACCAGCATCCCCATTCCTGACTTTCTGACTTTCACCTTGTGTAACTCCCCACACAGTCTCTGGGCCTCAGTTTCCTCATCAGTAAAATGAGAGGGATGATCTGGCATCTAGATTCTAGATGGCTTCTGAGGTCTTGTCCAGATGCTAAGACCCTCTATGATCCCATATCCCCATGGCAGATTCTGTGGGTTTGATTTTTTTTTTTGCACTTCCCTCTCCTCTCTTCTATGAGAATCTTTTTCTTCCCTTGGAGGGTTGAAAAAGTTGGTCATTCCTCCACTTCCTCTTCTGCCAGCTTCCTGCCAAGACTCCAGCCTTCCTAGTCCTCAACACCCAGAAGGGACAGTGTCCTGGAAAATTCTTAGGCAATGTGTGCCCCCAGTGACAGAAGCCTAGACAAAGACCACCAAAGTGTGTGTGGGGGAGGTCTGCAGAAGATCCCCAGGGAAGTTTCTTCCTCTGAACAACTGATAACTCCTTGTTACAGAGGAAAAACTTCCTAACGAGAGCTAGCTAAAAAAGAAATGGACTGCCTTGACACTAGTGAGCTCCCTGTCACTGGAGGTCTTCAAGCAAAAGGTGAATGACCACTTGTTGGGGATGTTGTACACATGATTCTTGGTCAGGTACAGGTTGAACTGGATGGGAAGAGAGGGATCTTGCAGCTCTGGGCTCCTGGGATTCATTAATCATGGTAGACATTCCCCACCCCCAGCTAATCAACCTTAAGTCTTCAGCTTTAGTGTCTGCTTAGTAAAACTCCAGAGGAGAACACAGCTGCTGAAACCTTTATCTAGGGCTCCGAAATGTTCAATGAGAGTCGCCCAGTCTATTCTCAGCCGCCGCTGTGTGTGTGAATCACACACATGCTTCGGAAATGTTAATTTATAGAGTAAATGTTCTCTCTGGTAGAAACTGACATCATTAAATTCCCCATTGAGAATCTTAAAATTTACAAGGTGATTTATTTTTCATTTTTCCCTCTATTTTTCCTGTTTGAAAAAGTTCCAAGAGAGAGTACATAAACTTGGCCATTAAAAATGGATTTTTCTCTAAAATCACAGGCAGTGTTCAGGCCGCTCATTTATCATTCCAGCATCTTTTGCTGCCTGGCAGGGAATAGACTTTCGTAGGGAATCTGGAAAAAAGCTAGAATAGAATGTTGAGAACTGAAATAATTATAATCAGTAGGGACCATAGAAGGTCAATTTTTTTAAAATTAAACTCTGAATAGAAAGGGTCCTCAGAGAACATCTATTCCAACTCAGACCTGACCAACAATTCCAAATGCAGTATCCCTATGTCATGCACTCACTACTTGCAGATTTCCAGGGTACCTTCCCACCTCGCTCATCAAACTTTGGGATATTTCTAATTGTTGGGAAGCTTTTCCTTGCATTATATTTAGCATTCCATCTTCTCCAGCTGAAGATTCTCCCACATTCATTCCTTAAAAGTATTTCTCTCTTGTATGAAAGTTCTTATGTCTATTAAGGTCCCCATCATTCATGATAGGTATGGACATAGCATTTATTAAAATGTGTTTATTAAAGCTTCCATTCAGAGCAAGTTTTCATGTTCACTGAATCAGAGAACAATTGTGGGTATCTCTTAAGTATTCAATTTTCCCTCCTTTTTCTTTACTCCAAATGTGTGTTCTGATTAAGAACCTCAAAAAGTAAGAGGGAAAAATGTCTGCTGTGTTGTGAAAGTTATTCTTTTCCTTCCCTCTAGAACTTCTCAGATGTTCTTAACCCTTTGTGTGTGTGTGTCCTGGAACCCTTTGGCTAGTCCAGTGAAACCTATGGACCCCTCTCAGAATAATGCTTACTGCCTAAAATAAAATACAAAGAATTACCAAAGAAATGAATTCTATTGAAATAGTGTTATCAAAATCCTTTAAAAACAAGTTCACAGACCTCAGGTTAAGGATCCCTGCAGGTTTAAACAAAGCACTTTCTTTTCTTGATTTCATTATTAAAGGAGCAACGTAAAATAACCATTTCTCCTGTTTTCAGTGTCTGGTAGACTAAGCTCCCCCAAGCTTTTCTGTTCCAAGAGCATCTTTCTCTAAGTGGGGAGTGGTGGTTTTCTCAGGCTGAGTTAGGGTTTTGTTTTATTTTGTTTTGTTTTTGACTAGAACTGAGATAGCGACAGGGTTGGGCCCTTCCAGTATGGAAACTCCCTCCACGGATGAAGACCAGCAACTAGCAACTCAGAGTTTTAGGGAGTTGCTTGGGATCAGTGAGAGGTCAAGCGACTTGGTCGCACAGCCAAGATTTGTCAGAGGCAGCACTGGACCCCAGTCCTGACTTCACGGCTGGCTTCCTTCCCATCCACTACTCTGGGGTACCCCTCATAGAGGTAGATGACTTATTTTCTTTCATCCAACCCCCAGTAATCGCTGCTTGCTCCTTTTTTCAAAGCCCCTGCAGGAGGTGGTGGAAGGAAAGAGCAGCGACCTCCTGACTTTCCTTTTCTCTTTGTACGACTGGACCTCCCGCGGCGGAGAGATGCCTCTGGCGGGGGGCGACGAGATGGAGTTCTCCAAGCGAGACGGAAGGGCTCTTTCTAACCAAGCCCCGCCTCGGGATAAAACCCCCTGCAAGAATTTCTTCTGGAAGACCTTCTCCTCCTGCTGAGAGATTCCGGCATGCTCCTGTCGTGCGCAGCTGCCCCGATCAACAGCTGGAATAAAAATGAAATGGATACGGGGCGGCGATGTCCCTTATTTGTGAATGTGGTCGTCTTGTCCTGTATGGTGTAAGAGTTTGTTTTTGTCTCCCTTACAATAAAGCATATGGACCGAAATTTCTGGTGGTGCTGTGTTTAATATCAAGCCCAGATGGAATGTTTAAAAGGACGTTAGCTGTACTGATAAGACTATTAAATGCAGCCTTATAGTTTTCCTTCAGTACATGTCACTTGTTTGTAGGAATGTGGTCTGGTAACTTGGGCCACTTTTGGTGGTGTAGTGGGAAAAGTTCTTGACAGGGAGGCAGGAAGGAACCGAGTTCACGAAGATCCTGGGCCGTGAGACTTTGGGCAAGTCCCTTTACTTTGAACAACTTCAGTTTCCTAATCTGTAAATTGGGAATAATAATTCTCACTGTGACTACCTTAAGGTGTATAAGTGTAGCTACAGAGAACTGACTTAAGTGTTAGAAAGACCTGGGTTCAAGTCCCACCTGTGTGACCATGTGACCCTGGGTACCACCACCATAAGTTACAATTCAGTCACAGATCTGCATGGCATTGATGGAGGGAGTAACCTTCCTTGGGAATTCTCTGTATGAGTGAAACCACGAATGCAACTACAAACAGTCTCCCTATCTCACAGAAAACATTTTGGAAACACTGAATAGACATATTTATATTACATGCATAATATTAACATATGATAATACATAACTGTCTATATAATATATACCTATATGTATACATCTATATATAATATACATACCTATATACATATATGTATATGAAATATATACCTGTATGTATGTGTACATGTGTTTACATACACATATATATATACACACATACATGTATACCTATATATATATATATATATATGTATGTATCTTATTCTGCTTTATCTTTCATCCAACACAATGTACCTGATAACTAGGTGTTGGAGGCTGTGGTTTCAGGAGGAGAGAATGAGGCTGGTGACTCTCTGCACTGCCCTCCCTCACTTAAATCCAATTCACTTGCTAGTCATGACATCTCCTTCCTGATATCCTCTTCAAGAAGGAAGGACTAAGAATGAACACCAACTAAGGAACAGTTTATTGTTTAAATTTTATGATCTTCCTTTGTTTTAAAATAGCAAGGACATAGCCTCATTTACAAATAATTGGAATTGATTTACTCTCTAGAATATTGCTTTTATCGGGCAGGATACTCAAAGTCTGCTTGTTTCGAACATGTAGTACCTGAAGGCATCCCCCAACAATCTGCAGGCAGGTCCCCCAGGGAATCGTTACTTGCAAGTTCAGGGCACTCTGTGGGTTCACATCTCCCCAAACCTTGGATCACAAGCCCCCACCGATATGTTTACTTTTAATAGTCAGCCGGAGGGAACAATTCATTCTAAGCAAAAGCATCAGATGAAGTGGTACAGTAGGAAGTTAAGAAAAGTAACAAAACATTTACCCCCATCGACCAGGGATCTGGTCTCCCACAAATACACACATTGGTGGAAAGGATGGAAACAGGAAGAAACATGAAGTGCATACATGTAGGGACCATGTGTACCCAGGACAGACACGAAGAATGTAGACAGAAAGAAAATTGTAGGGCCAATGTGTACATTTGGATGTTTCAAGGAGCACACTTGGAAAGGCAACTCTTGCCTTTACTCTCTCTGCTCCCCACTGGTCTTAGAGTCTCCAAATCCTTGCTGGACACTGCTTAGCCAGACACTCCATTGCCAGCTTCTGGCTCAGCTGAAATCCACGGTTGTCTCCAGTCAGTGGGAGAGCAGGTGCTATAATGTACTTTCAGTATAAACCTCATAGGCTTTTCTCAGCTCTTTTAGGGAAAAAAAAGCCCAGACCATCACCAGAAATTAGCAAACTCCATTCAGAGATCTAACTACTGAAGTGTCTAGCATTCCTAGAAGGGGACCTTGGCTCCTTGAAGCAAATGAGCAAGGTCCTTCCAACTAACCAATGCCCTCTATCTTTAGACTTTTCTTCCTAGTCTTCCTAACCTTGAACCCCTCTGTCCCAATCTTCAGTCCTTGCCCTCAAGGGCAACTAGGTGGTGCAGTGGATAGAGCACCAGTGCAGGAGTCAGGAGGACCTGAGTTCAAATCTCACCTCAGACACTTGACACTCACTAGCTGTGTGACCTTGGGCAAGTCACTTAACCCCAACTGCCTCATCCTGGGTCATCTCCAGTCATCCCGATGAATATCTGCTCACTGGATTCAGATGGCTCTGGAGGAGAAGTGGGGCTGGTGAACTGCACAGCCCTCCCTCACTCAAAACAAAGTCAAGTGCAAGTCATGTCATCATTTCTCTGACATCATGGTCTTCTTCTTCGGCAACGAAGGATGAACACAGACCTTGCCCTCAAGGACCTTATATTTGAATGGGGGAGACAACATGTAAATAAGTACATACGCACCATATACATACAGAGAAGACGGAAGGGTATCTGATAGGGGGAGGGGTAGGAAGAAACTAAGGAATCTCTCCTGTAGAAGGTGAGATTTGAACTGAGTCTTGAAGGAAGCTGGGGAAATCCAGAGTATGTGAAGGAGAGGAAAGTATCATTTATATATATAATGCTTTGCAAATGTTACCTCATTTGATCTTCACAACAACCCTGGCAGGTAGATGCCATTATTATCCTCATTTTACAGATAAGGAAACTGAGGCAAACAGAAATTAAGTGACATGCCCAGGATCATACAGGCAGTAAGTGTCTGAGATAGGATTTGATTTGGATCTTCCTGACTCCAACATTTTACCTACTGAGGCACCTAGAAAGACAAGGAGGAGCCAAATTATGAAAAACCTAAAGGACATTGACATGTCTATAAGATACCTTCCCTCATTC
The DNA here is from genome assembly GCF_028372415.1 of Notamacropus eugenii. NCBI lineage: Eukaryota > Metazoa > Chordata > Mammalia > Diprotodontia > Macropodidae > Notamacropus > Notamacropus eugenii. The sequence continues at coordinate 49,643,749 of NC_092876.1, forward strand.
TCCATGGTGCTAATGCTTTTCCTCTCTTGATTTCCAATTTATCCTGTATATAGTGTGTTTGTTCATATTTGTTTGCACATTGTCTTCTCCATTAGATTATAAACTCCTTAAGGGCAAAAATTGTCTTTTGCCTTTCTTTGTATCCTCAATGTTTAGCTGCACAATGTTTAGCCTGGCATATAGTAGGAGTTTAATAAATGTTTATTGACTGAAAGGCTGACTTACTAGGGGTGGATATATAGATCTCTGAATCATCTGCATAGACATAGTCATTGAACCCATAGTAGCTCCTGAGATCACCAAGCAAGACAGTATTTAGTAATGAGCGAAAAGGAAAAGGGTCCAAGACTGAAGGCCTGGAAGATACCCAAGGTTAGTGAGTGTGACATGGAGGAAGAACCAGGAGAATAGAGTGTCCAAAACATAAAGAGGAGAGATGACCAAGAGGAGAGGGTGGTCAGCTGTTTCTCAGACTGCAGAGAGGCCAAGAATGAGGTCTGAGAAAAAGCTTTTGGATCTGATGATTAAGAGATCTTCGTTACCTTCCATCTCCCCAAGTAAGTGAAAAGTGAAAAGGCAAAGGTAGAAAGCCATGGCCAGAGGGTAAGACCATGGTCTTTTCCTTGTTCTTTGTCTCATTCCTGACCTTTTTGTGTGCAGATACAGCTCACCCAAAGACCTGGGCAGCATTCCCTTATAGCAGATAATTTTAGGGAAGGAAGAAAGGAAAGGAGGGAGAAAGGAAGGAGAGGAGGGAGGAAAGGAAGAAAGAGAGAGAGGAAGGAAGGGCAGAAGGAATGAAGAGGGAAAAGAAGGAAGGAGGAGGGCGGAAGGAAAGAAGTAAGGAAAAGAGAGGGGAAGGAAAAGAAGAAGGGAGGGAAGGAGGAAAGGAAAAGAGAGGAAGGAAAGAAGGAAGAAAAGAAAGGATGAAGAAAAAGGAGTGAGGGAAGGGAAACCTCTAGTTTCTACTTGTATAAGTTCAACTAATTTTATACTATATTAATTGTCTGAGTCAGCTTTTCCTCTGAGTTAGTTTAAAGTTACAAGTTAATTTGTTATCATTTCCAAAAAGAAATATTGTCCATCCTTACTTATCCTTGTACAATTAATGAGGGTCTATCTCCCTAATAAACCCTTCTAGGCACTAGGGAGTATGCTAATAACAAAGTCTGCAAGATGCTGATGAATTCCATAAAACAATTAATATTCCTTAATTGTCAGAGAGGGGTGGTGACTAACCCCACATGGGTATGCTAGCCCAATTTCTTTAACATAACCAATCATATTGTCCCCCACTTGACTGTAACCAATTGCATTGTCCTCACCCAACTGTACTCCCCAAAACTATATGAAGGCTGATGAACTCTGCCAAGGGGTCTTTGGTCATTGAGAGAGGCCATTGACCCAATTTACTGCTAGTCTAACTAATAAACTGATCATGTTCAGACCATTGTCTCTCAGTTTACCTTAATTTACAAACATACAGAAGGAAGAGGAAAGGCAGAATGGAATAAATGAAAGGAAGGAGAGGATGAGGGAAGGGAGGAAGGAAAGAAATAAAAAGAGGAAAGAAGAGGAGGAAAGGAGGGAAGAAAGTTTTTATTAAACACCTGTTATGTGCTATGCTAATATGTAAAAATATTTTACAAATATTTCATTTGATCCTGGAAAGTAGATACTATCATCCTCATTTTATAGGAAGGGAAACTGAGGCTGAGAGAAATGAAGCAATTTCTAAGCTATTAATTGATTAGATTCACTCACGAGGCTTGAATCTTCAGTACTAATTGGAATTTTTAGTAACAGAGGTTAGAGCTGACAAATTCTAGCAATGAGTGACTTCATAATTTCAAATTATAGCACTTTGCTGAAGGTAAAGTTGAATCCTGGGAAAAGTGGTGAAGGCTGAGGGAGGGGGCAGTGCCATTTTCTCCACTTTGCCGGATACCAAGGGAACAGACTCACTGAAATGAGCTCTGCTGACCCTTCCATTCCATTGGTTTCAGCAGAGCTGAACTTGTACTCCTCTTAATTACTTACCAAGCTGAATAAAGCCATAATATGTCTGGAGAACATTAACAGCACCCACATTCCCATACCCAGCAAGTTTAGCAGAATAGTAACTGGGTCAGTGCGCTGGTGGAAGATGCTTACTTGAAAGGACAGCTAACCTTCAGAACTTCCTCATCGGAAGATTTTGCTGTGCTGATGGCCATTATGATGGCTGTTGGATGTCAATGGACCATGTGGTCATTAATAGCCTCATAAGGTCATGGACTTTATAATAATAGCAGGAAAGCGGCAGGGTTGATGCTACTTTTCCTGGAATCCTCCTGGCAATCCTAGGCCTGTTTGGCATATGAGATGAGAGCCTTAGCTTCAAGAAATAAGGGGATGATAATCCTTCTCTCAGTGAATAAAGGACTGGGCCTTGAGTCAGGAGAGACCTGAGTTCAAATCCTGTCTCAGACACTGCCTCGTTGTGTGACTCTGGGCAAAACATTTCACTTCTGCCTGCTCCACTTTCCTCATCTGTAAAATGGGGCAGCTAGTATATGGAAGGACACCAAGTTAATGCATGCTATGACTATCGATCAAGGGAACTAGGGATGTTTCAAGTGGAAAAGAGAAGATTCAAGGGAGCATGATAACTGCCTTTAAGTATTTGAAGGGCTGTGGTGTAGAGGATTAGTCTGGTTCCATTTGACCCCAAAGAGCAGAGCTAGTAGCCTGGGGTGGGGGGGGGGACAGCAGCAACAGGCAGACTTTAGTCTGTTGACAAGAAGAAATTCCTCCCCATGAGAACTGCAAAAGTGGCCTGGGCTTCCTCCAGAGGTCATTTTCGGTGCAAGTGTGCTCCTTCTCATCAGAGGTCCACACAATCGATCAGTCCTTCCTTGAGTCACTCAAGTGATTTTCCTAAAATGAGGGTCCAGCTGCGTCACACACATCCTGCCCCCCTAAACTCCAGTGGCTCCTCATCACCTTCAGGGGCAAATACAAAATTCTTCATTTAAGATTCGAAAAGTCCTTCCTAACCTAACTCCTCTTACTTTTCCAGCCTTCTAATACCTTACTCTCCAATGACACGGGCCTCCTGGCCAATCCAAGAACAAGACTCTCCATCTCTCAGCTCTGGGCATTCTCTCTGGCAGTCCCCTGTGCCTGCAATGATCTCCTTCCTCTGTTCTGACTACTGACTCTGACTACTAAAACCCCACCTCCTACAGGAAATCTTCCCACTCCCTCTTAATTACAGTGCCTTCCCTCTGTTAATTATTTCCTACATAGCTTGTTTGTATGTATTTCTTTGCATGTCATCTCCCTCATTAGATTTTTAAGCTCCTTGAGGGCAGGGCGATCTTGTGCCTCTTTTTGTAGCTCTAGTGCTTGGCACACTGCCTGGCACATACTAGACAATAAATGTTTATTGATTTATTATCACATGCTAAGCACTGGGGATAGGGATAAGGATATGAACTGGCCCTATAATTTCATTCATTTAAGACCCTCCCTCTGTCAAGGCAGGTGGATAACTTCTCTGCAGCTTAAGCCAGAGGTACCTATACCACTAAAAGGTTAAGTGACTTGCCCAGGGTCACTCCATTGGGATATGTCAGAGATAGGACTTGAACCAACTCATCCTCATTCTGTGGCCAGCACTGGTAGGATACAAAGATAAGCAATGGAATCCTTGTCCTCAAGAAGCTTATAATCTAAGGGAAGAGAATACACATAAGTGCTTTCAAAGTAAATAAAAGGTAATTTTGGGAAGGGGGCATGAGCAGCTAGAGGTGGGTGGGATCTGGATGAGGCTTATGGAGGAGAGGGTGCTGATGAGTCCTTTGTTGGCCATGTTATGATGGGAAGGGTTTTTCAGATATCAGTTGGGTTAGAGAACATCCTGGTCTCTTCCAACCCAGAAATTCTGTAATTAAAAAAGCCACTTTATTTGCTCCATGTTATGGAATTGATTTAATGAGCAATCTCACTAATTGACTTAAATTACAGTGTAAAAATAATTACTTGATATTTGCCTTTAAAATACTCCAATGGGTTTATCATCTCATCCACAAGGACACTTCCTGTCACAAGACAGATTGAAGCCCATGTGCCTTTGGATTCTGGCTACATTCTCCTGTCAAGTCATCTCAGGAGACCGAGTCAGTGTCCTGGGGACCAATTCCCTTGATATTGCTTGAATACCAGCAGGGGATAGGAACTTTCCATCAGTTTATCCTTCCTCAAAAGAGTAGGGAAAAATAAATATCTTTTTTTAAACCAATAAAAAGAAATTGAACTCCAATCAACAGGCCACTGGTAGTATAATGGAAATAGTTGTAAATTTGGAGGCAGAAAAAGGGTCATAGTTCAAAAAATTTCAGCCCTTACACTAGCTACAAGTCACTTAACTTTTGGGGGGTCTCACTTTCTTTGTCTATAAAAACAAGTTGGTCTTTCTACCTCTAAATTGGTTACCCTATAATCCATAGTATAACAATACTAGAGTATATATATAAAATAGTATGATAATACCAGAGAACAGATAATGAAACATAAATCCTTCCTGTTGGCAGAGATCACTAGGACTGAAGGTTATACACAATTTCAGACACAATGATTATATTAGGTATTTTTTGCTTCACTTATTGTTTCTTACGAAGGAGTGTTCATCTTCATGAAGAGAAGGGAGGGTAATTCCCAGAAATGATTGTTACATTAAAAACAAAAGACATAAGTAAAACTTGTTAAAATAAATTAAAATACATAAAATCTTTTCAATTAGATTAAAAAATTAAACTTGTACTTTTCGTTGTTAAAACAAGTGCATGTAAAGTTTTACCATGAGAGATATCAAAATTCCAAAGACTCACCCTACTGTAGGGTCTATTGAGATTCATTTCCAGTTCATTTTCTTTCCAATAAAGAAAGTGCTTGGTACTAACGTCAGTTCTTGAGTGTTGAAGAGCTGGCTGTGACGTGAGCACTCAGCAATCATCCCCTTCATAATGCCACAGAATAAATCACACAAACTCAATTAAATTTCAGGGTTATGAATGAATCATTTCAGAATTGTATGTTGGTTGATGAGGTTTTAAGAAAATCACTGAAGTCAAACTATTGGGTGGAATATTCTCAAGCACCTGGATTCATCAGAGAGCATTGAAATGAGAAACTATGGTTTGGGAGCAGTCACTTCCTCTGTGGATGTAAGAAAGCACGTTTTCATTCTCTGGATCAATTCACTCTAAAGTGAGAAATCATTTGAGAATGAAAAAGCAGAAAAATTCATTTTCCCTCCTAGATTGAATAAACAGGAAGAGGAAGGTGGGACCAGCTGCAGGATGGACGATCCCCTCCTTCTTACTGACCTCTCTGACTCACTCTAATTTATTTCTGCTTAAGTGGTCCCTAACAACTCTTATTTATAACTAAAAGTAATTAAGTGTTTGCAAATTCATGGGCTTGTTTTGTTAAAGTAATTGTTTGGAGAAAAGTATATAAAATGCTTACTTCTTTTTTTCTCAGTTGGTTGGCTTTTTTTTCTTGATACTTTAATTGGAAAATCCAGCAACCATGTCAGAAATAGTTCTTAATAGGCTTGATTGACCCTTTGGACATTGGCTTACCTCCCAAAGGCTTTGAAACTGACTCTTGAAATTCCTGCTGGTATTGAACTCAATGACCGTTCAGTTTCCTAATGCAACTCATTAAAATGAACGGTGTATGCCTTCCAAAAATAAAAGCTGCACCTCTCACTTACTTGTGAAAAGTATGCATTAAATCCTGATCGAGTTATCTTTTTTTTTTTTTGTAGAAAAGACTGATTAAATTGAGTTGAGTTGGGTTTTTGGGTTTTTTTTTGAGACTTGAAACTTTAATCTAAAGTACCAGTCCATTCGGTACCAAATTATTCTCATTCTTTTCCTCTCCTAGTAGATGGAGTTCAGTTAGAAGTGGTCCGGGGACAAGTTGCTTTCTGATTATCGCTCCTTTATATTGAATGTTTTCTGGATTATTGCCCAGGTGGTTAAAATGATTGCTTTGTGTAATTGAATAAAAGGAGTGAGATGTAAGCTCATCTTCAGCCAGCTCACTAAAAGCATGCTCAGGATAGCTCTAGCTGCAGAAAGGAATGGATGATCGTGTATTTCATTCTATTTTCACAAAGTCTGGCATTCTTCCAGCAGGTTTCTGTATTCTGAGAGCCCTTCCCTCTACATAATTTGGTGCCTCAGAGTTTTCAATACTGGGACATCTACTAAAAAAGCAGTTCCTAAATTATCATTAATTTTTGCAAGGCAATTAGGGTTATTTAAGTGACTTGCCCAGGGTCATACAGCTAGTAAATGTCAAGTGTTTGAGGCTGGATTTGAACTCGGGTCGTCCTGACTCCAGGGCTGGTGCTCTATCCAATGCTCCACCTAGTTGCCCTGGTTCCTAAATTTTTGTCAGTGCCATGTGTGGGTGACTGTAAGCAATAACTCTGAGATAATGCTCAGGTTGAGAGACAGTTGAGTTGTTGAGTTCTGAGAGATATTTAGGGGTTGGTGTTCATAGAATGGGGTCTTGTGATATTTTATGAAAGACATTGAACTTTGAGTGTATGATTCTGGCTTCTCGATTGTGCCTTTCTGGATAGGAGGTTCTTAATGTGGGGTCCAAGGATCCTCCAAGGTCTATGGATAGGTTTCAGGAGATCAGTGAACTTGGATGGGAAAAAAGACTGCATTTTTACTAACCTTTGATGGAAATTTAGAATTGGAAATGGAACAGAATGGGGAAAATGGAAATCCAAATATGGATCTAGGCAGCAAAATGATTTTGAGGAGGGGCCCATAGGCTTCATCATTTCAAAGTGCTCAGTGACTCACAAATCCACAGAACCCAATCTATCTACACAGTCAATAGATGCCAGATTTTTATAGCCAGTAGTATGATGTTCTAGGTCACCGCTTCTTCTGTTTCCTTGCAATATCTAAAACCTTCCCTGATCAATAAGTTGGGGCTCCATTAGAATGGACTTTCTATAATTCATTATTGTTCTCTGGGTTTGTAATTCATCAATGTAAGAAAGCCCAGGGTGAGGAAGCTCCTTCCATCAGTACAGATAGGCATCTCTCTTCACTTTATAGTCTCAGAGAGTTGAGCTGATAGGTTAAGTGATTTGCCCAGGGTCACACAGACATTATGGACCAGAAGCAAAATGTGAACCCAGGTCTTGAACTAGGTGGTTTCTTGGCTTAGAGCACTGGACTTGGACTCAGGAACACCTGAGATCGAATTCTACCTTAGACATTTACTAGCTATGTAACTCTGGGCAAATCATTTAACTTTTCTGTGCCTCTGTTTCTTCTTCTGCAAAATAGGGATAATAAGAGTGCCTACATTCTGGGGTTGTTTTGAAGATCAGATGAGACAATATTTGTAAAGGACTTTGCCAGCTTAAAAGTACCATATAAATGCCAGTTTCTCTAACACCTGCCATGTCTCTATTATGTTATGCTCCCTTTATTATGTTATTATTAATAGTTAGGGATTAATGAATAACAATATCACATGAGATTATTAACATATAACATACTAGTATTATTAATATCAACATATTAATATATCATATAATATATGATAGAAACTGGTCATTGAATCAGTCAGGGTTCTTAAGTCTTTCCAAGTCCTTTACAGCACTGTAGTTTTTTTTTATCAATTGTTCCTGGTTCTTCTCTCTTCCAGAGCAGTCATTTCCAAGATCACTTTGAGCTTGATAAAGTAACCTCTTATCCATAAAATATCATACCACATCATGCCCCTGTTTAGTACTAATGGTTTCTTGTCCCTTAAGCACAATATAGCAATCCAGAGCATTCTCCAGACACCCAAATCATGTTGTTCCTTTTTCTCGATAAAAAAGAAAAATGACAACATTCCATCTCTGACTTCCAGGCCTTTGCATAAGCTCTGGTCTTGTGATACAACTTTATCTTTGCCTCTGGAATCCCCAGCTCCTTTCAAAGGTCAGCTTGAGTTTCCTCCTACAAGATGCCTCTCCTGATCTTTCCAGTTGTTAAAGCTCATTAGTGATCTCACCCCCCAAATGGCTTTGCATTTATTTTATATCAGCTTATTTGTGTACAGATTGTCTCCCGTAGCAAAATATAAGCTCTCTGAGGGCAAGGACTGCTTTTTTTTTTTTTAACCAACCACGGCATCTGGCACATAGTAAACACTTAATAAATGATCAAAGAATTGAATACTGACGCTAAATCGCCATAAGAAAACTCCAAAGATAGAATAGGAAAAAACAAACATTAACACAAAATGAAACTAAGCATGTGAACAGTGAAGACACAGTGGTCATTCTTCTTGCTAACATACATGGGGTTGTTTACCCTTTCTTTCAATGTTCCTATCACAATTTATTTTCTTCCCTTCTCTCCAAAAGATGAAAAATCAATTTGTTTTTTCCTTTTGTTTTTACCTAGAAATTAAAAGCTTGGCTAAGTGGAGATCAGCCCAGCTTCTGTCAAAAGGCAGATGCCCAATGGGACCTGACATCTGACATGAGTTGGAAGGCAAGAACATGACTGAAAGAAAGCTTGTCAGTACTGATGAGGTGCTGCCCTCTGCATCCTATTTTTTTGGTCTCATTATTAGGAAAGTTAATTCCCTTCATAAACCACTCTCCCTCACTGGTGAGGCCTAACATAATAATAAATAATAACTGTTAACATTTATATAGCACTTACTATGTACCAACACTCACTATGTGCTAAGCCCTTTACAATTATTACCTCAGCTTATAATAATAATAGCTAGTATTTATATAGTGCTTACTGTATGCCAGACACTGTGCTAAATGCCTTACAATTATCATCTCAGTTGATAATAATTCGTTGTCCAGTCATTCCAGTTGTGTTTAACTCTTTGTGACCCCATCTGAGGTTTTCTTCACAAAGATGCTGGAAAAGTTTGCCACTTCTTTCTCCCGATCATTTTATAGATGAGAAAATTGAGGCAAACAGGGTGAAGTGACTAGACCAGGGTCACACAGCTAGCAAGTTTCTGAGGCTGGATTTGAGTCAGTGAGTGGTTTATCCTCTATGCCACTAATCATAATAACAAAGGCTAATATTTATATATTGCTGACTATATGTCAGACAATGTGCTAAACACTTTCCAATTATGATCTCACTCAATGTGCTGTGCTTCTATGCCTGTCATGCCTCAGTACTGGCTGGCATATCTGAAATGCTCTCCCTTTTCACCTCCCCTTAGAATCTCTGATTTCCAAGCTCTACGTCCTTCCAGAGGCCTTTCTCTACCCTGACTTGTGGCCTTAAATTATCTTGTGCATTTTACACTCTACCCTACCCCACTCCACCCCTCAGAATCAATCACCTCAATAAGCATTTCTTAAGTACCTAATATAAGCCAGCCACCCTATTAGGTAGGCTCCAAGGATAAAAATAAATAAAATCTCCTTGAGAGCAGGTACTGTTCTGGTTTTCTTTTTTGTCTCCAGAGATTAACCCAGCACTTGGCACATAGTAAGCACTTAATAATTCATGTTAGATTAGATACTGGGGACTTAGTGGATCTATTTCATATAATAGAGAATATCCATACTGCACTATTGATACCAAGAGGCACCATGGCTCAATGGTTAGAGTCAGTCAGTGCCAGGAAGGCCTGGGCTCAGATCCTGCTCTGAAACCCTGGGCAAGTTACTTAACCTATGAGTACTCTGGGTAACTCTCTAAGACTACAGGTTATAGTCAATCAATAAACTACTATAAAATATGATGTGCCAGATACTGTGCTAAGTGCTGGAGACACAAAAAAAGAGCCAAAAGACAGTCTTTGTTGTCAAGGAGCTCACAATCTGATGAGGGAGATGACAAACAAATATATACAGCTAAGTTTTATTCAGAATAATTAGGAATAATTAACAGCGGAAAAGCACAAGAATTGAGGGTTTGGGGAAGGCTTCCTGTAGAAGATGGGATTTTAGGTGGGACTTAAAAGAAGCCAGGGAGGTCAATGGTTGGAGTGGAAGAGAGAGAACATTCGCAGCGTGGGGGAGAGTGAGAAAGTACCTGGAGGGAAGAGATGGAGGGTCTTGTTTGTGGAACAGCCAGGATCAAAAAATACATGGTGGGGAGTACAGAATAAGAAGACTGGGAAGGTAGAAGGGGCCCAGGTTATGAAGGGCTTTAATACCAAGGATTTGTATTTGATCCGGAGGCAATAGGAAACCACTGAGTAGGAGTGGGGTGGGGTGACAAGATCAGAAATGCTTCTTTAGGAAGATCGCTGTGGAGATTGAAAGAGGATGGATTAGAAAGGGGAGAGACTTGAGGCAAGCAGGCGCACCATCAGGCTATCTCAATAATTCAGGCATGAGGTAATGAGGGTATGTAACAGGGTGATGGCAGTGTCAGAAGAGAAAGGGAGCATATCTGAGAGATGCTGCAAAGGTGAAATAGACAAGAGATGCTGGGGGATAAAACAAACAAGAGATGCTCCAGAAGTAAAATAGATTAGAGGTGCTAGGGAAGTGAAATAGAAAAGTGAAGATGCAGAGGTGAAACAGATAAGAGATGCTACAGAGGTGAAATAGACCAGAGGGAAGTGAAACAGACCAGAGAGATTACAGAGGTGAAATAGATTAAAGATTCTAGGAAGTGAAACAGACAAGAGATGCTGTAGAGGTGAAACTGACAGGCCTTGGCAACAGTTTGGATATGGGGGGGGGGGGGGGTGAGAGAGAGGGAGGGGTTCAGAACTCCCAGGTTTTGAGCCTGAGGGACTGGGAGGACTGTGTTGCTCTCTATTGTAATAGGGAAGGTGGGAGGGGGGAGGATTTAGGAGGAGAGAGAATGAGTGCTATTTTGGACATGTTGAGGTTATGAAGTCACTGGATATCCAATTAGAGATAAGTTCATTGATATATGCCCACTAGTGGGCATAAACCAACAGAGAGGTGCCACATAGACCAAAACATTCATAATTAATCTTTCAATAGTAGCAAAAAATACTACTGGGTCCTCATGGATTGGGGAATAGCTGAACTGTGACAGATATGGACGTAATGGAATATTTTTGTCAGCATTAAGAAATGATGACAATAAAGAATTCAGGGACACGTAGGAAAGCATGTATGATACAGAGTGAAGAAAAACAAAATATGGACTGATTACAAGAGGACAAATGCAAATCATACCAAACTCAGAGTAATTGCAGTGGCCAATTTTAGTCCAGTTAGACAGATGAATAAACATCATTTCCTCTTTCAGAGGAGAGGAGAGAATTAAAGTGTAAAATGCTGCATTTTCCATGAGACATGGCCACTAGGTTGGATGGTCATGCTTTGTTATTCTTTCCCATTAGACTGTAAGCTCCTTGAAGGCAGGGACTGGTTTTGCCTTTCCTTGTATCCCCAGCCTGGCGCATAGGAGGTGCTAAAGAAATGTTTGTTGACTTGATTTCTCCTTTTAAGGGTGGGTTCAAGGTGGCGGAGGTGTATATTAGCAAATAAACAATTCCAAAAACAAAAAAAGCGAACCAATAAAACATTTTTTGAAAAACAGTCTCTAAAAATATTTGTCACGAGTTAAAAAAAAAATGAAGCCTCTAGGTCAGAGGTTCTTAACTTATGTCTTATGGACATAGAGCTGATTGGATTCCCTGGAAGTCACTGGAATGACAGCAAGGCCTATGTTGTTGTTGTGGAGTCATCTCAGTTGTGTCAGATTCTTCATGAGCCCATTTGGGTTTTTTTTTGGCAAAGATACAGGAGTGGCTTGCCATTTCCTTCTCCAGATCATTTTACAGATGAGCAAACTGAGGCAAACAGGATGAAATGACTTGCCCAGGGTCACACCGTTACTAAATGTCTGAGGCTGGATTTGAATACAGGAAGATGAGTCTTCTTGACTTCAAGCCCTGCATTCTGTCCACTTCACCACCTAACTGTGAGGCCAATGAGATGGTCTTATCTTTCCACCCAGGGTCAAAGATTTGAGAACTTTTGTAACAGGGAAACTTTAAAAAAAAAAACTGTCCTGTGCTGCCAGGTAAGCTGATGGAACTCTGTTTCTGGGCATCATCAGCAAAAAGGAAAACACCTCTGATGTTCTCTTTAAGGCAGCCTCATTCTGTGGATGTCAGGTTTTCTCCAGCCAGACCTGGGCTCCTGGCCAGGAATGACGGTGAAATGGAGTTGGTTCTACGAATGCCAGGAACAAGATGAAGGGCAGAGGTGACCTATAGAACCAAGGGCCTTTACAAGGGTAAATGCGGCAGGGCCATTGACTGTCTATATTCTCTGAGTCTTCTGTCCCAGCCAGACCAAGAGTAAAAAAAAAAAAAAAAAAAAGCCCCCTTGTATACCAAAAATATTTATGTTTCTAGTGGCACTTTTGGTGGCAACAAAAAAGTGGAAATAAAGAGGGTACTCATCATCTGGAGAAAGGTAGAACGGACCAATTGTGGTATGTGAAGGAAATGGGATATTACTGTGGTACAGGAAACAACCAATATGAAGAATGGATAGAAACATGAGAAGACTTGTATCAGCTGATACAGGGAGAAGCAAACAGAATAAAAGTGCATTTTTTATTTTCACTAACCTCTAAGTGAAATCTTTTAGCACTTACTTAAATTATTTAAAAACTTTACTCTAAGAGGTTCACAGACTTCACCTGACTGCCAGAGGAGGAGATGGGGGTGGAGTGGGGTGAGAGGAATCCAGTAAACATTCAGGACCCTTGTGCTAAACCAGGGCTCAGGGGCCTCCAGACCGGGTCAAAGAAGTTGAGGATTGAATTCTCAAGAAAGTTGTTGTATAGCCAAAGTACAGTACCAGAAGTCAAAAACTGAATAATTGTAATGACTGATCTTGGCCCTGAAGAACCAATCATTAAACATAGATTAAGCACCTAGTAAATGCCAGGGTCAACTAGATGGCTCAGTGGATTAAGTGCTGGGCCTGGAGTCAGGAAGACCTTAGTTTAAATCCAGCCCCAGACATTTACTAGCTATGTGACCCTGGGAAAGTTACTTACGGTTCATGGGGTCACATAGAGTCAGATACAACTAAGCAATAACAAATGTGCCAGGTGCCATGCAAAGCCCTGGGGATACAAAAAGAGACAAAAGACATTTTCTGCCTTTAAGGATCTCATAATTTAATGGGAGAAAACACCTCCCTATTTTCAGTAAAAGTGGGGCACTATGGGTACAAATGTACTATATACATGGTCAGAAATGGGTTTGATGTTGGTTGAAGTGTTTATTTAGTCAGAGAGAGAAGGCTCATTTGGGGAGGGGGTGACGTATGAATGTGACATAAAAAGGCTTCAAGAAAAATTATTTTTAAAAGTTCAATAAGCTTGGTCCTGAAAAGATGGCAAATCTATGCCTCTCTTCCTTGAAGGGAGTGGGAGGGAATAGGGGTGTGGATCACTGCCTGGAAGGTCAGCTTTAGCTGGCATGTTAGTTATAAGGGAGGACTCAAAAATCCCAGGCCCTTTATCAGCAGCCTTTCTTTCTAAGGTTGCTTTACAGAAACAAACATACAGGCAACCCTGCAACTCCTCTATGGAAAGGCCTGATGGTGCCAAAGACCTGAGCAAGCCCAAATCTATCTTTGGCATTCACTACCATCAAGATAGTCAGCACCAAGTTACATGGAAACAAGTTGGAGCCATGAGCTCCTTTACTGATATCAGAAGACTCAAGATATGGGAAGGCAGCCTGAGTTTCACCAAGGTAACAGCCAATTTCATAATACGTAATCTTTTATTATATGTATATACACATATGCATTATATATAGTACAGTGGTTCCTAAATAGTATATATGTGCATTGTATATAGTATAGTAGTGGCTAGACACTGGAGTAAGACCTGAGTTCAAATTCTGCTTCATGTACTTAACTCTGTACCCCCAGTCATTTCACCTGAGCCTTAGTTTTCTCATCTATAAAATGGAGCATATATTAGCACCTGCCTCACAGAGTTAATTTGAGAATCAAATGAAATAATGCATGTAAAGTTCTCTTGTATTTTTTGTCTGGTATCTAATTTCAGCGGTACAGGGAACTCCCAGCGACAAAATTCTTTCTCCTAACAAAAATCATCACTTTCTCTGCCTGGGGCACTGAGGGGCCAAGTATCTTATCCAGAGTCACATTGGCAGGCGCTGCCAGAGTGAGATTGAATTCAGGTCATCCCGACCACCATGGCCAGCTACCTCTCTGGATTAGATATTAGGAGTGAAATACCCAGCCCCCTTCCACCTCAAGCTATTCCTGGTCTGCAGACTTAAAATACACCTAAAGGTTGAAGTGAAAATCTGTTTGAAAAAGAAAAGCCTCCCCCACTCCCCAACCCTCCCAAATGACCATGCTCTACATCCCATTCCCTGCTTTCCCTTCAGGCTTTTCTGCTATGGCCACAGGTGGAGGGCAGTGATAATCAATTGGAAATTGCCCCCTCTTTTGGAATTCTTTTTGAAAAAACAGGAGCCCACAGTTAAGAGTTTGGGAGGTGACATTTTTGCCTCCGTAGTCCAAAAATTCTAAAAATGAACAGAGCCTCCGTTGCTCAGGATTGTTTTTCCCAACGGGGTCTGTCCAGCTCCCTGCCCCTCATCACTGAGAGGCCCTAGGACAGGGGGTGGGGGCCCGGACAAGGAGAACAGCAGAGTCTGAGTTCCTGCTGATGATCCCGACGAAGATGCAGCTGCTGGGAGGGAGGTGAGGTGGGGAGGGGGCTCACTTGGCCCGTTTAAGGCTCACAGGCTCTTCGGTCAGAGAATTCTGCCTGGCAGATATGCTGTGGAGTGCGTTGAGGCTCTGGACCTGCTGCAGGCGCAGGGTGAGCTGCTGCTGACAGGCTCTCTGGATGGCTTCGGCCTTTTCCAGGTCCCAGCTCAGAGCCTGAGCCAGGGCCTCTGGGTGCTCCTTTGTCACCAACTGCAGCACAAAGGGGAGAAGTCAGTGTTCTGACCCCTTCCCCCACACTGCCTTCGGCCCTAAAGACTTGCCAGGAACAACAATGTTTACCGGAAAGGAAGGGAACGGAATACCTCTATGTGCCAGGCACCGTGCTGAGCACGTTACAGAAATGATCTTGTCTGATGTTTACTGATTCCCATTTACTGATGTGCTTTCAAGCACTTCATAGACATTATCTCTTCCTAAGAGCCTCATGAAAACCCTGGGAAGTGGCAGTGGTTTTGTGGGGGGAGCATGAGCCCTTTTGCTCATGGAAGAGTCAGAAGACCTGTTTTCAAATCCTGGTTTTGGGTAAGTCACTTGGCTCTATTTTCTCCTTCGGAAAAACTCGATGGCCTCCAACATCCCTTCCAGCCCTGAAACTATGATCTTATGAGCTATACTTACACTCTTAAAGTGTAACTATATACATAAACTCTTAAAAAGTGATTTGTCCACATAGTCAGGGCTTAATACATGTTTGGTGAATGACAGTTTTACAATGAAGGTAATGGAGGTTTTAGGCCAGTCACCCACAGCTGGTATGTATCTGAATTCAAGTGTTCCTGACTCCACAGTTAGCCCTGCAGGTGATCTGGGGGCATTACTATGCAACTGTTTTACAGATGAGGAAACTGAGGCTGGAAGAATGACTCTCCCTGGGTCACAGAGCCTGTAAGGGTCAAAAATGAGACTCAAAGGAAGGTCATCCAGACACCAGATGGACTCCCCAGGCCAGGTGCTTCTCCCTTAGCTGTACAGAAGGATGCTCTCTTGCTCCAGGGCTCAGTTCTTACCAAGGCCAGCAGAAAAAGACAGATCTTTCCAACCACCTGGCTGCCTTTCCTTCCCTTTCATTTACAACAGGAGACAAAGGCAGAGAGTATGACCCCAGGGTGCATCTGGGGATGGGAACCAAAGGAAAACATCTCCATTCTTTGGGGGAATAGCTAGCTGGCGCCACAGGGCCTGGAGTCAGGACTCATCTTCCTGAGTTCAAATCCAGCCTCAAATACTTTCTAGTGGTGTGACCCTGAGCAAGTCACTTCACCCTCTTTGCCTCAGTTTCCTCGTCTATAAAATGAGCTGAAAAAGGAGATGGCAGTGAGGAGGGGATATAGCATCTCTCATCTCTGGGCCTTTGCACTAGGCTGGCCCCCAGGTCTGCAATGCCCTTCTGCCTCACTTCCACCTTAGAATCCTTTGGTTCCTTCAAAACTCTGCCCAAGCGCCACCTTATACAGGAAGCCCATCCTTTTTCCTCATGGCTAGTGTCCTCACTTCTCTCTCATCACGCTTTTATCAAGGAACTGTACCAGGAACTGAGCTATCTCATATTTATACCTAAAGGGCTATGAGCTCCATGTTTTCTCATCCATCCAATCTTTACAATAGCAACCCTGTGACAACAATCCTGTAGGTGTTCTGAACCCCATTTTACAGATGAGGAAAACTAAGGTTCAGAGAGGTGACTTGTTCTAGGTCACAGAACTAGTGTTTGAGATGAGATTCGACCTCAGATCTTCCTGACATGGGGGCCAGTACTATGCCTCTCCATAGAGAGACCTACCCTGGAAGCCCCTGCCTCTGGGCTGTCCTGAGGCTCAAATGAGACAATGCAGGGAAAGTATTTTGCAAACATGCAAAGCAAACATGCAAATGGAAGTTTTTATTATAATCATGATTGTTGTCGCTCATTAAATGGACATGTTTCCCATGTTTCTCTTGCCATGCCTTAAAAAGTACCCAACCATGAGTCCAGCCATTCCTAAGGACAACACCTCATGTTATCTCCCCCAGGGCCCAACAGGATACCTTGAGCAGACACCTCTGGATCTGCTCACCTACCTCTAAGTCCTGGCTGGATAAGCTCAGCTCTGGGCAAGACTTTTCCTTCAGCACTATCAGGACGTGATTGGAGAGTGTGACATAGCCAGCAACCCGTGAGTCCACGTCATCCATCCCTTCATCCAAAGTAGTCTCAGACTCTGCAAAATAGCCACAAGACAGTGATTGGCAGCTGGCCCAAGGGCAAGCCTAGAACAGGGCCTATTGGTCCCCTGGGTGAGGCAGGGGGTTGCCACCCAGAGAATTCCAACCTCAGGGCAGTTTGGGACATCCGTGGTAACTGTGTATTTGGGCTGTCAATTTGTTTCTTTCTGAGGGAAGGTCTCCGTTCATGGAGGAAGGGAAGCCCCTATCCTCTCCTTACCTGCCTGCTTTGATAGGATGCCTCCCTCTTTCTCCAGGGCCTGGAGATAGAGCTGCAGCAGCTGCCTAGACTGCCGGGCTTCTTCTCTATGGTCTAGCACCTGCTGGAGTGTGTTCTGGAGGTCCTGGGTTCTTGAAGGACTCTGGGAGAGCTCCTGAGCTAAGTCTGAGCAGGGAACGTCAATGAGTACCTGGCACATGAAAACAGGAGGTAGAAATAAGGAGACAAATAAGGTCACAGCAACAGGGTCTTATCAAATCAATTAAATTCTCTGGCTTCAGTAAGTCATCTGAACCCTTTCCAGCAGTCAGCAAACTGCCATGGGAAGCATTCTGGCTAGGTAAGACATGAAGCGAGAAGATGTAGAGCAAGACAGTGATACAATGGACTTAACTTCTTCTGAGTCTATTGGGGAAAAAAAAATTAATGTCGGTGAGATGCTAGGAAAGAGATGGGGCGAGAAGATGGAATAAGCCAGCTAATGTCGTTCAGTCCGTCACTTCCAGTCACGTCCTGCTCTTTGTGATCCCATTTCGAGTTCTCTTGGCTAAAGTGGTTTTCTATTTCCTTCTCCAGCTCATTTTATAGATGGGGAAACTGAGGCAAACAGGATGAAGTGACTTGCCCAGAGTCACACAGCTAGGAAGTATCTGAGGCCAGATTTGAACTTAGAGAGGTAAGATTTTTTTGATTCCAGATTCAGGGCTCCATCTAGATACTAGTAGTGCCACCTGGCTGCCCTCAAGTCAGCTATACAAGGGATTTAATTTTTCTGTGTCTGTTTTCCTATTGAAAAAAAAAAAAAGGGGTGGTGGTGGTTACTAATGCCAATGAGAGGCAGCATAGGAGAATGGTTAGGAGGCCAGCCTTGGAGGTAGGCAGGTCTGGATCCAAACCCTGCCTCTGATATAAACTAGGTATGTGAGTGTGGACAAGTCAGTGCATCTCTGGTGCCCCAGGTGCCTCTCTGCTTGTTACAAATAATGAGCTATTGATCTCAGCTGACTGTCTTCATCAGTAGGGGAAGTTTCCACACTGGGAGTTTCTCCCTTATACATATGCAAAAGATCACAGGTTTAGAACAAGTAAAGAAAAAAACACCCTAGGAGAGGGGACAGAAGCTTGTCCTTCAAGGGCGGAAGACACAGGTTTAAGTCTTGCTTGTGACACTTCTGCATTGGGAGAGGGGGTTGCCATACTGGGAGGTCCCAAAATTGACTTTGGTCTAGACCAAAAAAAAAAAAATCTTAAGAACAATGATAATACAATTGTTTTCCATTAATGCACAAAACCAAATCCATGGATACACAGATACGTACTACACACGAAACAAGAACGAGTCAGTGACTGCTGAGTCATCCTCCCTGAAGACACCTGTGAATGGACTCAGCAGCGTTCTTTGTCCAGAACTGTGACTTCATCGTTAGCAATGTCCTGTGCCAGCGTTGGGCAGAACCTGGGCCAGCACACGGTCTCAGAGAGAAGCCGTGGGGTGTCGGAGGCAGGAGGTGGACTCTGGGCTTCCTGGCTCTGAGGCCAGTTTTCTCACTGGTAACCCCACCCCCCATTTAAAATGACCCAAGGGAGAAGGAGCTACAACTTATTTTCAGAGGTAAATCTAGCACATTCAGCAGAGGAAAGGTCTTCCTACCTATGTTCTAAGTCTGCTGAAAGGGTAACTAGCTGAGGAGGACAATTTCAAAGTTTTACAGCTAAAAGCAAATGCAGAGAAACTCATTCATTGGACGAGCACTTACTGAGAGTCTAACAAGGTGCTGGAAAAAGCAAAGAGGCTGGTGGGGTAAGAATGGGAGGCCTCTAGAAAAGGGAGGGGTATGAAAGGCAGCGCTTCTAACAGAATGACCAAACCTGACAGCAGAGAAACAGCTGTGCTGGAAGCAGGAAAGCACTGGCTGTGTCAGGGTGACGGTGGGAGGCCCCTTACCTGAAGATCTTCCTCTGCCAGGAGGATGATGCTGGAGAGATCTCCTTTGAGCTGTCGGGCCAGGTTCTTCCACCGGCACCCCTCGCTGCTGCTGTCTGTTTCATCTTTTCCTTCGAAGGATTCCTGGGTGAGCCATGCTGTGCCCCCATCTGACCCACAGGAGAAAAGGCCAGGTGCTTGTCAGAACCACCAGGCCTGAAACACCCTGATGTGAGAGACAGCTAAAGATGTTCAAGGTGTGAAAGTCCCTCTGGCTTTAAGGTACAAAGGGCCAGACCCAGATTTGACCTCAGGAAAGCCTTCCTAGCATGGGAGCTGTCCAACAGCAGAGGAGGGGGCAAATTCTGCCTCCCTAGGGGGCCCATGCAGTGGAAGGAAGAGCTCTTGGTGGGGGTTCCTGAAAGCCCTGCCAGCCCAGAGCTTCTAGGAATCTTTCCTTTATGTCACAGGAAACATGGATTCATGGGCAACAGTTTGATTGATCCTTGGGAAAATGAGCAAGGGCTTAACCTCTTTCTTCCTTTTGCTGATACATGAAACTACCTTTAACTATTCTGAAATACATTGTGAGTTAGGTTAGACTTAGCTCATTACCAAACCTTTCTAGTTATCAGATATTTACTCCCCACTACCCCCATACTAGAACTGCCTCAAGCTGGAAGGGACCTTGGGAACCATCTGTTCCAACCCCTTCATTTTACAGATGAGGAAACTGAGGCCCAAGGAGCTAAAGCAACAGGATCCTGGATCTAGAGCTGGAAAAGACTAAGGGATAGGGTGGGGGGGACCAGGTCAAAGCCCTTGATTTACAGCACATGTGATTCAGGCTCTGGAATCTATTCCACAGTCATTATGAGGAAGGCTGAGAACATCTAGAAGGTGATGATTAGAAGGCAATCACAGTGTTGTAGACATAGACTTGGCCTTGGAGTCTGCAAGGGCTGTGTTCAAATCCTGCCTCTGAGACCCTGGGCAAGCCCTCCCTGAGCCCTCAGACAACTCTCTTAAGTTACAGACATAAAGAAATTCTTACACTAACATGTTCCTACCACCAAGTAGTGCTGATATAGCATCCTCATTCTCATCCTCCTCCTCCTCATCGTTGTCATCATCATCATTATCATCACTAGCATTCACATAGCTCCAGAAGGTTTGCAAAGTACTTTCCATCAAAATCTCCCAACAACACGTCCTTCCTAAGGGCCTGATCGGCCCAGGCCACCCAGGCCTCTTGGACCGTACATGGGAAGTGAAGGCTTCGTTCCAGGGGCCATGGAAGGGGCAGCCCAGGCTCCTCACCTGTATTGCTGTATTTCCATGTCTCGTTGCAGGTGAGTGCTACAAACTTGGTGTTGTCAGGTAGACATAGGAAGTAATCTTCATCTTCCACGATGGTGCCATCCTCTGCCAGGACCAGAGTGATCGGCTCTAATGATTTGTCGATGGCTAGGATGTCACAAGCTGAGAGAGAAAGCACGAGAAGCCTTAAACACAGACCTACCGACCAAGTAAATGAAGACAATCCTGGCCTATTTATTGTTGCTCAAACTCAGAAGATATTCACTCTCCCGACCTCTGCACATCTGCACAGGTCATTCCCTATCCTCCCCCTAGAACTCTCTTCCTGTCACCTCTTCAGAGGCCTCAACTTCTTTTATGTACTCCCTCCTCCAGGAAGCCTCTTCTTACCCTGCCTTCCTTCTTCCTCGTGAAAATTATCATATGTATACTCATCCTGTAGGTAGAACTTAGGGTCTTGGATGATAAGGGATGCTTCATTTTTGTGTAGGTATCCCTGGCACCTGGTGTACAATTTTTGTTGTTCAGTCACATCCAACTCTGTGACCCCATTTAAAGTTTTCTTGGCAAAGATACTGGAGTGGTTTGCCATTTCCTTCTCCCGCTCATTTTACAGATGAGGACACTGAGGCAAACAGAGTGGAGTGACTTGCCCAGGGTCACACAGCTAGGAAGTGTCTGAAGCCACATTTGAACTCAGGTGTCCCTTTCTCCTGGCTCAGTGAGTGGTCTATTGACTGTGCCACCCAACTGCTCTGATATACAACAGGCAAGCTTAACAAATGCTTTTCCCAGTGCATTGGTTGTAATAGCTGCCAAATGAAATTAAAAAGTTTTTTCTCTATAACATTATCCCAGGGGCAGCTACGTGGCACAGTGCCACCTACAACATTGGCCCTGCACTCAGAAGGACCTGAGTTCAAATATGGTCTCTGACACTTAATAGCTGTGTGACCCTGGGTGAGTCACTTAACCTGATTGCCTCAAAAAAAATACAAAATAATACTGCTATCTCCATTTCACAGATAAAGAAGCTGGAGATACAACAGGTTTGAGCACACTGCCCCAAAGCCCGCATTTCTTATATTGGAAGGACTGTCTACAGAGCAGCATTTCTGGTTGCAAACTGCATGAAAAATTTCACAGAAAGGGAAGGGATGGGGCTGGGGGTGGGTGGTATTAGCAACTTTCACCTTCTTTCTCTCTGGCTAAGAGACAGTCTCCAGGGTAACACCCATGATAAGAAATTCTGGATAAATAAAAATCACTGAGGTGAGCCTCAAGTCTGCCTCTCCCTGTCCCAGGAGGGGGACCCCAAGCTCTTGGTACAGAGGCCTTCTACACAAGCACCCAAAAGCATCGATGGAACTTAAGGAACCTCGATGCCAACGTGCCATTTAAGCGTGACTAAGGCGCAAGCCAGACCGGGGAGGCAAGCGTTTAGGAGCGGTGCCCGCTTCCACGGGCAGTCGGGGCCAGGCTGTAGGGCGGCCAGGAGGGTGGCTCGTTAGTGCGCACGAGCTAACAGAGGGCTTGTCACAGGTGCGGAGGGCGCAGAACTGGAAGGGGCCCCTGAGGCCGTCTATTCCAAGCGGACGCTTAGGCAGGCACGGGGCGCTGCAGGCGGGGGCACGGCCGGGTCCCCATCCTCCAGGCCGCCTAGGGAGCCGGGTCCTCCGGGACGAAGCCGGCGATGCTTTCAGAGGCCCCAGAGGTGACACCATCTCCGTTCCCACGCGCCTGCCCCTGCCTCACCCCCTCCCACCCCGGCCCCACGCCCCCTAAAGTTCTCAACCTGATACGGTGAAAGGAGGGCTGGAGCCCAAGCTGGGGGGAGGAGGAGCACCCTTGCGCCACCGCGGACGAGGAGCCTCTCCCGGACTCAGTTTCCCCGTCTGTGACATGGGCCCAGCCGGGGCCCCGCTGCCCCGACCCTCCTCCTCCAGGCCCCTCGGACCCCCGGCCCAGCCCCGCGCGCACCCTTGCTCCTCAGCTCCTCCAGGCTGGAGGCCGCCGCGCCGTGATGCTCCCGGCTCTGGTTGCGCCGCAGCAGGCAGGGCTTCAAGGTGCCCGGGGTCTCCCCGGCGTCCGGGGTCTCCTCCGAGAACTCCATGGTCGGCCGCAGCAAGCCAGGGTCTGAGTCAGGGCTGGGGAGCAGCCGGTGCTGGGTAGCTCGGAGCTCGCCCTCGGCCACCACCCACGTGCGTCGGCTCGCGCCCGAAGCATGCCGGGACTGGTAGTTTCAGGCTGCCTCCAGGATTGCCCGAAGCATCTTGGGACTTGTAGTCCCCCGGCCCAAGGAGATTGCGGGTTGGGTCCGAGTCATTTTAAAGGGGCCTGAGTGGCCGGCGCTCTGAATGACTCTGAGTCCTACTGTCTTCCTGTTTGCAGACCTTCAGGCACTCCAAAACCTGAATGTTTACCATTTGCACAGTACGGGATGCCGTCCACTCTCCTAGGGGACCCACGGAGTCCATGCCACCACCCGCAGGTGCCCGCTGCTGGGGGAGGTGACAGGGAAGGATCTGGGGCTCCCTGAATCGCACTTTCATCTCAGTTCAATAAACGCTTTTAGGAGGCTCCTGCCACGTGCCCGGCCCCGTGCTGAGCTGCCAGGCTACAAAGGCAAAAGACGGTACCTGTCCTCAGGGAGCTCACGCGCAGACACAGGTGTGGGCATATGAGGGAATAATGGGAAATAACCTGGAGGGGAAGGCACTAGAATGAAGAGGGTTTGGGGAAGGCTTCCTGTGCAAGGCGGGTTTTTCAGCTGGGACTTGGAGGAAGCCAGGGAGGTCAGTAGTTGGAGGGGAGAAGGGAGAGTATTCCAGGTGTGGGGGACAGCCAGGGACAACCTGGGGAACCGTGTTTGTAGAAGAGCCAGGAGGCCAGGGTCATGGGTGGAAGTGTGTGATGGGGAGACTGGAAAGGTGGGATGGGGGTAGATCATGAAGGCCTTTGGATAAGGCCAGTCAGAGCGTTTTGTATTTGTTCCTGGGAACAAAACTCAATAGGTCGAAAACTGAACTCGTTATCTTCCTAAATCAGGGGTGGGGAACCAGCAGCCACTGAGTAGGGGGTGACATGATCAGATCTGCTTTTTAGGAAAGATGCTTCAATGGTTGAGATTGGATTGGATTGCTGAGAGAGCCGTGAGGCAGGCTGGCAACCCACCAAGAGCTGTTGAGTTTAAGATGTCTACTCTCCATCCAGTTAGAGATGTCTGAAAGGCAGTTGGAGATGCAACCTTGGAGGGCAAGAGAGATTGGGACAGGAAAGATGTTGGTTTCCCAGAGCCTTACGTTGTTTGCCAATTGAGAGTTAGTAGCATAGAGAACATAATTAAATGCCTGGGAGCTGAGGAGTTCACTAAATGAACTGGGAGAGAGGGAGAAGAGGAAGCTGAATGGCTCAGTGGATGGAGCCTGGAGTCAGGAAGATCTGAATTCAAATGTGACCTCAGATATTCACTAGCTGTGTGACCCTGGGCAAGTTACCTCTGTCTACCTTAATCCACGGAAAAGGAAATGGTAAACCACACCAGTATTCTTGCCAAGAAAAACCCATGGACAGTCCGTGAGGTCATGAAGAATCAGACAGGACCGAAGAACAACATAGAGGGAGAAGAGAAAAGAGCCCTCAGGGCCACCTATGGTTAGATCAAAGGAAGTGACAGTTCCACTGTATTCTCCCTTGGTCAGAGCATATCTGGAATATGTGTCTGGTTCTGGCTGCTGCCTTTTCTTTTTCCCTTAAAGTGTTAAAACTGTATTGATATATTTTGACACAACAGCCACCTGTCAATAAACATACAAACAAACCCTCTTCCACTTCCTGGCAGTTTGCTGTTTGCTCATATAAAGGAGGGCCAGTCCTTTATCTGACCAGATCTCCTACCTTTACACAGGAGCCTGCAGGCTGATTTTCTCAGTACCGTGGTGGTCCTTCTTCAGGTTGCTCCGGGGGCAAGTCTTTCTCCTTTAGCTTCCTGTCTTCCCAGGTTTCTCTGAATCCTCTCAGGCTTTCATCTTTCCTTAAGGCACTGCTGAGAGGTGCAAGGGGGGATGGACCAAGCTGCAAAGACAACTTGAAATGATGCTGCAGAAGAAGGATCTCTGAAGACCCTGTCAGTTCCCTTCTGTGGCTATCATGACAGAAAAAAGATGTAACTTCAAATATTTGAAGACCTTTCATGAAAAAAAGAGAATTCAAACTGATTCTGTATAATTGCAGATGCCACTCCCCAGACTGATGATGTTGTGCCCAAAGCAACTGTTTTGGAGTCAGAATTGGGCTATATCCCCGCTCTGCTCCTGCCCCTGTGACACTGGGCATATCAGTTAACCTCCCTGGGATTCAGTTTTCTCATCTATAAAATGACAAGATCGACCCTTTGGCTCTAAATTGTATACTGTTGTTGAGTTGTTTCAGTCCACTCTGACTCTTCCTGACCTCATTTGGGGTTTTCTGGGCAAAGACACTAGAATGGTTTGCCATTTCCTTCTCCAGCTCATTTTACAAATGAGGAAACTGAGGCAAACAGGATGAACTGATATGCCCAGGGTCACCCAGCTAGTAAGTGTCTGAGGCTGGATTTGAACTCAGGAAGATGAGTCTTCCTGCCTCCAGGTCTGGCATTCTGTACACTATGGCGCCACCTAGCTGTCTGCTTTCTTATAAAGCCACAGTGAGGCAGATTTTAGCCCAATTATAAGGAAGAACTTTCTAACCATTAGAAGTATGCATAAATAGAATGGTCTTTCCAGAGTGGTAGTGAGTTTCTTATCTACTGTAGGCATTAAAACAAAAGACTCAAAGTATTTAAAGCCCTGAAGGAAATTAGATGAGACCTGGGGGGAATGAGAGTGGAAGAATAGGTCTGTCAGTGGGCAAAAAGAAATGTTAATGAAAAGAGGATATCTTGTACTCACAGGCAGCTGACGTTCCCTGAGGATAAATGCATCATATAATTATAACAGTTTCTAATCATGGAAAGCTCTTTCCATGAAAGTCTTGTTTCAGTGGCACATCACAGGGTGGACTTAACCTTGAAGACATGTAGGTTCTCCCATGGAACACAAGCCCTGAAAGGCTCTGCCATGCTGGACCATGGAGGAAGAGACTTATGATGGGATGCAGGCTCTCCTGGGGTCAGGGAGGCCATCACCAGCTGGGCCTTTGGGGTGGATCTTGTGGCCACAGCTGTAACAGTAAGGATCTGAAATATACAGGAGAGCCTGCTGTACAGGTTCTTAGATCCGCTTTTCTAAAAGGAAAGCAACTTTTGAGGGGTCAACAATCTACTTTAATCAAGTACATATATCATTCACTTAGTTCAGAGGAATAAGTCAGCACCCTGAACTTCACAAACACAAACAGAGAAATAAAGGCCAACAGACAAGGCTTCCAACTGTCTGACCATAAGCAATACATATATCACAGATCAACAGACAGATTTGTCTGACCATACATACATACATAGTTACCAGAGAGAGAAGCACCAACATTTGGGTTTTCAAAGCTGGGGGGTTCCTTAGCGGCTACCCAGAGTCTCATCTGGCCAAATGAACACTTCCAATGAGTAAGCCCCAAAGTAAAACCTCACCTCGAAGTATTTATACACTTTTTAGAGCTGGAGAGCAACACCCTCTGACCCAGTGCCTCAACAGAAATTAACAAATGGCATACAGGGCCTATTAATGGGTGGAGAAGATCTTTAACTCTTCCCCCTACCTACCATTAACTTTACATTAACAACAGCCAATTCGGACGACTAAAGGAGGAGAGAATACCTACACCAACCACATCCCTCATCCTCAAACTGTGGAAGTGAGATATAGGATACAAAATATATAGAAAAATCAGTTGTTAAGGAAGCTTCTAAGAACAGTATGAACACATTGTAGTTGGCTAGTATTGGTCCTCTTTAGCTAGATGATTTCCTGTCATTTCTGGTCTATAAATACCTAGTAATGGAAATTGGAACACAATAAAAACAGACACTTGAGCCAATGAATTTTAGGGCAAGAATGGATCTGGGGGACCTGTAAGAATAGTGCCTTGTACCAACAATGAAAACACAAAATAGAAAATCTTTACAAAGTACCTGAGAGATAGAACAGCATTAATAGGTGGGGAGAGGGGAAAGAAGGAATGGAGAAACTTATATTGAGAACTCTCAGTTAGTCAATAGCTAAAAAAACTTTTATTAAATACCTATTAAACACCAGGCAGCATGCTAGGTGTTGGGGATACAAAGAAAGGCAAAAGACAGTCCCTGATCAGTAAAATCATTATTGAATGAATGAGTTATGTCCTGAGCAAAAGGAGTTTCTGGCTCATGGTTATAATGGGTTGAGGAGCGATAGCTTAATCAATTAATCAATATTTATTGTCTATTACGTCAGGCATGGTGCTAAGTGCTGGGGATACAAAGAAAGACAAAAGTCTTGCTCTCAAGGAGCTCACAGTCTAATGGAGGAGACAAGAAGCAAGCAAATATGTACAAACAGTTGAATCAATAAACATTTATTAGGCACCTACTATGTGCCAGGCACTTCTAGGTGTCCAAGTAGATAGAGTTCGAGACTTGGAATCAGGAAGACTCCTCTTTCTGAGTTCAAATCTGGCCTCAGATACCTACTAGCAATGTGACCTTGGGCAAGTCACTTAATCCTGTTTGCCTCAGTTTCCATATCTGTAAAATGAGCTGGAGAAGGAAATGGCAAACTACTCCAGTATCTTTGCCAAGAAAACTCCAAATGGACAGGACTGAACAATGACAAATGAGCACTGGGCCAAGTAGATACAAAAAGATAAAAAAGATAGGCCCTGCCCTTAAGGAATGTACAATCTAAGATACAGATAGGATAAATGGGAAATAATCAACGGAGGAGAGTTTCTAGAATTAAGAGATTTTAGCTGGGATTTGAAGGAATTCAGGGAAGCCTAGAGGATATGAAGGAGGGAATTCCAGCTTAAACATGGCATTAATTGCTGGGAACACAAATATAGTGAATTTACTTTCTAATAGACTGTACTCATCTTGGGAAGCAGTGGTCAAAGGAAGTCTTATGTCTTGGAAAGTCACAGAAATGATGAGTTACAAAATGCCTCCAAATTTTGCCACAGAGTAGAAGGAAGTTATACTGTATAAATCATTGATAATAGCTTAGGATAGGCCAAGATGTGGTATAGTGAGTAGTTTCTGGAGTCTGAAGGTCTGGGCTCCTATTAAGGCTCTGTTACTTGGCCACTGGAGTCAGATGGCAGGGGAGGAGGAAGGTGGGGGGAGTGATAAGTGAGGCTGGTGACTTTGCACAGACCTGCCTCATTTAAATCCAATCACTTGCATGTCAAGGCATCACCTCCCTGATGACATTATTATAAATGAAGGGCAAACAGCAGCCCTTGGGAAACCACCTTCTGTGTTTGTTCATGAGCTGTTGGTACAAATCATGGGATTCAGGACTGGAAGGGACTTGATGCCCCATCTGTAACCTGAAATGTGGGTTATTAAATGAATAGATAGATAGATCTATACCAGCTCTAAGTTGCAAGGTTCTTTGACTCCTCATGTTTTGTGTGACTGGAAAACATCTGGGTTCGAATTCTGCCTGCCACTCAACTAGTTGAGTGACCCTGGGCAAGTCACTTCATTTCAGTCTGCCTCAGTTTCCTTATCTGTAAAATGGGGATATAATAGCACCCAGTCCCCAGGGTTGTTGTGGATAATAATTGTAAAGAGCTTATATAAATGTTGTTATTAATATTATTATTACTGTGTCCTGGGCAAGTCCTCTGTAAAACGGGGATCAAATGAGTTCATATTTGTAAAGCGCTTAGGGCAGTGCCTGGCACACAGTAGGCGCTCTAAAGGACTTAAGATGCTGTTACTCTTACTAAGTGGAAGTGTAGGACAAGAACTTTTCCACTTTCTTATGGCCCCTCCCCCTCCCACTACTGGCCACGCCCACTCCCCCATCGATCACTCTGCTCTCTCTTCGTCTTGCCTGTGTCTGCGAGTGAGGGCGTTCCGTTCAGGAGGAGCCTCGCGGGGCGGCGATCGATTAGTCAGGCCTCAGAAAGATGGCGTCCTCGGAGCAGCCAGAGCCGACGAGCCAGGTAAGGGGGAGCCGGGGCTGCTGGGGCCCCACAGCCAGCACCGGGGTCGGTAGGGGCGTCGGGGCCGGGGGCCGGGGACCCAGGGGGCGGCGGCCTGGGCCGCTGGGCGTTCGGGACCGGGGGAAGGAATGGGGGCCCCCTCGTTGCCCCTCCCCCCATGACCCCTCGTCCACCCCCCAACCCCCGCGGCCTCGCGCGCCCGCGGCCCCGCCCCCTGCGCCCCCTCACTCGCCCCTCCCCCCCGCGGCCGCGGCGGGCGTGGGGCCGAGAAGGGCCAGTGCGCAGCCGTGGGAGGCCGTGCGCCCCCGGAGCTGGTCCCGAGCTCGGGCCCGAGTCCGGGCGAGGGGCTTTCCCGGAGCCCTCCCCTGCCCGTAAAGGTACAGGTTCGATCTCCGCGAGCTCCAGATCCTGGGGGGGAGGGGTGGGCGCTCTGCGCCTCAGTTTCCCCTTCTGTAAAATGAGCAGCTTGGGCTCCCCGAAGCTCCCTGGGCTCTCAGGGCTCGGGCCTCGCTCCAGTCCACGAGCACGTGCCAAGCGTGCCCTCGGGGGTGCCAGGAGAGGCCCACGCCGCCCCTGGCCTGGAGGGTCGGGCGTGCTGCTGCAGACAGCAGGCGCTCCGCTCTGCAGGCAGCCAGCCAGTGCGCCTGCTGTATGCCAGCCATGCAGAGGCACGTGCAGACCGGCCCCAGGAAGCTTCGTGGGAGCCCGGAGGCAGAGATGAGGACCGAGCATTCCAGGTGTGGGGGGACGCCGTGCCAGGGCCGCTGAGGCCCTGCTCCCCTCCTGTGGCCTCTCTGAGCCCCCCCCAGCATCTTCCAGCTCCGACTCCCGTGACCCCCATGCTCTTTGAGCTTCAGGTTCATGGGCTCAGAGATCTGTAAAAGTTCTAGGCAGACCGAGGAATGTTTGCGAGTGCCATGGGGCAGAGGAGCTGGTCATGTCATCTCTCATTCCCCCTCCCCAGGCACCCTCAGAGCAGAACTGTACTGAGGGCCACCTCCAGGACCTCCCACTGAAGCGCCCCGGGGCATTTTGCGCTGTTGGACATCTAGAATCGTGACATCCTAGACTAGGACTGGAAGGGACCCTGGCCTGCCTTTAGGGGAGGAAGGTGAAGCTTAGGGAAGGCAAGAGACTTGGCCAGAGTTGCCCAAGTGGCCTTGAACCTGGTCCTGGCTGTTAGATCAGCTCTCCTGGATTGAACCAGTCTGATTCCTGCTGATGCTGATTCTTTGGGACTGTAATAAAAATCCCTCCTCTTATTGATGGGAAGCACCAAAGATTATAGAATCACAGGGCTCAGATACAGGAACTATAGAGACCATGTAGTTCATTGTCCTTAGTTTTTGGATGAAGAAACTGAGGTGAGGAGAGGGTGAGCGGAGTGTCTTAGATCCACAAGGACTTTCTTCCCAGTCTCCTGAGAGAGGGATGGGTAGATGACTGCCTGGGCACAGCCTCCACTGTTTCTGGTACCTCAGTGAACTCAGAATCGTTTTTACATTTTTAAGTACAATAAAGTTCTATTTAAACATGCAAAAGCCATTCTTCCTTCTTGTCATCCTAGTCCCAAGACACTTTTACCCAATTAAAGCACAAGGTATGGTTATGAATCTGTTAGAAGTTCCTAACAGAGTAGGTGCATCAGCTGGAAAGATCACTCTTGTGGCTGTATGTTCAGGAAGGAAGGTCATGGACAGTTGGACAGTTGGACCAGGCTGGGAACTCATGTTCCTTATGGGTAGTTCTGAGACTGCTTTTGCCAGAAGCCCTGGAGCTTGAAGAGGGGTCTGAAGGGAGGAAGCTCTGCCACCCCACCCTTTGAGTTCTTGGAAGGGCTGAGATTCCTGGAGTTCAGCCCCTCCCAATGTCTAGGTCCTTGGAATGCCACAGGCTGGGCCCTTAGGCCTGGATACTGTAGGCAGCAAAGCAGTTGATTCTGAGTACCTTGAGAGAACCTCTGAAAGTTGTCACTGGAAGCCATTGCAATTCTGGTTGAACCATGACTCTCCCCTCCCCTCCCTTTACCATGCAAGACACACTTGGCCTTCATTACTTTTGTGAAGAGCTCAATATCTGCTTCTTCTTTGCCCTTCTTTCCACTGGTAGTGGAGGTGGGATTGCATCATAACAGGCTGTCAAGGGTGGGGGTTGGGAAGCTGCCTAGGGAAGGTCAGCTTCTATCAATAGGCCCCCCACATCAGAGTTGCATAGAAAAAGTGCTCTCTGTAGCTGCAGTCCTCACATGGCTCCCCCAAGTCCTTGGGGACTTTGGGGTCCTTCTAGTCCTCAGTCATCTCCATGCTTTTGAGAAGTGATGAGCTCCCACTTTTGAAAATCTTGGTCTAAGTCTGGAACTGTTGTAGGGGATTATTCTTGAGAATGATCTGACCTAGTCTCCCCAGCCAAAATACTGTGGGGTTGTTTGGACCTATGCTGACCTTTGATCTGCATTTGAACTTGAGACATTGCCCTGAAAGGTCAGAACATTTGGCAGCCAGGAGACTTAATAGAGGAGGGCTGGACCTGGAGTGTGGAAGGCTTTCCTTGTTCAGTGAGAGACCATGGAAAAAATCACTTTATCTCTCTTGATATAGCTCAGCTAAGACCACAGTTTGTCCTGAGAGTAAATGTTACAACATATATCAATCAATTAGTAAACATTCATTAACTGCCTACTGTGTGCCAGGTGCTGTGCCAAGTGCTGGGAATAAAAGTAAAAGACAGTATCTGTTCTCATGGAGGGTAGCTGGGTGGTACAGTGGATAGAGCACTGGCCTGGTAGTCAGGAGGACCTGAGTTCAAATCCAGCCTTAGACACTTGCTAGCTGTGTGACTCTGGGCAAGTCACTTAATCCTGTTTGACTCAGTTTCCTCATCTGTAAAAAGAGCTAGAGAAGGAGATGGCAAACCACTTTAGTATCTTTGCCAAGAAAACCCCAAATGGAGTCACGAAGAGTTGAACATGACTGAACAACACAAATTCTCAAGAATTTCAGTCTGATGTGGTGGGAAGCACAACAGGCAAACAGTTGTGTGCAGTTAAACTACATGCAGGATAGAATGAAGGGGGATGGGGAAAGGCTTCACATAGAAGGTAGGATTGTTACCTGAGACTTTAAGGGAACCAGGCTAGGGACTCTTTGTGAATGTTAAAGCACCTTAAAGATGTTGCTGTTATTGTTAGCTTTTGTCTCTTTTCTGATGGTGACAGTTAAGGATATTTTGTGGGGCAGCTTGAAAAATTGTCCCCAGTGACCCAGGCTAAGGCTCTCGTCTCGAGCTTAGGGTTCCATTTCTAGCATCTCTCTCTCTTTTAATAACTAGACATTTATGGATCTTTTATCCACATAGAGATGAATATTCCTCTGAAACTTCTTGATGTTTTCTGCTTATAGCACTTCTTGTTTGGTTGTTTTCATTCTTTTCTAACTGTGATCACATTTGGAGTTCTCTTGGCAAAAATACTAGATTGGTTTGCTATTTCCTTCTTCAGCTCATTTTGCAGATGAGGAAACTGAGGCAGACAGGGTGACACATAGTGGGTCACACAGTAAGCAGTTGTCTAAGACTGGATTTGAACTCAGGTCCTCTGACTGGAGGCCCAACCTTCTATCCATTCCACCATCTCACTCATTCCTCATAATGTTCTTCCTTTTATGGGCGCTAGAATAGCTTCCTTAAGGAATGGGTGATTCTGGGGATGCCCCTCTCTTTCTAGTGGTCACTTCAATCCATTGGGCTCCTATAGACTTTGTTGTTTCTTCTGGACCAAAAAGTCCAGATCTCTTTGGTCTCTCATGGAGATAATTTGCTTGAATTATTAAGGTTATTGCTTCAGCGTTTTGTTCTCTTTTTTGGCAGAATCAGTTTGGGTCGTCTGTGCCAAAGTCTTTTTTCTTCACTAATGTCATGGCTCATAGGAAGGAGGAATGTGGTCCTCCTCCCCAAACATAGGAAGTGTCTGAGTGGGTAACCAGGCAGCCAGTGCCTGGCCATCATGCCAGCTGCTGTTCTGAGGATCCGAAGAAAGGCAAAGATAGTCCCTGCTCTCAAGGAGCCCACATTCTGATGGGTAAATAATTAGGTACATACAAGATATATACCCGAGAATATTGATGTACAGGTAGCCTTGAAGGGGATTGCACTAATAGCTGGAGAGGACTTGAAAAGGCTTCTTGAAGTAGGTGGCATTTTATTTAAATATTGAAAGAAGCCAGAGAAACTAAGAAGTCAAGGTAAGGAGAGAGGGGCATTCTAGGAGTGGGAGACAGCCAGTGCAAAGGCAGGGAGGTAGGAGGTTGTGTGCCACTTGTGATGGGCAGCAAACTGACCAGTGTAGCTGGATGGCAGAGTGAGTCTGAGAGTCTGAGTGAGAATCTTTGTCCAGTCAACATGGCTGGAATTCTGGCCTTGTGCTTAAGGTTGCCTGGGGACAGTTCAGTCTGCTTGTCCAGTTCTGTCTCCTTATACCCTCCCCATTGTTGGACATGAGCCCGGTAGACCAGGAGCAGGAATTCATTGTGTGGGGCTCCAAACGTCAAGCATTTATTTAGGGCCCAGTCTGTGCCACGCTCTGCGCTAGCTTCTGGGTATACAAAATCCTGAAGCACAACAGAGTGGGAGGTTTCCTAGACACACTGGTGAGAAAATAGGAAAGCAGTGATCCAAAGGAGCTGGAGACTGTAGAAAGGCTGCCTGGAGGTGGTGTCTGGGCCAGCCTGCCAGTGCAGGGGTGGAGAACTGGCCTATATGGCAGGTCCAGTTCAGGGAAGAACCATAGAGTATTGAGCAGAGAATGATGAAATCCGTCTGGGAAGGGAAGCAGGAGCTGGGCTTGGCCCGACCCAGGAGTTCATAGTGGATCCTAGGGGCCCTAGGGAATCAATGCAGATCTTAGAGCACGGTAGTGGCATGGTCAGACCTGGGTTTTAGGAAGATTAATTTAGGAGCTGTGTAAAGGCTGCCTAGGGCAGGGGCAACACCTGGATGCCAGTTAGGAAGCTAGTGTTCTGTTTAGTGGTCTGGGGAGCTTGGGGGAGGATTTGCATTGATTGAATTTGCGCTGAGAGTTGGCTGTGAAGAGAAGGACTCCTTCATATTCAGTAACTCAGGTGGGCTTTTTTGATATGCTGAAATGACCATGGACAGTTCTTTGGATGTGTGGAGAATTAGTGGGAGGCCAGATACCAGCCTCCTTTTCTTTAGATAACCGCTGAGAGCCAGATGCCCTTCACCTGCCCTTATTTTGAATGCTGACCAAGAACTTTTTCTGTATCATGGTGTCCAAAACATGTCAGATTTTGGGAATTCTCATTTGACATTTGTCAAGTGACAAAATGCTGGTATTTATGAAAAACAAAGGTGGAGAACCTGTTTACAATTCATTAGCTCAGATGCTTAACAATGGTGGGGTGATGGGACTTTGTCCCAGGGCTCAGAATTTAGAGGCTCTGACTACAGCTGTTGTCCTGGGCTCCCGGTTCTCTATTCTGAAATTACGGGAGCTTGTCACTTCATTAACAAGAAGATTGAGAGGAGTTAGAATAAGAAGCTTCCATTGTGCTGTGGCTGCCGTCCTGATTTCTGCCCTTGCTTGGTGCCTGCTTGGTGCCATGTGCCCTGGGTTGGCTTTGTGTTTCCTTGGGTGCAGATATCGGGAGTGATGACTCTCCTGTGGATTGTAGATGACAGGATGCAGACACAAGAAAGTAGAGGAATCCTTGAGGGAGATGACATTTCCTCCCAGTGCGTTATCCAGACTCCTCATTTCATTTCCCTTCTCTTTCCATTCCCAGACAGTGAGACACTGTAGGGTGACACCCACCTCACACCCACAGACCTGCTGCATGTCTAGCCACTTTTGGGCCTGATCCCTTGGTTGAGGCATCGTTTTGAACTGTGGTGAATTTCTGTAGGAGGAAGTGTGCTCTTGCTTACTGCTCTCCTTTCCTGGGTTCTCACTAGAGAGGGAATTCAACCTCCCTTTCATTAGGAGGAAAGGAATTCCATGAGCCCCTTCCTTGCTTGGCTGGTCACCCCAGTGTATCTTCTAGAGCCTTAGACACTGTCCCTTAGTAAATGAGAGGCTGCTTCGTGAGGCGGAAAGAGCTTTGACGCCTGGAGTCTTCACACCTGGCTTGAAATTCTGCTGCTGATCCTCCCCACCTGTGTGGGGAGGGGGGGGGGGGGGGCCTTGGCCACAGTTTCCTCTTGTGTAAAATGAGGGAGTTGGTCTTGATGGTGCTTTGGTGGCCTCTGATGTGCCTTAAGATCTAGAGCCTGGGGAAGTCACTTCCTTCAGTCTCAGTTTCTTCTAGAAAATGAGGAGAGTAGGACTTACTGTGTTGGGTTGTTGTGAAGACATTTCCCAATAAGCCTTAAAGTATTCTGTATAAATGTGAGTCTGTCACCATGATTTAGGGTGGTAGAGTTCAGCCGGGCAATTGTGTAAGAGTTAGGAGCATTATGATTGAGAAAATGGAGCATATAGAGTACCAATCCTCCCTCAACTTGGGAGAAAATGAGAAACAGACACACGTTGTTGGTCTGAGTTGTTGGGGCCCTGGAGAAATCCTCTCCTTCAAAACCTCACCAGCTAGAGGCAGAGGCCTAGAATGTAGGGCTCCTATTTTATGGTTCCATGAACATTGGTGTGAGACAGACAGAGAGAGACAGAGACAGAGAGGGAGGGAGGGAGGTGTGGAGTAATCTTGGGTGTGTATCCACAAGTGTTCATTAAACACCTATGGGGCAGGTACAGTTTGCTGCAGATTTACTGGGTACATAGACCAAAAGGAAGCTGGCCCTACCTTCAGGTAGCTTATTTTCTCTAGAGGTAGGCTGAGGGAGCCTCTTAGTAATAGATATAGAGGAAATACGGATGATGTCTGTTCTATGAGCAAAGCAGAATGCGCAGATTTAGAGAACCCACCTCAGATGTTCACATTGACTGTTTGTGCGGACCTGTGGTAGAGCATTCTGAACTCAGGTTGGTCTAATCAGCCGCAGTTGGGCACATTGTGATGTCATTTTGGTCCTCTTCGAGAGTGAAGGACAGCAGCCAACTAAGGCAGGAAATCTATTTCTGGCTTGCCTCTCAACATAGTGAATATGTGGGAAGCTTCAGGAGACCACTTTCAGATCACTGTCAGGCAGATATTCCTATCCAAGTGATCCCGAGGTGAAGCTGGCAGCCGTTTGAGGTAGTGAGTTTCTTATCACTGGAGAGCCCCAGAACCATTTGTCAAGCGTTTTGGGGAGGTGCGGATGTTGTTTAGGTGTGGATCAGACCAGATTGCCTTTGAGGACTCTTCCATTTATGAGGTTCAGTGATTTTATGGTTCTGTCTAGGGAGATGCTGAAGGTACCTGCTTCCTCAGTGATTTAGTCTAATTCAGATACCCAGCAAATAGTGACTGGTAATTCATCTCCTGGCCCCTCTGGGGATCATATTCAGATTTGGTGCTCTGAAAAGCCCCTCGCTAGTTAATGTTAATGGTACTTTGAGTACCAGCTAGGAAGGGCTTCATGTTTGTAGTGATTTATTGTCACTGAATTGCCTGTTGATTTTTTAAACAAAGATTAATCACATCATCTCTCACAGGTATGGGATGGATGAGCCAAGCTGGTTCAAGGTCTGAGCCTCGCCAGCCTCAGACTTGTGGCTGAAGGAGGCTGGGAGGGGAAGAGCTCCCAGGCTCTGTATTTCAAGACTGCCAGCCAGTGAGTCATATTGGGGACTGGTTTGGAGTCTTTGCAGCAGTGCCAACCAGTGCCTTCCCACTGGGCCAAAAGCCGCCTCTCTTCCATGTTGGTCAGGCTGCTAGCAGCCTTGTGCTTCTCTTTGTTTTGGTTCGTGTGGCATTGGTCCTGCCTTATATATCTCCGGTGAGGGCAGTTGTTTCTTGCTGGTTCGTACCCTCAGCGCCTTATTTTCTCTCACCCCACATAGCTGTTCCCTTACCCACAGGAGCTGTTTCTGTCTCCTAGCCTTATCCCTGTGCCCCCTTCTGCTCAAGCAGCCAGCTGGCTTCAGGCTCTCATCACCTCTTCCCTAGACTGATTGCACCAGCCTCTTACCTGGTCTCTCCTGGCTGCCACCCACCCACCCCCTGCTGTGACTGGGCTACTCCCCTGCCCTGACCTACTCCATTGGTTCCCTGTTGTTTCTTTGATCTAGTAGAAAATCTGGAGTTTTCAAACCCTTCCCAATTGGACCCTAACCTCTTATGGGGCATCGCTGCCCATTCTCTGCTCTGCAATCTGACCAGACTGTCCTTTTCTCTGTTCCGCCTCTCTCTGGCTGCCTCTCCACTCTAGGTGACCTCCCTGATCACCTTTGCCTCATTCTCTTTGAGAAGCTGTTCCAAAACCTTTCATGATCCCCCAAGTATCTGGCTTATTTTTGGAGTTGCTGTCTTTCTGTTTATTCTGTACATACTTACATTTGTGTTTGTATCTTTCCATTGGAATGGAGGCTCCTTCTGAGTAGGGAGTGTTTTGTTGTTTGTGTGTGTCCCTGTGCTTGGTCCATAGTAGGTGCTTTATAAATACTTGGTGATTGCTTGATCGCCTTTACAAGTTTCAAGCCCTAAGTAGGTAGGATCATTTGTGGAGCATTATTAGGAAAGTATGGGTCTCCATAGGCACTGGATTAGGTGAACCCTGTGAGCCACAGTGACAGCATGCTTGTACAGCCAGGAAGTGGCCCAGTAAGACCCCTGTAACCTAAAGTTCTGCCTGGAGTGTCGTGGTAGGGATCTCTGCGGCTCCTCAAAGACAGTGCTCCAGTCAGTAGGTACCGCCAGAGGCCCTTACCTGATCCCACCTTTGCTTAAATGCAGAGTTGTCTGTAGGAATATTTCTGGGATTCTCCTTGAGAGTAGGGATTGTTTCATTCTTTGTGCTACAGCCCTAGCACGTTGCTTGCCTCCTAGTAGGCATTTACTAAATGCTTCTTAATTGATTGACTTAATTCCCTGTTGAAGATACTGAGTTTTTTTCATTCTTGGAAAAAGAATCTCTCAGGTTAGAAACAACTTTGTGTTTTTTTGCAAAGAGGGGAGTGCACCCTGTTCATCTTGCCTCAGGGGCTTCTCACCTGCTTTGCCAAGAAAGTCCTGTCTGTACCCAGTTCTGAGGGCTGGCTTCAGATGGTCTGGGATCCTGAAGACTCATGAAGCCCCTTTGGAGCCCAGAGATTGCTCCCTGTTGAAAAAGCCCTAGGCCTTCTGTCTGTCCCTCTTCATTGCTGCCCTGGGGGAGGGGGGTTCAAACCCTTAATAACTACCTCTTACCTGGACCGTTGCAATAGCTTCTTTAAAAAGTTATTCATGTCTTTAGTTTTTACATCACTGGAATTTCTACCAGTTACTTTTCTCCTTTCCTCTTCTAGATACCAGTTCCATATGACAAATAATAAAGGGAAAGGAGTCAGAAAAACTGATCAGTAAATCAAAAAAGGTTGAAAATGTATGTAGTGAACCTTTCTTGTGGCTGTCCTACCTCTGCAGGGGCTGGGGGAAGGGCCTCGTGTCTCTTCCTTGGCCCTGCTTGCTTTTTATAATTCTGTAATATTTGATGTATGTGTGTGAGTGTGTATGTATGTGAGTGTGTGTGAATGTATGTGTGTGAGAGAGTATGTGAGTGTGTTTGAGTGTGTGTGTGTGTTGAGTGTATGTGAGTCTGTGCATGTGAGTGTGTGTGTGTGTGTGTTTGCTCCTTCCATTTACCTTGTCATGTTCTTCGTGTGTGCTGTTTTCTTGCCTCTGCTTCTTTCACTCTGTATCTGATCTCGTAGCTCTTTCCCTTCAGTAAGCTCTTAGCTGGACCTCTTGCTTCTAGGTTCTTTACTCCTCTAACAGTCCTTTTACACACTGCTGCCACATTACTCTGTTCATATCATCTCTGCTCTTTGTCACTGTCTCCCTCACTCCCTTAAAAAACCTTCAGCAGCTCATCATGAAATGAAATCCAAGCTCCTTAGCCTTGATATTCAAAGCTTATCCCAAACTGATGCTCTCTTACCTTTCCAACTTTAGTTCCCGTTATCCTGTTTCGTATAATCTGAATCTGCCAGGTGGTGTTCCACATCATTCCTAAGCCCCACACTCCCCTGCTGTTAGTCCTTTTCTCTGTTATCATTCTGTTGTTTAAAGTTCAGCTCAATTCCATCCCCTCTGTGAAACTTTTCATATTCTTCCAGAGGCCCTCATCACAGTATGTCTTCTGTTATAACTACTTATGGAGACACCTCCTTTCTCCTGCCCAACCTTTTGTGGGTCATGGATCTTTGGTAGTGTCTGCTGGAGCTTCAGGCTCCTTCTTGAAATGCATAAAATCAAAAGAGATTTCCAAAGTAACCAATCATTGAATAAGGATCTAATTTGTTTCCCATCTAAGTTCACAACCCTCCTGAGATCTCTCCAAGTGCCCCTTGGGGTGTCCTGGGCTAGGCTGAAAGCCCCTGGATGACAAGGACAGCGCCCTTCTCCTTTTCCTTCCTCCCTGACACTCCCTCTTTCATCCAGTGACACTGGGCTCCTGGCCTTTCCATGAACAAGACACTGTGTCTCTCAGCTCCAGACAGTCTCTAGTTATTCTCCATGCCTAGAACCATCTCCCTCATCTGCCATGGATACTGACCTCCCTGGCTTCCTCTGAGTCCGACCTAAAATCCCACCTTCTCCAGGAAGCCTTTCCAGCCTTCCCTCTGTTAATTATCTCCTGTCTATCCTGTGACATACCTTGCTTATTGTCTCTCCCATTAGATTGTAAGTTGCTTGAGGAAGAGGAAGGACCGTCTTTTACCTCTTTTTGCTTAGCACATAGTAGGTGCTTAATAAATGTTTATTGATTGATTGATGTTTATTGATGACTTTTGTTTTTACACCACACATCACATTCATTTGTAAGACTATTCCATTCTTCTACCCCTCCCCCAGGCTTTTCCTTGTGAGAGTTTTTGAATACATAGTTAAGTGAAGTCAGCTGACACATCTGACTCCCACAGCCCCACCTCACTGATGAAGGGAAGGAGGAGATACCGTTGTCCCACAGTATCCCTTGGTTGTGGTCTCTCCTTTTGGTTTGTTAGAGTCATCGCGTATGTTGTTTTCCTGCTTCTGCTGACTTTCCTTGAGTTCATTTAAGACAGCATGTTATTCATTGTTGTCTACCTCAGAGTGCCTTACACACAGGAAATGAAATGATTGTTAGATGAATGAATGAGTTGTGTTTTGAGAAAAAGGTCTTCTAGGTTATGGTTATAATTGAGTGGAGGGAGGATAGTTCAGTCAGTCAATCATTTAATCATTTAAACACCTACTATGTGCCAGACTCGATGCTAAGCACTTGGGAGTCAAAGAAAGGCAAAAGTCAGTTTCTGCCCTCAAGGAACTCAAAGTCTAATGGGAGAGACAACATGAAAATGACTGTGAACAGTTTCTGTCAGGACAGGGAATGATCCAGGAGAACTGGGGAAGGCTTCTCCAAGAAGGAAGCCAGGACAGCCAGGAGATGAAGAAGAGTTTAGAGCATTCATTCCATGCTTGAGTGACGAGCGGTAAAAATGCCTGGGGAGGGAAGATGGTGCAAAAGCCTGGAGAGTGTAGGAGGTGGAGGTCAAGGGTTTGGAATGCCAAGCAGGATTGCTTATTTGGTCCCAGAGGTGATAGGGAGCTGAGGCTGGCTCAGACCTGTGCTTCTGGGAGATTAAAGTGACTGCCAAGTGGAAGATGGATGGGAGGGAGAGAGGCTTGAGATAGTCTGATCAAGGGGGATGGCGAGGGAGGCGGATAAATTCAGTTCAGCAAATATTAAGCATTGACCATGTGCAGGGGAAGCACTTGGGATACAAACCAAAAAAGAGCTGTCCTTGCCCACCCAGAGGCTAATGGTGTGTTTTGTTTAGAATGACCGAGGCTGCTTAATAGACTCCTTGTAGTCAGCTTTTGATGATTTGCAAAAAGTGAGGGAAGCCTGCTTGAAGTCAACTGACTTGGGGAGATTGTTGACTTAAATGACTTTTCAGAATGTTCCCTTGCAGAAGGGCAGTTTGGGAAGCCGAGCATCTCTGTTCACATTTCCTGGAGCTAGTTGCCTTGCTCTCCAACAGTATGACCCCCATTGGCTGGTTTCCTGGGGCAGCTGCGTGGTAGGAGAAGTTGAAGTTGGGGACCTGGGTGCAAGGAGACTTCATCTCAGTTTCTGTTTGAGTGGGAGAAGGGGCTTGGATTGGATGATTCCAGCTCAATCAATCAATCAGTCGGCAGTTTAGTAAGCTCTGACTGTGTGCCCCTAGATTTTTGTGATGCTTTCAGAGGTGGACAGTGGCCCAGGTCTAGGGGCAGAATAGAAGCCACAGAGATAAGATTTAGACTGAATATAAAGCAGAATTTTCAGCTAATAGCCAACTCAGAATGGAGTGGCTTGCCCCATGTGGTGGTGAACTCCTCCTCCCTAGAGGTTGGATGGTCCCTTGTTGGAACTGTTGGAGAGGGGATTTGGGGTCAAAAAATGGATTAACCCAGTTGGGCATTGGGAACCTATCCAGTTCTGAGATTCTGTGATAGTGCTTTATTGGTGGAAGTCAATTAAGCAGCCAAGAACATTGTGAGATGCTGGGGATACAGAGAAAAATGGAGGCTTCGGTGCCTTCGGAGGAAGAGAGAACACTTGCACAAATAGGTCATTGTTTTGAGGGAATGGTACCAGCAAGGGCTTCCTGGAGGGGGTGTCATGAGCAGAATTTTGACAGAAATCAGGGTGTGTACTGGACATGAAGGGTGGCCATGGTCTTCTCACACTGTATTCTCCTCTACATGCCCTGAGCCGGTGACATGCCCTTTTTGTAGTTCCCCCAACATGATTCCCCATTTGCCATCTCTGTGCTCTAAACCTGGGATGCTGTCTTCCTCTTACTTCCCTGACTTCTTCAGAACTCAGCTCCCATCCCAACCATTCCAGGAGCCTTTCTACCCCATTAGCCAGCTAGTATCTCCCCAAGACTTTCATGACTTCTGTCCCTATCTTGTGTGCAGCTTAGGTCTTTACATCTTGTTTCACCCATTAGAAGGAAGGGATAGCATTATTTGGCCTTTATTGATAAAGCCATTGCTTAGCACAGTGTGCACACATAGTAAGTGTTTAATAAAGTCTTGTTGACCTGATTTGGCCAGATTGTAGGGTGTGTGAATGTTGGGTTATGAAGATAAGTTGGGATCTGTTGTAAAGGATTTTAAAAGGTAAACAGAGGAGCTTGCTTTGGATCCTGGAGGATGGGGGGGTGTCAATGGAGTTTATTATATAGAGAAATTATCTGTTCAATTGTTGTCCAGTTATTTCAGTTGTGTCTGTCTCTTCTGACCCCATTTGGGATTTTCTTAGCAAAGATAATGGAGTAGTTTTTTCCATTTTCTTCTTCAGTTTATTTTACAGATGAGGAAACTGAGGCAGACGAGGGGAAGTGACTTGCTCATGGTCACACCTCCAGTGAGTGTCTGAGGCCATATTTGAACTCAGGTCTTCCTGACTCAAAGCCTGGTGCTCTATCCACTGTGCCACCCAGCTGCCCTGCTATATTCAGGCCTGTCCTTCATAAAGGAACATCCCTTTGGCAGCTGAGTGGGTGATGGAACTGATCAGGGAGAGACTTGAGGTTGTTGTAGCGGTTCAGAAAAGTGTCAGTGTCTCCTGTGAGAGTTGTGGCTGCATGAGGAGGAGGGGATGAACAAGAGACTGTGGAGGGAAAGATGGCAACATTAGACAAGTGATGGACTGTGTGGAGCAAAGAAGAGTTAGGGGTGAAGGATCACACTGGGGTTGGGAGCAGGGAGGGGGTTCTGGGAGGGCAGAGTGAATCTGGGAGGAAACGTCGTGAGTTCTGTTCTGCACTTGGTGGGCTTAAGAAGCCTCTGGAACATCCAGTTGGAAATATCCACTTGGCAGAGAGATGGATGTAGAAATCATCTTCATAGCTATGATGATTAAACCTACAGGGCTGATTGGGTGGCTCAGTGAAAGAACTGAGAGAAGCCTTTGGTTCTAGGGCTGGGCTGGTGAACCTGCAACCTCCAGGCCACATGTGGTTCTAGGGTATTGGGAATGGGACATCACTCATTTACTGAGGACGTTAAGGTTTAGCAAGTGCCTTTTCCAGCAATCATGTGATGTAGGTTAAGTGAGCATCATTAGCTCCATTTTATAGGTGGGAAAACTGAAGTTGAAATGAGCTGCTGAAGTCTGTAGTAAGTGAAAGTGTCTGAATTCTAGCTTTGGTCCCTGGGCTCCAGGCCTAGACCTCTTTCCACCTAACCCCTCTGTCCTGTGTTTGGGATGATCATGACAGAACCCTTTGCTGCCTCTGGGCCTTGGGCCTGTGAGAACAGTATTAAGCCTGCCTGGCCCTCATGTCAAAGGAGGGCCGCCTTAAGCAGGACACATCTTGGCAAGAAGGAACATTCAGTGGTTCTGGGGTGTGGAGGATGGCTCTTGAGGCACGGACCCTGATTGCAGATCATTGGAATAAGCCTGAATCCCGAATTCCTTTGGTCACAGTTTCCTTAAGAAAATAGCCCAAACCTGGCTTTGTTTTAGGTTTCCCTGGAGCCTTATTTTTCTCTGTCCAGGGCAGACACATTGCAAACCAACTGTGAGAGCCCTGGGGAACATTCACCCCACTTCCTCCTGTGTGGTGATATTCTCACTGGCAGATGATGAAAGAGGGAGAGTGAGTAATGAGGAATTGGAGCAGACATCGGCCTCCTGTCTTCCTCATGCCAACCCTAGGATGGGCACCAGGAGGAGGCTGTACCCTGGAATCCCTAGCATTTCCCCAGACCCAGCAGCTGTGGGCAGCTGGGGCCCTCTTGTGGCCAAAGCCCA
Organism: Notamacropus eugenii; assembly: GCF_028372415.1. Classification (NCBI taxonomy): domain Eukaryota; kingdom Metazoa; phylum Chordata; class Mammalia; order Diprotodontia; family Macropodidae; genus Notamacropus; species Notamacropus eugenii. Next base: position 49,687,216 of record NC_092876.1, read on the forward strand.
TTCTTCCCAGTGTGATTGCAGTTCAAGGTTGGGTGTAATCTAGGGATGGAGGGAGAGGGAGAGAGGATGGCCTGGCCCACGCCCTGGATCCTCTGCCAGACAGAATGACTATCCCCTGAGTGTGCCTGTCCCTCCTCTACCTTTGCTCAGACTCTTCATGGAGAGGCATCTTGGAATGGCGGAAAGAGCATGAAACTGAGCTGGGAGACTGGGGTCTGCAGCTTGGACCTGGTGCTTCCTGGCTGTTGGACCCTAGGCCTTCCATCCGCTTTGTCATACTCCTGCCCTGCTACTCTAGCTGTGGACCTCAGCACACACCCTGGGGTTACAAAGTCAGATTGCACTTGGGGGGCAGGGCTCCACCATATTCTGGACTGGGGTGTCCAGTGGGTGGCGCTGTCATCTTACTTTTGTCTTTCTTTTTCTTTGCAGCCCAGCTCTACCCCAGAAAACGGAAATGTGGTGCCTCGGAAACCCCTTGTGAGTCCCCAAGATGGGTATTGTTTCCTTTCAGATAATGAACTCCTTCTTCACTCTAAATCTGTGATCCTGTGAATTCAAATGCTTTGTGAGCTTTTTTAAAACAACATTGTAGCTTGATGCACTTTTGTTGTAGTTCAATCCCTTTAAAGAATGCAGCTCTTCTACTCAGGCAAACCCTCACAGTCCATGGCCTCTCATCTCTCACCTCCCCCTGCTTCCTACAGTAGAGGATGGGACATGTGTCAGATCTCTGCTGATTCGAGGCCAAGTATTTGTCGGCAGGGAGGTCAGCCACCCTAGGAGCACACTCTGGTGTGCTCCACGTGTGGTGTGCTCTTTGGCTGGGAATATTTCAGGCACGGCCCAGGATCTCTGGGTTCGAGCTCATTGACCAGCCAGCCTGGGCTCCAAGAGCCATCCCTGGCTTCATGTCTCTGGGCTCACCAGCCTTCCCCATGTCTTCTGTGATCTTCACTGGCAGCACTGTCTATAGGCCAGGCCTCTCCTCTCCAGGGGCAGCCTGAGGTGGTCGCTCTCCATGGTCTGGTCTCTTTTGTCGTCACCTGGTTGTCTGGGTCCATACTTGGGCTCTGTCCTTCCCTCCCTGAAGGGCGTTCTTGGTTCTCTTTGTGTCTTTCCCAGCACCGTCTACATGACTGGGGGAGGGTGGGGGGTTTCAGCCTTGTCACCCACCATCCCTTCCTCATTCTCTTTGACCACCTCCTAGTCTGTGAACTCACCCTGTTCTTTCTCACCTCTACCGCTCCCTCTGCCTGAGATACCTTCCTCCTTCCTTCTGTCTCTGGGACTGCTACTGGTCCTTCAAAATCTGTCTCAGATGTCACCTCCTCCACAAAGCCTGCCCGTATCCCTTGGCTGACAGTTACCCTTGCCCTCAGACTTCATATAGCACTTGTTTGCACCTCTAATGAACTGAGGGATTATTGTTTATGATCTGTGTATATATTCAGAGATGTACGTCTACATAGACACACACACACAGACACACAGGATCCAGGAGGACTGGGACCATGTGTTTTCTGAATTTGTATTTCCTCTAGCCAGATGCTTTCATAAAATCAAGTCCTGTTCCAGGAAGCAGTGGAGGTGCTTAGTGTGGGGTGGTCTTCTCCCCAGCAGATGATCTAAAAGGATGCCTTTCTGTATCCAACCCATGGCCCATTCTAAGAGGGCAGTGTAGCGCCCAGCTGGTCTTGGCCCCCCAGTGCCTTAGCCACCCACCAGTGTCCACATAGATCCTTCTCGCGTCTACTGGGATGGTCCTGGTGGCTGAGACCCTCTAAAGGAGAAGACCAGTTTAGGGGCCCTAGTATATCTTCTTAGGATCTGCCCAGACTTCCATAACCTTGGTGCCACGGACACGTTTTGGACACGTCTGAATGCTGCTTCTCTTAAAAGCTTTCTTCAGTACTTACCTTTTTCACTCCTTGAGCTGTAGGTTTTTCAGTTGGATCTATGATGTAATCAGTGTGAGAAACTTCCTCCACCAGTGTAAATCAGCAGCTTGTGTGTCACTTTCAGTCTTAGAGTTATGGATTCATTCAAGTTACATGACTTGTCCAGGGTCACACAACCAGAATGTGTCAGAGGGATGATGAGAGTTTTAATCTTTCTGACTTCCAAAGGCAGCCTCCCTAGGACAGGGGTGTCCTTTGGGAGTGAAGGTGGTATCTGTGCAGAAGGTTAGATAGGATGTTGTTCCCTGCTGTAACAGAACTTAGACCTTGGGCAGAGACACAGAATGGGGATGAACATTTAATTTATCCAGAGCTTTATCAATTTTGAAGATGACTGACTGCTTACCTCCCAGTAACCCCATGATATAGGCCTGTCTTTTTTTTAGAGAAGAGGATATTGAGATGGAGAGGAGTTCCGTGCCTTGGCCAGGTTCACCAAGTTGGGAAGCATCAAAACTAGAATTTGGATCTGCTTCACCAGGCTGCCCTCTGATTCACTATGCTGCCTGAGAAGTATCCTAAAGAGGTTCGAAACAAACTGTCACTGGGGAAGTGGATGACTATAAACATTTCTGTTCAACAGATTTATCAGTTACTTGAATGAAGACGTAGATAACATACTTACCAGATTTGTAGACAATTTGGAGCCGGCTAGGCTAACTGCCAAAGATTTTGATAGAACAGAAGGATGGACCAAATCCAGTCAAATGAGATTGATTAGGGATACATGTAAACCCTTTTGCTTCCAGGATGATTAGACCACAGTTCATGTGAACAAGGTTCTACCTCCTTGGAAAGATTGGGAGAAGGACTTAGCAGAGGACAAGGAATTGTGAAGAAGGAAGGAGGAGGAAGAGGGCTTGAGCTGTGGAAGAAGAAAGACTTGAGATGACAGTTGGTAAGGGGATAAGAGCTTAATCAGGGAAGTAAAAGGAGGCAGGTATGTTTGTCACAAGTGCTCACCTGACTGGAAGCGTGATCACCTGGCCGTTGGAGATGCTCCATGCACCTGCCACAGCAGGTGTCCCAGGGAGCCCTTAGTCACAACTCTGAGGACTGAAGACTGAGGATCTCACATCCAGCAAATTTGGAGGGCAGGGAAACATTGGCAGTGACCTGCATGGAGATGGGATTCTTCTACTTCTGTTTCTGTACAGCTGAGCCCTGAAAGTACAAGCTGATCTTCTTCGAGGAGAAACGATGGGTGCTGATGGATGCTCTGAAGGAGAAGACAGTGTCCCTGTGAGCCACAGAAGGGATTAAACTTGTAAACAAAGCAGGGAATGGCATCTAAAGAGAGAGCAGTTGTGACCTGTGCCAGGTGACTAGAAGACTGAAGGGTGAAATGCAGAGAAGGGGAAGGAGAAGCCAAGAATCCCTAGGGAGCCTCCTCCAGAAGGAGGGACCTTGGTGCGGGGCCCAGGAGGCAGCTGCTCAAGGGAGGGTGTGGGTTGTGGGTGCCTGGGCTTTCACCAAGAGTCAGGGACCCAGTTAGCTCTTTGTTGACCTGATAGCAACCATCTAAAAATGTCAAAGTAAAAGTATCTCCTTGTGTGGGGCATGTATCCAAGACATGACAAAGAACTTCCCAAGGCTTATCAAGGTAGTCACTGCTCTCTACTTGTGTTAATTCCTGTGGACTCAAATGGAACCAACAAAAGCAGTCTAGGAAGCATTATCAGGGATGGAAGTCTTGAACAAGCAATGAAAGACTATCAGGACCTAGGTGGTGTCTTCATGACAGCATGGGCTTCAGAAGAAAACAGCTGGTTAACAAGATGATCTTGGAAAATTGAATTTGTGTTCCTGGAGTACAGTTTAACGTATTAAGAATGACAGCTTCTTGGCACCTAGCAAAAGGTGGTCAGAATGCTTTGCCTGGAGACTTACAAATCTAATCAGAAAGTCTTTAAACTATGGAGAAGGGGGGAAGAACAGAGTGCCTCTGGACATTAACTAAGGTAGATCTTGCTATGAACATAGTTACTGTTATAGGAGGAATTGCTGTAAATACAGCCTGAAGTTCATAGGAGGCAAAAACCCAAGAAAGAAACCAGTGCTGAAATCCTCTGTTCTACATGCCTGTACACACAGTCGCAAGATACTAGCAGGAGTAACTGGAGATGCCACTGTAAGGAAGGTAGGTTTGATCTTCTCAGTGTGACTGAGACTCAGGGAGAGGAGATTTGTAACAAGAATATGACTTGGGGCTGACAGAGTTTATCATTGGGGGCGGGATGTGAGTGCTGGAGTGGAGCTATATGTAAGTTGTCTACACAAGGAAGGAAATCCAGGAGCCAGCCCAAGAAAGCATGGAGATCTCATGTGAGTTAGGCCACTGAAGGCAGAATCAGCTGTGACTCTCTCATTAGTATTGTAGATGCTCACCTGGAAGGCACAGAGGCTTGATACAGCAGCAATGGGGAACTCCAGTTATCTGGACATTTGTTTGTTGGCAATGCACTTTTCCAAAATAGCTAATGTTTTCTTGACTTGCCTTAATCATAAATTCATCCTTTCCAAGTTAGTGGAACCAACAAGGAAAAGTCCTGTCTTGGATCTGATTCTCACTAGAAGATGTTTAATCTAGAGAAGAAATAGATCAAGGAGAACATGATCGCTATCTTCTGGTATTTGAAGGTCTGTCATGTGGAAGAGGGGTTCACACTTGTTCTACAGAAGTGGGAGCAAGGGTGTTGTGCACACGTGGTAAAGAAGCTAGTTTAGGTTCAGTGTCAGAGAAAACTTTGTAACTGTGAGGGCTGTCCCAAAGGGAAATGGACTATCTGGAGATATGCTGGCTCCTTCCTCACGAGCAGTCTTCCAGGGGCTGCTGGATGACTGTTTGTTAGGTATAAGGAGGGATTCTTGTTGAGTTCTGGGTTGGACTAGATTGTCTCTGAGGCACCTTCCAACTCTGTGATTCTGACCTGGGAAATTTAGGATTAGGATGCTAATGCTATGGCTCAGCAATCCTAAGATGGCAGCCCAAGTGGTGAAAACTCCCTCAGGATGCTAGTGTCCACAGTGAGGGAGGTGATGTTGGCAGTACTGAGTTTGGTTTGGAGGACCTGATTTAGGTATGGCATTGACAAACCAGAGCATACGCAGAAGAGGGCATTTGGATGGTGAGGAACGTGGAAACTATTCCCCCTGAGGACCATCCCCCCTGCTTAGCCTAGAGAGAGATGAGAAGGCTTTTAAGGGGGTCAGGGCATGGAAGGGCTGTCATGTGTAAGGAGTTAGTCTTGTTCTGCTTGGCTCTAGGAGCAGTGAGTGGAATTGCTGGAGAGGCAGGCAGAGATGCAGTTTTGTGCAAGGAAAGAGGCCCTGACAGCTGCAGAATCTGAGAGCCCTTTAATACAGCTGGTGCCTGAACAAGAATTCCCTCAACCTTGTACCCAGAAAGTGGTGGGTTATATTAGAGGTATCCAAAGGCAAAATAGAATGACTTGCCACAGAAGCTCAATAAGTATGTATTAAGCGCCTATTGTTTGCCTGGCACTGGGTTAAGTGTTGGGGACACCAAGAAAGACAAGACAATTGCTGCCGACAAGGGTTCCCACTGTACTTGGGGAGACCTGTGTAAACACCTGCGTACACATAGTCTGAGAGCGCCCTCCTTCTTGCTGAGGATGGCAAGTAGAGGCTGAGTGACCACACCTGGGAGATTCCTGTGTGGGGATGGGTTAAATCAGATAGCTGCTAAGGTCTCTCTCACCTTGGATATTCTGTGGGAACACAGGCCTCCTTCCCCAGGTGTCACCTTCTGTTGCAGAGGTAGATCTGGGCAGAGAGCGGCTCACCATGTTCCTGATGATGCACATTCTCCTAGGTCTCTGTTCCTCTCCTGGGTTCCTTTCATGGCTGTTTTCTTGCTACTCTCGGCATCTGCCTATTGTTTGGTTTTATTTTTATTTCTTTCTTTTCCGGGAGGCTCTGAGCAGTCTTCAAACCCTGGTAGTCTGCGATCGTCCAGAGTTCAGACTCACTCTCTCCAGGCCAACTTCACAATTACCTTATATTTAATTAATATTTTTTCCCCTCTTTACATACTTACAGCATAATTGCTCAGAGGAAAGAAAACACATAGCAGCAATTCATATATATATAAAAAAAAACAATAATTAAAAAAAAACCCGAAATAAACTCCCATCTCATTGCGGCTGATCCTGTGAGTTGGGTAATTAGGGCCCTATTAAAAGTGGACCCTTTCTCCTTCCCCCCTTTTTTTCTTATTAATTTTTCTATATTAAACTCCCACAGTCTCTCAGTCATGTCCTTATTGCTTTTGGCCCAGCATTTGCAGAAGCCTGATTAAATGAGGGGCACCAGCAGTGATGGCTAGCCCTGGGTGAGCTGCCTCCACCTCTCGGGGAGCTGCCTCCACCTCTCGGGATGCTGCCTTCAAGAGCCCAGGGATTCACAGCAGAGAGGCCAGTGGGCTGGGATGGCAGACTGCCCAGGGAGAGTTAATAGTTTAGAGCCGGTGGGGAATGGAGGATGCAAGAAGCAGCCAGAAGTGGGCCCGAGCTAGGAGGGAGGCTGTGGATGGCAGCTGGCAAGACCCTTCCTGCTGAAGGAATGCTTAATGAGTAGGTCCCTGGTGGGAAGGGGCAGCCTTTGGAGGTCTACATAGAGCGAACCACAGAGATCCTGCTCTGTTGAGGACTCGTTCTTGGAAGTCAAGTCAGTGGGTATTTTGATAATGCCTCATGCCAGATGCTGAGGGGCTCACACAAGAGGAAGTCTGTAGGGAGGGGGTCTGTGGTCAGTCAGTGAAGAAGCATTTATGGAGCACCGACACTGCGTTGAGGGCACAGTCTGCCCTCTAGGAGCCCCACAGTGTGACGTGGGAGACAACATGCCAACAACCAAATACATACAAGGTACATAGAGGAGAGGTCAGCTCTGAAGGAAGGTTCCAGCGGTTGTAGAGACCAGGAAAAGCCTCTGTGAGAGGGGGAAGAACTTTCTAGACATGGGGCAGTCATGGATCGGGTGTGGAGTGAGGAGCTAGTGTCATGTGTGAGGACTGTCCAGGAAGCCAGGGGCCCTGGACGTGGAGTGCATGGATAGTGGAGGAGAGAACAGGAAAGGCAGGGGAGGGCTAGGCAGGGAAGGACCTCAGAGCCAAGCAGAGGATTTCATGTTTGATCCTGAAGCAAACTGGGAGCCACTGGGGTTTATTTTTTTAATTGAAAACTTGGAAAATTAATTTCTTCTGTTTTTATATCACTTACATTTCTCCCTTTCCCCTCCCTTTCCTAGAGAGCCACTTCATATAATCAGGAATATTTTTTTTAAAGAAAAAGAGGAAGAAGAGGGAAACAATTAGTAGTAAAACATCTGAGAATATATGCAATATTTCACCCCTGTAGGTAGCCAGTTAAATGGCTCAGTAGATAGAATGACGAGCCTGGACTCAGAAGACGTGAGTTCAGATGTACTCAGACACTTCCTAGTTGTGTGACCCCAGGCAAGTCACTTCACCTCTGTTTGCTCAGTTTCCTCAATTATAAAATGAGATAATTGTTGGGGTCCCTGAAACCCCAGATCCAAGGCTCTTGTCCATCAAGAGACCTTGACCCTGTGAGTAATGAATGTGGCAGGAGGCAGGATGGCAGTCAACTCCGTTTATTCCAGCTAGCTCACATGCATATATAGTCTAGATTATGTGAACACACCTCAGCATATACATTGAACCTATCACCTAACATTTTTCCTTATATGGATGTCTTCTCCACCGCGCACTCAGAACTGTACCCAGAACTGCCACGTTGCCAACAAGGACAAGACCCTTCCTCCTAGCACCATCTAGTTCCACCCCTACTGACAAGCCCCTAGTTTACCTAGGCAGGCTGTCGGTGTAGCGTCCTGCGATGGACAGGGGTCGGCTGTAACTCATCCCGTTATAGATAATTATGCTAACCTCCCAGGTTGTTTTGAGTATCAAATGAAATAATGTTTGTAAAGTACTTAGCACAAAAGTGCTTAGTAAATCTGCTCCTCACTCCTTCCCTCTCTTACTTTCTTCCCCCCTTCTGCAGAGTTGGGGTGGGGGGAGGAGTACCTTTTTCTCTTCTCTGGGACCACTTTGTTGTTTGTAATTTTGCAGTGTTTGCTTTTGATTATTTGTGGTGGTGTTTCATCGTGGTCCCTGTGGGTGTCTCCTTTGGCTCTGCATCAGTTGTTGATCTGTCCATGCTTCCTTGTTTGCATCGCCCATGTCGTTTCCTATTCCATTACATTCAGAGACCACAGTTTGTCCCCCACTCTCCAGCTTATGGGCATTGCCTGGTTTCCACAAAAAGTGCTGCTATAATTACCTGGGCGTATTGGGGGACTCTCTTCTTGTCAGTGCGCTCTTTGGGGCATGTGCCTGTTAGTGAAATCTCTGGGTAAATGGTGTGTATTCGCCCTTCATGCCATCAGAGAAATGATGACATGACCTGCACTTGACTTTGTTCTGAGTGAGGGAGGGCTGTGCAGGTCACCAGCCTCATTTCCCCTCCAGAGCCATCTGAATCCACTGACCACATATTCATTAGGATGCCTGGAGATGACCCAGGATGAGGCGGTTGGGGTTAAGGTCACACAGCTAGTGAGCGTCAAGTGTCTGAGGTGAGATTTGAACTCAGGTCCTCTTGACTCCTGCACTGGTGCTCTATCCACTGTACCACCTGGCTGCCCTGAGTTAAATGATATTGACATTTTAGTCCCTATATTTGCCTAATTCCAAATTTCTTTCCAGAATGTTTTTACTGATTTATAACTTCACCCACAATGCACTAGTGTGCCTGTCTTCCTACAATCACCCCAATATTGACTAACCACTGAAGTTTATTGAGTTGGATGGTGATATGGACCAACCTATGTTTTAGGAAGATCACTTTAGTGGCTGAATAGAGGGGTGGATTGAAGTAGGGAAAGACTTGAAACAGGCAGACCCCCCCTTCGTGCTATTATAGTAAACAAGGCACATGGACACAAGGGCCTATGCCAGGGTGGTGACTGTGTTAGAGGAGAAGGGGGGGGGGGCATCCAGAGATGTTGTGAAGGTAGAAATGAGAAGATTGGAAACGTGGGGTCAGTGTGAGAGAGAAATTGGGGATTATATGGAAGTTGTGATTTTGGGTGATATTTTGGTACCCTTGACAGAAATCAGGAAGTCTGTAAGAAGGGAGGAGGGCTTGGGGGAAGGATAATGAGTTCAGTCTTGGACATAATTGACTTGAAAATGCTTTTAGAACATTCAGTTTGAGATGCACAAGAGGCAGTTGGTGAGACAAGCTCAGGACACGCATATGCATGTGCATGCACACACACACACATACACACACACACAGGCATGTTGCATTGAGGGCCCAGTTGAGATTATATAACATAACATTGTAGTGGACCCCCTCGGCAGGATGGCGTTTTGACTTTCTTTAGCTTTGTTCAGGAGCATGTCAACAGGAATGAAGGCAGAGGATAATGTGATGAGAGTAAACCAAGGTTGGGGTTTCTTTAGCAAGGCATGGTCAGCAGTGACAAGGGAGCAAGGGATTTGAGCAGAGAGATAGTGTAGAGTCAAACTCAGTCACCAAGGGGTTGACAGAGGGAAGGGGCAGAGAACGTAGTTATTGCATGGGTGATGGCCTGAGAAAGAATTGAGAGATTGGAGATAATGGTAAAGGTTAGGGGTCCTTGAACAGGGTTGGGAGGCCTTGAAGAATTGGTAATCTTATTGGATAGAGAAGACCAATGGGCAGTGATTTCATCTTTTGTACTTATATTCTCAGTAACTACCATAGTGCTTGGCTCTCAGTGTGTACGTGTTGACTGATCAGCCCTCCTCCTGCAAGCCACACCCTTGTGCCCGACATGAATTGTTCACACTTTCTGAATGTTGAAATGGATCTTCAAGACCTTAGTACAGGTGCTGTTTGCATGAAGCCTTCCCTATTGGGCAGTTCACCCAATCCTCCCTCAGTCTCTCATCCCTTTCTGTTGAAACTCTTATTACATTTTAACGTTTTTAAAAAATTAAATTGTATTTTTTCAGTCAGCAAAAATCTTCCTTCTGTCCTTCGCCCCATGTTATCCCCCCATTGAAAAACAAAGAAAAATAAAGTCCTTATTTATTACCTCTGTGTTTTTGTATGCATGCACACACACACATACATAGGTAGATAGATAGTCAAACTAAACAAATTTCCATTTTGGCCATGTTAAAAAATATATTGTATGTATGTGTGTGTGTGTGCGTATTATATACACATGTACATACATGTATGTATGTACACGTATATATAGATGTAGATAGGTGTGCCTATCTACATCTATATATGTCTTACACACTCTGAGCCCTTGGTCTCTCTATCAGAAGGTGGGTAGCATGCGTTGTCATGAGTCCTCTGGAATTACGGTTGGTCATTGTGCTGGTCGGAGTTCCTGAGTCTTTCATAATTGTTTGCTTTACAGTGTTGTACTTGGATCCTGCTCAGCTCATTTCATTCTGCGTCTGTCCATACGAGTTTTCCCAGGTTTCTTTGCAAGCATCACCTTCATCATTTCTCACAGCATAGTAGTATTCCATCACATTTTGCCCTGATTTATTCTGCCATTCTCTGGCTGATGACCACCTCCCTCAGATTTTAATCCTTTGTCACTAGAAATGTTTTTGTGCCTCCATGGAGATTGTTTTGCTTAGGACTAATCTCTCAACCTGCTGTCCCTCTAATTCTCCTTTCCCTCTTTTTTCCTTTACTTCCTATTCTGTTGAATGAGATATATTTCTGTACCCAACTGTTTATTTATGTGTACTCTTCCTTCCTTAGAGCAGTTCAGATGAGAGTGAGGCTCAAATGTCAGCTAATCCCCACCCTTCTTCCTTGTTGGCATAGACTTCTACTTATGCATCCTAATTATGTAAGATAATTTTACCTAGCCTCTCCCATTACCTTTCTCCCCACTTGTATTCCTCTTTCCCTCCCTCTCCATTCTTCTTTTAAGATCCTCAAGAGAGAATAAAACCACTCCCAGGCTTTTTGTCCAATTAGGCTGTTTTTATAACTCCTGATGATTATAGGATTGGGACAGATGCATCATCCTCCCATATTAGGATGTAAGCAGTTTATCCTTGTTTGGTTCCTTATTTCATTCATGTTTACCTTTTTATGTTGCTCTTGGATCTTGTGTTTATACTTTGTAGTTTTTACTTAGCTCTGGTCTTTTCATCAGGAATACTTGAAAATTCTCTTTCATATTTCTCCCAGTCGCATTATATTCAGTTTTGTTGGGTAAGTTATTGTTGCTTGTAAGCCTATATCTTTTGCCTTTTTAGAATATCATATTCCAGGCTCTCTGTTCCTTTTAAGTGGCTGCTAAATCTTGTGTAATACACACTGTGGCGCCTCACCACTCGAGTTCTTTCTTTCTGGTTACTTGCAGTAGCCAGACTTTGACCTGGAAGTTCTGAATTTTGCCTGTAATATTCCTAAGAGTTTTCTTTCAGGAGATGACTAGTTTCTTTCTATTTCTCCTCTGGCCTCTGGTTCCAAGAGATCTGGGCAGTTTTATGATTTCTTGAAATATATCTAGGCTGGGTTTTTTGGGTTTTGGTTTTTTTTGGTCATGACTTTCAAGTTCAATAATTTTTTCAGGAATTTTTTTCCCTTTGATGTTTTTTTCAGGCCATTTGTATTTGCTATGAGATAATTCATGTTTTCTTTTCTTTCTTTCTTTCTTTTTTTTTTTTTTTAGTCCTTTGACTTTGCTTTACTGTTTCTTGTTGTCTCATGAAGTCATTAGCTTCTTATTTGGGTCATTCTGATTTTCAGGGGGGTTGTTGCTTGGGTGAGGTTTTATATCCCTTATCAGTTCCCTTTCCAATCCATTCTTCTATAGTTCTCATTTCTTTTCTTTTCTTTTTTAAAATTTATTTATTTAACTTTTAACATTCCTTTTCACAAAATTTTGGGTTCCAAATTTTCTCCCCATTTGTCCCCTCCCCCCACCCCCAAACACCGAGCATTCTAATTGCCCCTATCACCAATCTGCCCTCTCTGCTATCATCCCTCCCTTCCCTTGTCCCCATCTCCTCTTTTGTCCTGTAGGGCCAGATAACTTTCTATACCCCTTTACCTGTCTTTCTTATTTCCTAGTAGCAAGAACAGTACTTGACAGTTGTTCCTAAAACTTTGAGTTCCAACTTCTCTTCATCCCTCCCTCCCCCCCCCCCCCCTTCCCTTTGGAAGGCAAGCAATTCAATATAGGCCATATCTGTGTAGTTTTGCAAATGACTTCCATAACAGTCGTGTTGTATAAGACTAACTATATTTCCCTCTATCCTATCCTGCCCCCCATTGCTTCTGTTCTCTCTTTTGATCTTGTCCCTCCCCAAGAGTGTTGACTTCAAATTGCTCCCTCCTCCCATTGCCCTCCCTTCCATCATCCCCCCCCCCCCCCCCGCTTATCCCCTACTCCCCCACTTTCCTGTATTGTAAGATAGGTTTTCATACCAAAATGAGTGTGCATTTTATTCCTTCCTTTAGTGGGATGTGATGAGAGTAAACTTCATGTTTTTCTCTCACCTCCCTTCTTTTTCCCTCCATTAAAAAGTCTTTTGCTTGCCTCTTTTATGAGAGATAATTTGCCCCATTCCATTTCTCCCTTTCTCCTCCCTATATATTTCTCTCTCACCGCTTAATTTCATTTTTTTAAGATATGATCCCATCCTATTCAATTCACTCTGTGCTCTCTGTCTCTGTGTGTGTGCGCGCACGCGTGTGTGTGTGTGTAATCCCACCCACTACCCAGATACTGAAAAGTTTCAAGAGTTACAAATATTGTCTTTCCATGTAGGAATGTAAACAGTTCAACTTTAGTAAGTTCCTTGTGACTTCTCTTTGCTGTTTGCCTTTTCCTGCTTCTCTTCATTCTTGTGTTTGAAAGTCAAATTTTCTTTTCAGCTCTGGTCTTTTCATCAAGAATGCTTGAAAGTCCCCAATTTCATTGAAAGACCATTTTTTTCCCCTGAAGTGTTATACTCAGTTTTGCTGGGTAGGTGATTCTTGGTTTTAGTCCTATTTCCTTTGACTTCTGGAATATCATATTCCATGCCCTTCAATCCCTTAATGTAGAAGCTGCTAGATCTTGTGTTATCCTGATTGTATTTCCACAGTACTTGAATTGTTTCTCTCTAGCTGCTTGCAATATTTTCTCCTTGACCAGGGAACTCTGGAATTTGGCCACAGTGTTCCTAGGAGTTTCTCTTTTTGGATCTCTTTCAGGAGGTGATCTGTGGATTGCTTGAATACTTATTTTGCCCTCTGGTTCTAGAATCTCAGGGCAGTTTTCCTTGATAATTTCATGAAAGATGATGTCTAGGCTCTATTTTTGATCCTGGCTTTCAGGTAGTCCCATAATTTTTAAATTGTCTCTCCTGGATCTATTTTCCAGATCAGTTGTTTTTCCAATGAGATGTTTCACATTATCTTCCATTTTTTTCATTCTTTTGGTTTTGTTTTGTGATTTCTTGGTTTCTCATAAAGTCATTAGCTTCCATCTGTTCCATTCTAATTTTGAAAGAACTATTTTCCTCAGTGAGCTTTTGAATCTTCTTTTCCATCTGGCTAATTCTGCTTTATAAAGCATTCTTCTCCTCATTGGCTTTTTGAGCCTCTTTTGCCAGTTAAATTAGCCTATTTTTCAAGGTGTTATTTTCTTCAGCATTTTTTTGGGTCTCCTTTAGCAAGGTGTTGACCTGCTTTTCAGGCTTTTCTTTCATCTGTCTCATTTCTCTTCCCAGTTTTTCCTCCACCTCTCTTGATTTTCAAAATCCTTTTTGAGCTCTTCCATGGCCTGAGCCCATTGGGTGGGCTGGGATGCAGAAGCCTTGACTGCTGTGTCTTTCCCTGATGGTAAGCCTTGTTCTTCCTCACCCGAAAGGAAGGGAGGAAATATCTGTTCACCAAGAAAGTAACCTTCTATAGTTTTATTTTTTCTCCCTTTTCTGGGCATTTTCCCAGCCAGTGACTTGCCTTCTGAGTTTTCTTTCCACCCCCACCACGCCTTCAGATCCACCCAGCCAGCGCTTGGGGTCTGAGATTCAAATGCTGCTTCCCAGCCTCAGGCCTTTGGGTGGGTGCGGGGCTGCTATTCAGTGTGAGATTAAGTTCAGGTGCTCAAGTGGGGGCAGGGCAGCCACTCGGGGCTCAGTTCCCTCAGGGTGTTTATGCAGCGACCTTCAACAATGGATCTGAGCTCCTGCCTGCTTGGGGAGCCCCCATCCCCTGCCACCTCAGCTGCTGCCTCCCTAGGGGGCCTGAGTTATGGGGACACCCCACCCCTCTCCCAGCCAGCCAAAGAGACCCTCTCACTCACCCTGGCGCCCGTGGGTGGAGGGACCTGCGTGGCCACCAGAGATTCCGTCCCTGAAGCCTGCTCAGATCTGCTCCTCTCTGTGCCATGCGGCCAAGGCAGGGCTGGGCTCTGCTCCGGGTCCAGTGCACGACCGACCTTTTGCGTCAGGTTTTCAGGTCTCTCTGGAACAGAAATCTCCTCCACTCCATTGTTCTGTGGCTTCTGATGCTCCAGAATTTGTTGGGAGTTCTTCTTTACAGATATTTTATGGGCTGTGGGTTTGGAGCTAGCGTATATGTGTCCTTCTACTCCGCCATCTTGGCTCCTCCCCTCCTCTCATTTCTTTTCTAATTTTTCCCTATAGCTCTCTCATCCATTTATAAAAAAAATATTTAAAACTCTTGTAAAAAACTGATTCCTGCTTATCTCTTCCAGAAATTCTAGTGAATTCATGCGCAAGCTTTTGTTTTCTTAGAGTCTTTGGTAGGAATCATTCTTTTCTTCTGGGTTTGTGTTTTCAATATTCCCGGCACCATAACAGCTTTCTGTAGTGAAGTTTTTTGGCCTAAATTCTTCTATCCTGCTTCCTGCCTTTGGAGTTGGTGTCAGGGCCAGACTTTGTACACCTTTGCGGTAAATGACTGGGCTGGTTCTGCTGGTGCTTTCTTGGGATATTGAGGGACAGCCCAGGAAGCTTTCAGGGCTCCCAGTGTGGGTCTGATCCAGGACAAAGTTTAATCACCACCCCCTGGTCTGAGATCTACAGCTTCCTAACCTGGCTTTGAGTTTGAGCAGCAGGCCCATAGGCTTATCCCATTTGGAGTTTTAGTAGACTGCTGTTGACTCAGACACTATCAGTCAACCAGTTCTGTGGCCAGAATTGAAAGCTTCCTTTTTGGTCTGGGATTGGAGTCTTGGTTATTCTTTTGCAGGCTTCAGATTGGGCAGTGAGTTGGAATTGAGACCTTGCTCTGCCCCTGGGGTGTAAGCCACACTTTCCCCTTGCTTAGAGCCCACAACTCTCTTAAAGGGGAAGGTCCTCACCTGTCTGCCCTGGAACTGGGCGGAGAAGAAGAGGCCTGCTGTTGGCACCTATTTCTGAGCCCAGCCTGTGCTGCATCTGGGCCAGCCCTTGGCTCCGGTGCCCCCAGACCTCTTGATCTGTCTCCCTTTGTGGACTTGGCCTGGAAAAATTCCTCACTGATTTTCCCTCTGCTTGCGTGGTCACGGTTCTGTCTGTGGGGAGTGGGAGTGGGGAGCTACTTTCTACTCTTCTTTCTTCAGGGCTCCAGCCGGAATGAAAGTAATATGTGTACTAGTCTCTTGACTCTGTAGGGGTTTCCCTTGAGAAACTGGATTATAAACTGTTTAAGGGAGGGACTACCTGACTTTCCCCCTTTGAGTCCCCAGGCCAAACACAATGGTCTTTTCATCTTCATTATTAAGAGTGTGTGTGTGCGTGTGTGTGTGTGTGTGTGTGTGTATGGAATCAAGTGAAGGCAGTAGGGTATAGTGGTGAAAATATTGGGCCTAGGTTCTGGGAAACCTGGGCTTATAGAATTGGGAAAACTGAGGCTGAAGGACGTCAGGTGATTTGGCCAAGGTCAGAAAGAGAACAAGCATTTGGGATTTGAACCCAGGGCTTCTGACTGGACGGCCAGGCTCTTTGCAGTGGGACACGTTGCCTCCCCATTCTCCTCTCTAGGTCTAAGGTTCCTCATTTGTAGGATGAAGGGGATGGATCATGTGGCTTCCAGGGCCCATCATGCTAGAGGAAGAATTTGAACTCAGGACTTCAGATTCCAAATTCAGTGCTGTTTTTACTGAACCATTTGCTCTGTTTGGGCTCTCACTCTGCCATGCTCAATTTCCTTGGATTCCACTACTCTGTCAAATAGGCTCTAGCTCCCTAGGTGATGGGAGTTTCTAGCCTTAGGACTCCTTGTGTAAAATCAAACCCCTTTGCCTGGTTGTGTAGTGACTCTGAACTCCATAAGATCAACTTGGGGTTCAAAGGGACCTCAGAGGTAAGTTTCAATCTCCTCATTTTATAAGAGTAGCACTTGAAGCCCAGAGAGGTTAAGTTGCTTGTTCTAGGTCACACAGGGAGTGAAAGGATGAACTGGGATTCAGAAACAGTTCTTCTTACTCCAAATCCAATACTTTTCCAGCTGAAAATAGAAATGCTTGTTGGTTGATTCATTCACAGATTATTGTTGGCTCATAGATTTAGAGCTGGAAGAAGGGAACTTAGACACCATTGAGTCGAACTCTCATGTTTTTACAGAGGGGTAAACTGAGACTCAAATGAAGTGACTTGCCCAGAGTCACGCAGCTAGTGAATATCAGAAGCAGGATTGAAACTGGGAGATTCCTCCCTCCCAGACGGATGGTCTGTTCACTGAACTACCTAACCTCCTAGGAGATGGGAAAGACTTTGTTGAGAGTTAAGGCTGGACCTTGAAAATGGGCTGGATTTGGGCGAGTGGAGAAGAGGCTAGAGCATTATGAAGGGGAGAAGCAGTGTAGTTTGGAAGCCTCTGAGCTCCCTGTCTGTGGAGCCTGATGATGAGTTAGTGGGACTTGCCCATTGTCTTCCTTGAGAGACAGAATGTGGGCCCCTCCTCTTGCTTACTTCATGCAGGATCTGCTGATTTAGGAGTGGAATGTCAGGGAAGGTCTGGGTCACTTCATGATTTGTCTTTGTATAATCACTAAGGGCTTAGTGAATTGTAGGTGATTGAGTGATTGAGAAATATTGATTGATTGATTTTGTATGGGCTTTGGGCACTTAAAAAAGTTGTAAGGTAAGAAACATTGTTTGGTAGTGGATATGTGGATGTTTTTGCACAGTGGAAAGGTAAAGGTTTGGGGCCTGTGAGCTGTGGTTGTCAGAGAATGGACCGACCAGCTTTGTCCTTTTCCTCAGAGCAAGGACTGATATTCTGCAGTCCTCTGTGGATCATAAAGCTTATCTTGTAACTTTGCAGTAGGCAGCAGAACCTCGTGTCTGTTTGCTAAGTGTCAGTATCTGCCTCTGTGGCTGTGACTGGCTGTGCTTGTCACCTTCAGTGCAGGGTTGGCCAGGGGAAAAGGGGGCATGCTGCTACCTTTTTGTGGTACCACCGTCCTTAATGTACTTGGCTTTTATTGGTGGAGCTGGTGTGCCATAATGGCCCCAGTGGTGGAGGTCTATAAGTCAGATAGTCCTTGAAAGTTTTCCAAATTCTCTTAGAGAAACTGTAGCTTGGCCAAAGCCCCAGGTAACTGAATACAAAGCCCTTTTGCTCATGGCTTATCATCATAGTCTCAGCCTCAGCTGAACTTTGCCTATGTGAGCAGAGGATTTCTTAACAGCCTTCAAGTGCACTGAACTCCATTGTCTTTCTAGACCTGGTCAAAACTTTCTGTCAGTGTCTCGTCAGCAGTCCTCCTGTCCCAAGTGTGTGAACACTCGCAAATGTGTGTGCATACCCCCCTTCTTCACTGCACACCGGGGCTCCTTGTACTGGCTCCCTGCCCAGCATTGGCAGGAGCTAGAGAACTTTACAGATGTGTGGGCATTGGTCTACTCATGTGGAATGAGTTAGCTGGTCTTGCCTAGCTGCAGGATCTGGCCTTGTGGAGGCCTGACTTGCTCTTCGTTTCTGGAACTGTTGGAGTAAGTAGTAAGTAAAACCTCTTCTGAGATACAGTGTTCTGTCAACAGGGAGATGTGAGTCCAAGCCCTGTCTCTGATCCTCATGGGTTGTGTGACCGCTTTGGGCCTTGGGGACTCAGAAAAATAGCTTCTGCTAATGTGGCTTGGTGGCAGGTGGCCTGAATGACTGATCAAAGCTTCTGCCTCCAGGGGTCCTCCCTCTTCTGTGGTCTTCCCGTGTTTCAGGCTGTGTGTGCTCTGTTCCTGAGTCCTTGGGGAGTGCTTCCAGGCTTTGACCTTTGACATCCTCCATGAAGGAATGGAGTGAACACCCCTTGTGGTGGCTCTTGAGCACAGGCTTTTGGCCTGCTCTTGTTCCATCCGCTTATCCTTCTGTCTCCTCTCCTTGCTCCCAAAACACTATTGACTCTTATCAGAATCTTGAGTTTTCTGCCTCTTGTGAAATTAAAATGATGTTGACTTCTTTTTTAAAAAAAGTCTAACTGATTTTTTTACATTGCCATCATTTTTCAAAACCCCTTCCCCCTGACTTCAATCGAAGTCCTTCTCTTGGGACAAAATAGCATGCAGTCTTGTTACCCCAAGCAAGCCATGGCCTGCCTGACCCTGGTAGGCCTCGTTCTTCAGCCCTGGTCTTCAACCTCTGCTGGGGGAAAAGGAGTGGATTTTGTCACTGTTTCACTGGAGTTACTACAGTGAACGCATTTCTTTCTCAGAATAGTGAGGCTGTATTTAGTTAGTGCCTTAGAGCATGCAAAGCTATTTCCTAATAGCATACGTTTAATCTTTCCAAAGGGTTCTGAGTTCTAAAAATCAAGACCGAAGGTGGTCCCCACTCTGGGGCTCTGTTAACTTCAGTAACCCAGTAAACATTTATTAAGTACCTTCTATTTGCCAGGCATTGTGCTGAGCACTAAACAGAGCTTTTGCCTCTTTTAAAGGTAGAATTGCTTGGGGACCCTGACAACATGGTCTAAGAAGTTGTAAAATCAAGGTCTTAATCTTAACTTTTCTGGGGGAATCTGGTCAACCTTTTGTTCATCTGGAAATGAAAATCTGCTTCACCATTTCTTAACTCCTTGGCCGCAGGTTAGCATGTTTTCAGGTGCTCGATGGATTTGGGGACTTAAGGCTGATGAGGCTGTCTTTCTGTGTCAAGCCTCCTCTGTGGTGAGTGGACTTTGGCATCTGTCTCTCTCAGTGTAGAAGTCAACTCAGAACAACATAGAGATGATTCCTTTTTCTTAGATTCCTTTGAACCCGGTGCAAATGGCTTCTAGCAGCAGTAATAACATGGCTGTTCTCAGAATGAACCAAGGGCCCTGTGTGCTCAAGCATCTTTCAGCCTGAAGAAAACCCATTCATTCTGTCTCCCCTCCCCACCCTCTGGCCAAAACAACCATACTTTCAGTGAAGAAAAAGCAATCCTCTGCCCTCTCTCCTCCAAGCTGGGCCAGTTGGTATGGGACAATATGATGCTTTGTCTATCCTCCATGCTGTACACCTGGTAGGTTCAGGGTGATGACAGTGCCACTCTGCTGTGCTTTAAGACTCATGTTGCACTTTCCTTACAACAGCCCTGTGAGTGTTATCACCATTTAGCAGATGAGGAAACTGAGGCATAGCAATAAAATGGCTTTGTGCTGGCAGAGAGCAGGTATTCCATTGCCTTCTTCATTGCCTGGTGCTGCTGCTCTGGGGAGATGACTGAAAGGAGATGGGATGGATGTCTTGCCTGGGTTTGAACACTTAGTGTTCAGTTATTTCTATTTTCTCTCCAGGCCACTGCCTCTCACTTTTCCTGTGCTCCTTTGCAAGGACTCTGGTGAAGAAGCCAGACTACCATAGCACGGGGCTCCAATTCTCTGAGTTGCCCCCAGAGCAGGCCTCGAGCATTCCTCAGGTGTTCCCCCAGTGTAAATCTGCACCTGTTTCCAAACCTTTACCTGAACATAGTCAGGTCCAGGCTTCTCCAGTGCTTAGGCCTACTCAGCCCAGATAAGAACTCTGTAAAAACCCACTGAGTTCTCCTGGTTTGGGGTATCATCCTCTTCATTTGGGCACCTTTCTGTCCAGGACTCCAGTGGACCTGACAGACTTACATCCTCCCCGGATCTTCATCTAGATCATACCTTTAACTGTGGATATTCCCTAGGCTCTGTCCTGCACCCTCTTCTCTTCTTCCTCTGTACTATTTCCTCTATACCAGGTCTTCTGGGCTCCCGTGGATTCAGTTGTCACCCCTCTGCAGAGGACTCTCATTTATCTCTCTAGCCCTGACCTCTCTCCCAACCACCATTTTCACATCTGCAGCTGCCTCTTGGACATCTCTAACCAGATGTCCTGTCGACATCTTTTTTTTTTAATTTTAAATGAAGTTTTTAATGATGTATTTTACTTTTTTACACCACCATAGTTTCCTTTAGGATCTCTCTGCCTCTTCTTAACGTCTCCCTCTCCCAAGGAATCATCTCCTGTGACAAATAATTTTTATCTAAAGACAATAAAAGGAAAAAGAGAAATACAAATCAGCATAACTGATGACGTATCAAAAAAAAGTCTGAAAGGACGCACAGTGTGCAGAACTCCCCTGGGCAGACTAGGAGAATGTCTTCCCGTGTCTCCTCTCAGGACATAGGTGATGACTCTGAGCCGTGACTCTTTGTTTCCATTGTTGTAGTCACCGTAGGTCCTGTTTTCGTGACTGCTTACTTTCCTCTGCATCACTTATGTCTCATCTGCCATAGATCCATGTAGTCATTGCACTTTATCATTTCTTAGAACAAATAATATTCCATTATATTCAAATGCCATACCCCAATCAATGGCCATTTATTTTGTGTCTAATTCTTTGCTGTCACACAAAGTGCGGCCATAAATATTTTGTTATTAGATGGGGATTTTCTTCTTATTGGTTGCCTCCTTGGGGTATAAGCCTAGTATGTAATGGAATCTTTGGGTCAAAATTTAGACATTTGAGTCACTTTATTTACATGATTCCAAATTACTTTTCAAAATGGCTGTAGGTATTCTTAGCTCCACCCACAGTGCACCAGCCTATCTTCCTATGATTCCCCAACATAAGCTCTTCTTTTTTGTCATCTTTGCCAGTTTATGGAGTGTGAGGCACAGTCTCTGTGGTTTTTATTTGCATTTCTCTTATGATTAGTGATTTGGAAGTTTTGATTATCAGCTCCAACTAACTAGGGACCAATTCCCCAGGTGTTCTTCCAGAGTGAATTTGCACTAATACAGGCCTATTATAGGGAGTCAGATAGTGGGCTCAGTGGATAGAGTGCTGAGCCTGGGGTCAGGAAGATCTGAGTTCAGATCTTACCTCAAACACTATCGGGTAACTATGCCTCAAGTTTCCTCATCTGAAAAATGGGAATTAAAAATAGAGTCTACCTCCCAGGGTTATTGTGAGGATGAAATGAGATATTTGTAAAGTGCCTACCATATATATACCTGGCATATAGTAGGCACTTCACAAATGCTTCTTTCCTGTCCCTTCCCCCCAAACTCCTCTCTTCATAATTGCCCAATACCTGTGTAGGGCACCAATTACTATCTTCCCAGTCTCTGAAATTAAAACCTAGCTATCATCCTCAACTCCTCACTGTCTCTCACCTCCCATACCTGATATGTTGCCCAGGCCTGTTAATTTAGCCTTCACACTCCTCTGCCCCCTGCTGTCTCCTGACACTGTCCACACTCTGGTTCAGGCCCTTGTCCCCTCATACCTGGACTGTGGCAATAGCTGCCTGACCCTGAGGGGTCTGCCTGACTTAGATCTCCCCACTCTAATCCATCCTCCATTCAGCCGCTAACGCACAGGTCTGACTGTGTCACCCCCACTCAAGAAACTCCAGTGGCTCCCTCTTGCCTCTAGGAGCAGATGAGGAATACTTTGTTGGGTATTCAAAACACTTTGTGATTGCATGGATTTGTTCCTTGATGTTAAGTCAGTGCCATCTCTGTGTTTCATGTCATACCAGGCACTGAGGGGCTCACAAAAGGGGAAGCATGTAAAGTACTGTCTTCAGTCAGTTAGCGAGTGAGCGTTTATTAAGTGCCGGCCATGGATCAGGCCAAGCCTGGTGCTGAGCACTGGGGAGCATGGTCTGTTCACGAGGAGCCCACAGTCTGATTTGGGAGACACTGTGCAAACTGCCAACTACATACAAGGTGCATAAAGGAGAAATCAGCTCCGAGGGAAGGCGCTAGCAGTTGTAGAGGGGTCAGAGCATTCCAGACATGGCACAGCCATGGGCCAGGCATGGAGTGGGGAGCTAGTGTTGTGTGTGAGGACTGTCCAGGAGGCCAGGGGCCCTGGACATGGAATGCATGGAGTGGAGGAGGATGGGAGAAAACAGGAAAGGCAGGAGGGGACCAGGCAGGGAAGGACCTTCAGAGCCAAGCAGAAGATTTCATGTTTGATTCTGGAGGGAATCAGGAATCAATGAAGGCTTACAAACATTGTTTAAAGGAATTGAAGTTGCTATCTTCTGTTTTTATGTCATCTGCATTGCTCCGAGTGCCTTTTTTCCTTCTTGCTTCCAGGGAGCCATCACTTTTGCAACAGCAATCTTGTCTCCTCCTTTTAGGCCTGCTCATTCCAGGTCATCCTCCACACACCCCTCCTACCCCACCCTTGTTCTGCTGGCTCCACACTACCACCCAGTGACTCTGGCCTCCTGGCTATTCCATCTCTCCCCTCCAGGCCTTTGCTGCCTGTCCCCTGTGACTAGAACCCTCTCCCTCCTCATCTCTGCCAACTTCTGCTTCACCCTTACCATTTCCTCCCTGAGGTTCTCTCCTGTAGATAACTTGGTGGTGTTGTTGGCATGTTACCTCCCTGATTGCTGAGTCCTGGGTTTTGCCTTTCTTTGTCTTTCTGATGTTTAGGCAGTGCCTGGCACATTGTAAGTAATTAATGCTTGTTGACTGCCTGCCTGCCTGCTGCCTCTTCTTCTGGTGAGGATTCTCCTTGATAAAGCTTTGTCACTTCCTATCTAGGTGTGCTGGGCTCCCCCAAGCACATCTTGACCAGGGCTGGTCTTGACAGCTACTCCCACCATCCAAGGCCTGGCTCAGGCAAGGTAGAAGAGCAAAGCTGGACCATGGCCCATGGTCCTGCAGGAAGGAAACGGTCTCTGCTCTTCTCTCTGACACCAGAGCTGGGACTGGGGCCGGCTCCTAACCCTGAGCTCTTGGGCTTTTTCCTCTGGCAACCTAAGTGTCAGAAAAAAGATTATTGCATCTTCTTGTCCTGAACTTTGTGACCCTGGACCTCACTCATTGTACCTAGGACATTTTTTTTGCTCGTTTTCCTCTATTAAATACTAAAAGTTTGTTGATTCTGTTGAGTGATGACTTAAAATTGTCTCATGTGGCAAGTGTGGAAGGAGTGGAGCTTCGTTTTGAGGTTGGCCGCTGTTTCTGGAATGGTGTTCCCCTTCTGCCAGGCTTTGTGGGCCCTTTCACTCCTTTTCAGGTACTGCTCCACTCCTCCCTCCTGTCCCATCCCCTAGAGGAACTCTGGAAACATTTTGTGTTTTGTAATCTGTGCACATGTTGTTTCCTTCTTAGAAGAGTGAAAGCCAGTGAGGGCAGGTCCAGTTGTCTTTGTATCCTCAGCCTCTTTGAAAGTAGTGACCAGAGTGGGTGCTTAGTAAATACTCAGTGCATTAAACTGAATCCTGGACAGCCCTGAATAAATTTCTCTTTGAACCAGCCATGAAAGGAATGACGCTGGCTTTTGTCTTTGCTTTGTGTGAACTTCAGCCTGCCTGCTGCTGCCCCTCTGCATGGAGGTGAGCTTTTGGAGCTCATAGAGAGTGCCACTCAGTCTGTGCTGTAAGGACGGCCGTTTTTCTTCTCATTTTTTTGGACTGAAGGAAAATAAGACATGAAATAGTTGAGTGGTGGTCTCCAGGCTATAAGTAATCCTGGGAACACAGCCTCTCTGCTCCTGCTCACATGGCTGATCGATCGCGCCTCCCTCCCCCTTGATACCCTCTTCTCACTAGGTTTTCAGGACACCCCTCTCTCCTGGTTCTCCTCCTACCTCTCTGACCGCTCGTTCTCCCTTTCCTTTTCTGCCCTCTAACTGTGGGTGGCCCTCAGGCTTAGCTCCTGTGGCTTTAATGACCATCTCTATGCTGATGGTTCTCAGAGTGGCCTCTGTGCTGATCTTCAGTCTCTCATCGGAAACTCAGCTTGTATAAAAACTGAAGTATTCCCCCTTTCTCCCAAATTCCCTTCCTTTCCTAACACTCCTGTTACCATGGAGTAGACCACTATTCTCCTGGACCCTAGGCTCCTTCGGCATCTCCCTCCACTCTTTGTTTTCATCCCTCCATATCCAATCTGTTGCCTGGGTCTGTTGACTCTCCTTAAATACACTCCCCTTCTCTCCTCTGATCCTGCCACCTCCCCAGTGCAAGCCCTTATCTCCTCCCAGCCAGATTATTGCAGTAGCCACTAGTTGGTCTGATTGCCACAAGTTTCTCCCTCCACTCAATTGCCAAAAGGATTTTTCTAAAGCTGAGACTTGGTGTTGTCACTCCCCTACTCTATAAATTCCTGTAGTTCCCTGTCACCTCCAGGATCAATGATAAAATTATACAATCCCATTTGGCATTGAAAGCCCTTTGTGACCTAGCCACCCTCTACCTTCTTATACTTCTTCTTATACTACATTTCTTACCCCCCCCATTCACCTCCCTCTCCCAACATACTCTTCAGTCCAGGGACACTGACCTCCCTGGCTGTTCCTTGAACAAGGCCCTTCATCTCCAAACTCTGGGCATTTTCTCTGGCAGTGCCCCATGCCTGGAATACCCTCCCTCCTCATCTGTGCCTCCTGGCTGCCTTCAAGACCCAGCTAAAATATCACTTTCTATAGGAAACCTTTCTCTGTGGATTATTTTCCATTTTTCCTTATTTGAACATAGTTGTTTATACATGCTATGCCTCATCAGGTTATGAACTCCTAGAGTGCCGGGGACTGTCCTCTGCCTTTCTTTGAGTTGTCACCATTTAGCTCAGTGCCTGACACAGAGCAGTCATTTCCTAAATACTTATCACTGACTGACTGACTCCCCAAACTCCTTTCTGGCTTCTTGCCTGATATTCTGTCTAGATTCTTTCCCTTTCCCTTCTTCCCCTTTTCACCACCTTAGGCTCTTAGTCCTTCATCTCAGTATGAAAATGTGACTTAGAAAATTCTCCTTTGGGGAGAATTGAGGGACTTTTTGAAAAATTTTATTTTTGTCTGAAATTGATCTTCACCCCACTCAGAAAAATTGTCCTTTATAAGTGTTCCACTTGTGGTGCAGTGGATAGAGCACCAGTGCAGGAGTCAGGAGGACCTGACTTCAAATCTCACCTCAGACATTTGACACTCACTAGCTGTGTGACCTTAGGTAAGTCACTTAACCTCATCCTGGGTCATCTCCAGTCATCCTGATAAATATCTGGTCACTGGATTCAGCTGGCTCTGGAGGAGAAGTGAGGTTGGTGATCTGTACAGCCCTCAGTCACTCAAAACAAAGTCAAGTGCAAATCATGTCATTATTTCTCTGATGGCACGGTCTTCTTCAGCAGTGAAGGACAAACACACACACACACACACACACACACACACACACACACACACACACACACACACTGTGTTAAATATGTTTTCTTATGGAGATTTTGGACAGAAGGATGAGCATTTCAAGTGACTGCTTCAGACTACCTCCCAGAATGGACCCCACATTTGGAGAACTCCTGAGATCCCTTGTTGTGCTTGACTTCTTTGCCATGGAAAGCCTCAGGGAGATGGGCAAATGTTTAGGCGGGCATATTCCCTGCCCTTCCCTCTCTCCTCCCAGCTCTTCTCTCTTTTATGGGGTGTAGTTAGAACTAAGATTTATGCTTTTTGCTCCACAAATCTTCCCTCTGCCATCCTGAGTTTGTCGGAATCAGCCTACAGATGCAGATGACACTGAGTGATTCTCTAAGTAAATCTCTCTGGGGGTATTCCCTGATAGTCCGAGGCAGAGAAAGCCTAACTCATAGCCCCCAGTGTGATGTTAGTCAGGCTTAGTTTCTGCTGTCAGGGGAAGTAGAGTGATCAGCTTGCCAATGTCACACCTTGGCTCTAAGCTAGGTGCACAGTGTTCTGGGCCACTGACCATCTCCTTGCTGCAGCAGGAGCATCCTGGGGTGGACCAGGAGTACTCTTATCCAGTGGGGTCCTGGGGAGGTAGGGCCAGTCCAGCAGCTTGAGTAGGGGTGTGTGTGCTGGTTTACTCTTCAATCTGGGGTTTTCAGATACTGGGTTTTCCCTTAGTCCCCACAGTGGGTGATGCATATTGGCAACCTGTAATCTCATTTTGTAGATTTCATTGTAAAGAACTCATGTAAATGGAGAGGTTATAATCCTCATGCACACATATACTCACACACTCTCACACACTCCTTTCTCTTTGGTTTGGGTATAGGTGCCAGCTGGTAATTCAGTACTTGTTGGCAGGTTGGCTGCCAGGGGAGCCCTCCCCGGGAAGCTGGGAACCCTTTGTATGCATCTTGCTTGTTGAAAAGGGCACCTATTAATTTATCACAG
This sequence comes from Notamacropus eugenii, assembly GCF_028372415.1. Taxonomy (NCBI): domain Eukaryota; kingdom Metazoa; phylum Chordata; class Mammalia; order Diprotodontia; family Macropodidae; genus Notamacropus; species Notamacropus eugenii. The sequence continues at coordinate 49,713,806 of NC_092876.1, forward strand.
GTGACGGTGTGCTTGGAGGAGGCGCTGCACTCCATGTACTTCCCTAATGACAGGTTGTGGGATTGAGGTGAGATAATAGGATCTTTTCATCTTCTGTGTATGCAGCAAGGTGTGATGTGCCTGATTGCTTATAGGGGGCAGCAGTTGCCTGTGGTTGCATCTCTAAGAGGCAAAATGAGAAATGTAGGATTTCACTCCCTGCCTCTTAAGGCAGCCTTCAGGGACCAATCTGGCTGCACAGAACTGACAAAAAAATGCAAGGGAAAAAACCAACTCTCTCCATTTCTGCTTCTTTGTCCTATTCCCATCAATGCATGTATGCATTAAACAGCTGGATTCTTGCTCTTTCTCAAACGTAGAGCCACTCCAGGGGTCTGCTTTCTTTAACTAGACTGATGCTCTCTTGTAAAACAAGAGAATAAAATCAAATCCCCTGTTTTACCTTCTCCTTGTTATGGCCAAAAACCCAGGGTGAAGATTTCTGGGGATGCACTTGTGGGAGACTGGCCATGGATGGGAGTCACTCAGGATGGGCAAGTCTGCATGGGTATGGAGGGAACATTCACCACTGATCCCTCTGGTGCCAAGCCCTGGTGCAGATGGCGGCCAAGTGGCATGAGCAGAGCAAAGAAGACCCTAGTCCAAATCCTGCCTTGCATCCTTAGTCGTATGACCCTAGGCATGTCATTTCCCCTCTGTCAGTCTCAGTTTCCTCATCTGTAAAATAGAGATAATAATAGTGCCTACCACCTGGGGTGGTTGTGAGGATAGAGGGAGATGATATGTCGAAGCTCTTTGTAAGCCCTGAGAGGACTGCAACCTCTGGGCATGGGCACCTAGTGTCATATTGGCATCTGGTTTGGACAGATTGGATCCCAGTGGAGATGCAGCCTCAAGCAACTCCTGTAGGGGCTATAGTCCCAGCTGCTGAAGGCCCAGAGAAGAGGGTTCTTGGCCCTGTCAAATGGCTCCACATAAAAAATGGATGGGATTTTATCTGTGGAGATGACATTAAAGACAAGGTATGACCATCTGCTTTGGCACTGTCCCCGCAGGACCATGGGGCCTTCCCATCTGATCCATGACCAAAGCTATCTGTGTGGTCTGGCTGCCCCATTAGAGTGGGAGCTTCCCAAGAGCAGGGTCTATCCCAGTTTCCTATATGTATCTGTTTGCACATAATAAGCACTTAATAAATGCTTCATTCATTCATTCATTCATTCTTTCTTTCTTCTATTAGAGAGTGAGTGAATTCATTCATTCATTTTGACCAAGCTTCATTGTTCTGTTGGGAATGTTAATCTGGTGTACTTGCACAGCCGAAACCAAACCATCCAGGTCCTCCAAGTACCTCCTCTCCTCCCTTTGTAGTCCTACACCTAGCCATATTCATTGAGCTGTTTCCCCAGCTCTGAGGGTTTCTCTTGGGTGTAATGCAGAGACTCGAGTTTGAATTCTGGCACTGACATTTCTGCGATAAGTGGCTCCTGAGCGTCAGTTTCTGCATTTGTGAAGTATAGCACTAATAATGATTGTCCTAGTTAAATTGAAAGTTTACAAAGCCCTTTTGCCTCCACTCTCCCATTTGAGTCTCCCCCACAGCTATATGAGGAGGGGAGGAGGCTAGGGAGGGTGTGGATGGGAGTTGTTATTTTCCTCTTTTTTTATAAATGGAGAGATTGAGCCTCAGAATGGAAGGCCCCTGACTGTCCCCAGGCACTCGTGGATAGGTCTTCTGGTTTAGCCTTCTTCCCACTCCAAGACCATCCTTCAATGAGGAAATATGACCTCTTTATTTTTATTATCATTCCCATTATCCAGAAGTCTTCAGTATTAGCAGCTTACTAGATTTTGGAGACCCACCCTGCCAGTGCAGCTGTAAGCACGGATTGGCCAGAGCACCAGACCATCTTGCCCGTGTGCGGCCCCTGCTGATAGTGGTGTCAGCCTGGAGATTATCAGATGACAGAAAGGACGAGGGCGGAGACAAGCAGACCTGAATGGTCGCAGTACACCCAGAGAAGCAAATTAGCCATGACATTTCAACCATGTGGGATTTATTTAGGATTAGCCAAGAATTCTCAGTTACTGACACAGCTATTGGTGGTGACTGGCAGCCTCTGGCATCTGTGGGACCCGAGTGCTGACTGGGCATTTCTGTGGCCTTTTCATTTGAGGCCCTGCAGCACTGAGTTCTAATCCCACTTCGGAGAGCCCCTCCTGCAGAGCCTTAGAAGGTCTTAGTCTCCCAGTGCCACAGTGGTCTGCATGGAAAATGGCAGTGAGGAGAATCTCTTAATGAGCAGGATCCAGATGGATCCTTGGGCAGCTGAGTGGTTTGTAACTTCTGTGGGTCAAATAATACTCATAATAGCGATGATTATTATGGTCATTATTGCTATTTCTGTCGAATTTTTAATGCTTCAGATCCGGGCTCCAGAGCCTTACTCCTTGTAGACCTTCCCCTTCCTTTCTATTGTCTGTAAGTAACTTTATTTCCAGTGAAATCAGGTTTCAGGGCCTGTCTGTCTCTACCTCCCCCCTCCTCCTTTGTATCCTCTATCTTCTGCCTGCCTTCACCAGTTGTAGCAGGTGGGGGTACCCGCTCCTGACTTGGCATTGCATTGCCCATACATCCGGGACTGAAAGCTGCGGTGTTTGTTTTTTTGCAGTTCCTGGATTGTGTTTAATGTACAATTGATTTTTTAATGTATTTAATCATTTTTTCTTACCTCATAAGGATTAACTTGCTCAAACCTCATTTTATCCTAAGTGTGGTTTGAGGAGGAAGAGAGAGGAAAATTGAGTTTCTCTTTTGTTTTATTCTTTCACTTTTTATTTTCTGAATGACTTAAAAAAACACACAGCCTGGTAGGAATAATTATGTGAAATAGTCTGTCTTGGTGCTCATGCAAGCCTCAAACATTATTAGCCTCTGGTCTCTCCTTCATCTGCTTTGTCTCCAAACTTACTTCTAGGGACACCAAGCTAACTGGCCCCCTTGCCACAGACTTACACATAAACAGAAGGAGAAGGAGCCTGGGGAAGGCTGGGAGTGCCTGGGACAGTCATGGAAGAGATGGGGCTTGGGCAGTGGGGAAGCTTGTCTGCCTCCTAATGAAAGGGAGGGAGTACGTGGTAAATATGGTCACCTTAAATCACTGCGCATCATCTGGCCATATAAGCAACCCAGAAGTGCCATTGAAAACCATGGTATTAACATTTTAAACAATTATTCAGGTCAGGATGCATTTCCTAAGTGCTAGGCGCTGTGGGGGAAGCAAAAACAAAAATGAGATTGTCCCTGTCCTCAAGGAGCTTTTGTTGGGGGCAGTGGGGGGTGGGGTGGAGAAGAGGGGACCAGCATGTGTACAGATAGGCACACACAAAGTCCACAGTGTCCCTAACCCACCCTCTCTCAACTTGTCATCCCCAAAACAAATGGCAGAATATTCTCCAAACCTCCTGCCCCTAAACAAGGCAGAATGTGTGAGGTGCCAGCTGACAGAGGCTTTAAAAACACAGTCTCCCTGGTGCTCATGGGATGGTGTCTTTGTGACTCATGGAGCTGTTAGATCCTGTTCACCCTCTTCTCTCATCTAGAGTCAAGTCCTTGGGCCATATTCATGGGAATCTAACGGGGATGCTGCAGTAGTCAGTGACCTTTTGGAATTCCTCTGGCTGTTGAGACCATGTAGTGAGCAACAGGTCCTGGGGGCCGAGGGGTGCTTTCCCCAGGCCCCTTTTTGGAGTGCTCCTGTGTGCTTCCTGGCTCTGGGCTCCTGAGGGGCACCTACTTGTGGGGTGCACACACTGCTGCTGCTGACCACACATACTGCACTCACAGTTTCTGAAAGGGCTAACAGAGGAAACATGACCAGGGGAACCTTGATGGCCTTTTTGTTTTTGTGGTTTAATTTTTAGAGGGGCCTTTGCCCCCAGTGACATCAGGGCGCCAGTTTCCTCCCTTTCCTTTTCCTCTCTTTCCTCTCGTTTCTCACCATGCCTGGCACTGGGGCTCTTGGGCTGGCCAGACACAGCCCCTTTGGATTCAGAAGTTAGGAACCAGGTGACCCACTGGGATATTTGTTTTACTGCCACTGTTACTTCATGAAACACCTGGAAAGCCTGATGTGGAAGAGAGCCCCCTTTTTTAATCCCCTCCTTTCTGTTATTGTGAATCTGTCTCTTTTTTTTCTTTTTCTGGTCTGTCTCTCTCATTTTTCCTTTTCTTTTCCCCTCCCTCCTTCTTTCTTACTTTGCATGTTTCTCCCAGCTCTTTGTTTCTAACTCTGCATCTCTTCCCCTTTTTTCTTGCATGTATTTAATGGTGTCTGTAGTTGAAATAGTTTTACCAATGTCATAGTGATTTTGCCAAAGGCTTCTTATTCAGGGATTGAGGGAGAATGCACAAAACGCCACCCCCATCTTCACATTTCTGCTTCTGCTTGTGGTTTAGAGATGGAAATGCTCACACTCAAGTCCGAGTTTGTCATGGACCTGTTGGACTTGATGCTGCAGCTAAGTGCTGGACCTGCTAGAAAAGGGGATGGGGCATGATCAGCCTACCCAGAACCTCAGGTCTCCTTAGTTAGGACTTCCTGTAGGACCTCCATGTACTGGAAACCCATCCCTGAGAGTGGTGTCACTACAAGGGTCTCTAGACCAGAGGGGTTCAACCATTTTCCTTGTGGACCCCTGGGGCAGTCTTCTGAAACTGAGGGACCTTTCCCCAAGAGGTTTTTTAATGTAGGAAATAAATACATAACATAACAAAGAAAAACAATTGTTTTGAAATACAGTCACCAAAATATTTAAAAAAAAAAACCCTAATCTCTGACCATGCTTCTCTTATCCTTAAGATCGTATTTCATTGGCATAAAAAGTCCATCTGCTCAATCTTGGTAGCTCTGAAAAGGCACAGGATCTAAATTATTAAGACCTTTAGCACTTGAAACCAGGATTGTAAGGAGCTGCCGGATCCATTCTTCCTGTTCCGTGGCACTCTGTTGCTTGAGTGAGTCACCTGATTGAGAACAGGAGCATCCTTGGGTGTTAAACACCTGGCTAGGGAAACAGGGACCCTCACTAGCTTTACCCAGAGGACAAAGACAGATTGTGGAGTTTTAATGACTGGAGGGTCCCTGTTGTTCATCTGCTTTGGAGCATTACACAATCCCAGTATTAACTTCTTGGAGTTGGTGATTGGCGACCACATGGTTCTTATAGCTTTTGTTAGTGAAATTCTGCAGTTGTCAAGTCCTTAAATTCAGCAAGACCCTTTTTGAGTAGTAGTCCATTACAAAAAGAAGAGATGCTGGCTTCATACTTAGAGCAATCTGTTTATCCAGATTTCCCCTTAAGAAGTCTTCAGCCATTTGGGCTCCCAAGGTAAAGTCATCCTCTGAATTCCATTCTTGCGAAAATTTATTTGCCATATTTTCCCAGGGGAAGGAGATTTTTGTTTTTTAATTTCTTATGTTTTGTGCAAGGGGAAATCCCACATTAATGTTATGACTTTGTGGATTGGTAGCTGAAAGTTAAAAAAAATGAATGTGATAGGGTCAAGCGCACAGCCCCACAGGGTAAGAGTGCATTGTTTTTCACCCAGATAGCTGGTATGTTGGACTAGTGTGACTCTTTCTGGCTGGAAAGCTTCCCTTCTTGAGGGCACCAGGCCCCTCAGGCTCCCACGGGAGCCAGATGTTCCAGCCATGACAGGATTGTCCCCTACCCCCCAGTTTGTGGATTCCTTTTAATGCAGCCCCAGGAATGGGGGAATGGACTTTGGCTGCTGAGGGCCTGGGAAGAGCCTGCCTCGTGCCCTCCTCAGCTTCCCCCTTGACTCCCTGAGGCGGGCGCCTTCTCCATCCCAGAGCTGGGCCTCTTGGAAGAGCAGAAGACTCATTTAGCGTTCATGGCCCGTGAGCTCCTTGGCTCCTTTGCTAAGCGCTCCGGCAGGGGTGCCAATTCTTCCATTTAGCTGACTATTATATAGCCCCTGAAAGGGAAGGGTTTATTTTAGCTGGCTGCTATATTGATTGCTATAGGGATGTTTCTATTTTCACCGGCTGCTATATTGACTGGGCGGAGGGAAGGGGCCGCATTGCCGGGAGCTGTCATATTGACTGTTACAGAAAAGATCTGTATTTAAGCAGGACCAGTGCGCTGGGATCTCCCAGGCAGGATATTAATGCTAATTCATCTGCTCACCCCCTGCTGGGAGTGTTATTTGTTTAAATCTGTAGATTCCCACAGCGCGTTTATATCCTCACTAGAGTGAGCGCTGCTCCCTGTAATTATTTAACATTATATGCTGATATAAATTGTAACAGTTAAAGAATGGTAATGAGTAGCAAAAAAAAGAAAAGAAAAGAAAGAAAAAGAAAAAAAAACACAAACTTAACCTTGGAAATGGTCGTGTCAGCTTTAAAACAGCCACCAGAAACTTTGGGCCTCCTTGTGGGTAGCGTGGTGCAGCCGCTGTGCCAGGGTGTCTCGTGAGCCATGCTGTAGTGCTCAGATGAGCAAATGGGCCCTTACTCAGGTGATACCCTGTGCTCTCTCAGGACACACATGCGGAATTACATGCAGTATGTGTGTTCATTGGGCCAAGAGGAAAGGCACGAACTGGCAAGCCAGCTTCTGGATAAGGACTAGCTGGGAGCCCCTTGTCACTGCAGTTTCCGTGTAAGTGAGAAAGTCACAGCCCAAGACACATCCCAGGGGAAATCCACTGGGGGAGAGAGGGTTCTGGGGCTAGAATAACAAGCCATTGGGTGTCACTGTTGCTCCACTGATGAGGGCTCAGGGAGGTGTTTTTCTCCTGTTCTTGAACATTGGACTTGTACTCAGTAAAGTTTCCTTGCCCAAATTTGGGGTGTTTGTGAACAGTGAGACCTTCATTTGGGATCTCTCTATAAAGATGTTTCAGATAGATCTGCATCTTCATTCTTTTAAAAAATGATTTTTTGGAAAGCTATGGTTGCATTCAGTTCAAGCATTTATGAATTGACTCCCATGTGCCAGGTACTGTGCTAAGCCAGACAGTGCTTTCCCTGAAGGAGCTTATAGTCTGCTGAGAGCAGAAGAGGAAAACATCGTGTGTATAAATGAGTAAATACAAAATATTCATCCAAATGGTGAAGGGATGGGGAAGGCAGAGTACCCCAAGAACCTGGCCATCGGGAAGGGGCCTCATGATGGAGGAGGAAGGTGACTTTTGAGCTTGAACTTGAAGAGAGCTGGGGAATCCAGCAGTCAGAGGGGAGACGGAGGAGCGTCCTGAGCATGAGGAGCAGCTTGGGCAAAGGTGGCCAGGAAGCTGCTGTGCTCATTCCAGTGAGGCTTTAAATGAGACTTCAGACTGTTGACCTTTAAAAAAAAGGTACATAGACCCCATTTGGGAAACAGTGTAGACTAGCAAGGGTTTCTTAAGCTGGGGACCACGATTGCTAATACACGCACCCACACCCACACAACTGCATTTGATACAATTGGTTTCTTTGATAGCCATATATATTTTATTTCTTCCATTCAAAAACACTCTTCTGAGAAAGGGTTCCATGGGTTTTACCAGATAGCCTGAGATCTGGACACAGAGAAGGTGAAGAACCATGGGGTGGACCACAGAGAGGGGCTGCTGAGGGACTGGAGAGAAATCTTTTTGTACGGTGTGCTCTCCCTCCCCCTTTTCTGCCAGCCCTCCTTTGAGGGCAGAGGTAAGACCAGGGCAGGCCTGGAGGGAAGCTGACAGGGTCTCTCTGTCTCTCTGTCTGTCTCCTTCTCTCTCCTTCTTCTCTCTCTCTCTGGGTCTCTCTGTCTCTCTGTCTGTCTCCTTCTCTCTCCTTCTTCTCTCTCTCTCTCTCTCTCTCTCTCTCTCTCTCTCTCTCTCTCCTCCTCTCTGTCTCTTCCCCCCTCCCCTCATCTCTCCCCTGACCGTCTGTGTACCTCTCCTGTCTCTTGTCTCCCTTCTCTCTCTCTTTTTCACTCTCTCTCCTCTCCATCCCTCCTCTCTGCCTCTCTCTTTCTTCCTCCATATCTCTCTCCTCTTTCTCTGCTCCCCTCCCTCCCTCCCTCTCTCTCTGTTCCATTTGCAGAGTAGCGTGATTCCCCGTCCGGCCATGCCGGCAGCATGGAGCTGTGCCAGACTTCACCACAATTCATACTGTGTCAGTTTAATAAATGTACTACTTAAATTATGAAATTACAAAAGAAAAAAGAGAATGCACTTATTCAGACTCTTAATACATTAAAAATAAGGCATTAAAACTCGGACTTTTTTTTTCTTCCAGAATCAATAATGAACAGGAAGGGTTGTAGACATTAACAGTCATGGACATTCAAACTCTTATACATAAATTATCTTAGAAAAATGCACATAAGACTTGAATAATGTAAATACATTAATGCATTTAATAATTTAAACATTAAAGCACAAGCAGGAATTGGAGGCAGAGGTAGGGAATGGTCCTAGAACTTGTGTGTCCCACGATCGATGGCTGATTTCCCCTTGAGGAAACTCTGGGGGAGAAATCTTTCAGTGGAGCTGGAGTGAGCACTTGTCCTGGATGAGAATCCCCAGCCATCCTTGGATTCTGCTATTCCTTTGGCCTCTGATTTTGTGCTCTTTTTCTTCTTGTTTGTAAATTACAGCTCATCAGAAAAATGGAGATTATGGAGATTCTTCTAATGAAGAATCAACCTTGGACTAGCCTTAAACAGAACAGCCATCCACCCCCACCCCACCCCACCCTCTCAAAAAAGCCCAAACAAACAAGCGAAAAAAACCTTCTCATGCCCAACAAGGCCAGAGAGAGAGAGCGAGAGAGAGAGAGAGAGAGAGAGCGAGAGAGAGAGAGAGAGAGAGAGAGAGAGAGTGTGTGTGTGTGTGTGTGTGTGTGTGTGTGTGTGTGTGTGTGTGTGTGTGTGTGATGCATGCACGCATGCACATGTATGCCCATCCGGGAGTCAGGAGGCTTGTCCTTAGTGGTGCTTTCAGTCCCAGGTCCTTACGTGCTGACTGTGGGCTCCACTCTAGCTCCTGGAAGCAGTCATGGGTGAGTCTGGCCTGTACCAGGTGGATGCATTTGGGAAATAGCTCTACAGGGAGAAAGAGGCTAGTGACAGCATACTGTGTCAGGGCTGGTTTATAGGGCTTCAGGCCCTGGGGCCATAGGGCAGCTTGGCTGCATTGACCTTCTCCAGGATGCAGTATAGACCAGAATTTCAGTCCAAATCACTGAGTTTATTAAGCACTCACTATGTGATGGGAAGAGGGTGGTGGGGGGATGCCATAGCTTCTATACAAATAAATAAATTCAAAATATTTACAAAGTAAATTTAGAGAGACATCGTATAGGGAGGATCTTCTAGTCAACAGCAGCACCCTTGCCAAGGCTGGAAACTTAGCCAGTCCTGCTTGTGTTCTTCTGATGGGAGTCCCAGCTGGTATGACGTTGAATGACAGTAAGATCAGCAGCAGAAGTCCCAGTGTTTTCACTCACAAAGACATTTTTTTCCTGATGTGATATTAAGTGATCTATTGCACATATGGCCTCTGGAGCAGGCTCACTGCACCCAAGAACTCAGAGTGATGAACTTGAGGGTTGAACCTGTTAGTTCTGGTTCTGTCCTTGGATTGTTGCTAAACTAGTCTGAATTACTTAAGAAACTGCAGCAAAGTTTCTCCAGAATGCTTATAATTGGGCACTTGGAGGGCACATTTTTACAGATTTTTTTTTTTTCCTCTTCCCATAGGAGAGTTCTGTCTGTTTGCTTGGCAGGGTCAGCGGTTTCCTACTGACTTAGCCGAGGGCCTGAGAAGGAACCCTTAGGAAGCCATTATTAGATGTTGGTCTCTGTGCTGATTGTTGCTGGTGCCGTTTAACTAATTTACTGTATCCCCAAATTCCTACTTGAAACATTACCTAGGAGGCTTTTGGTTTGACCTAAGGGTGGTCCATCCTGGGACTCTTAACCTTAACCTTTTGTGGAGACTCGTTGCAGCCTCTGTTGAAGTCTAAGGTGGCCTTCCTTCCTATATAAAAGTTACATAGAAACCAGGGAATCATGATGTTCAGAGTTCCTGTTGTAAACCGACTTGGCATGGAGGGTAAGGTAGAGTCATCACCTGGAAAGCAGCTTCAAAAACTTTTTCATTAGCTACTGTTTTCATAAAACAGTGGGCTCCAGAATGCCGCAGGAGGACCAGTGTGTTAGAGGGGAAAGGCCTAGCTCAGAGGCTGACATGGTGGCCTGCCCCAGCTCTGCTGCTTCCTACATCATGGTGGGATCTTGGTGAGGCCATTTCCCCTGCTTGGGATACCATTTCCTCATCTGTAAAATGAGAGAGTGAGACTTGGTGACCTTGAAGTCCTATGATTCTCCATTTATGATTCTTAAAGTGTGCTAGAAATTTTCCCCAAACCTTGGTGAGTAGTTCTCCTCTGTGCCCTCTCTTAACAACATTTGTTTTATTTTAACGAAGTATGTATCCTTCCTTCCCTAGTCTTTGAGAGTATGTTTGAGTGAAGCCTTATTCCCAGAGCCTGTGTGCACCTCCATCCCCTCTCTAGAGTTCTCCTCCTTCCCCCTTGCCTCTCATTTTCCACCATTGCCTGGCTTGGGTGGAAGGGCTGCTGCAGCTTCTCGAATTGCTGCTTATCAGCTGAAGGGAGGAAGTGAAGGATTCACTTGAAGTTTGGAGCTTGCTGGGCACACCCAGGAAATCTTGCTGCTTTTCCTAGGAGATCACAGAAGTCTTTATGGCCACAAGTGTTGAGGGACTAAACTGGGAGCTGGAAGGGGGCATCTGGGCAGAGGCCTGCCTTTGCTCTGCTCTTTGCCCAGCTGCCCTAGGAAGGGGGAGCTAATAGCTCTGATGTGGGGTCATTTCAGCCTGTGATAGCCCTCATGCACATTCCCTTTGAAGAGAAAGGAGTCGGGTTCATTAATTAAAGAGCCTGCCATAGAGAGGCCTGTAATTATAGGTGCTAGAAATCTGAATTTTAAGAGGGTTGTGCAGCTGCAGTTGGAAATATGTAGGGAGGCACCGAGAAACACAGGCTGTGGGCAAGAATGTGGCTGAACCAGATTTGGGAGGTGAAGGTTTGGGCAGAATTCCCCTTTAAATTCATTTTTATTTCTTTTTTTTTTTTTAAGCTGAACCTCTGTATGTATTTTTGATGAAGGTTACACCCTGTTAACTGAAAGACTGGAGGAGAAGAAAGGGGAGAGTTTGGAGAAAAAGATACTGAGCTGTGGGAGGAAGGGAAGGAGAGGGGTCATCTTTGGGTTCCCAGAGAACCAAGCTAGCAAGAATCAAACCTTTGGATGACAGGGGCAAGGGACTGTGAGGCACAGGCATTGGATTTTATTAGGATTTATTCAGACTAGTGTCGGACTGATGTGGGCCACTGGAATATTTGCCCCCATGTCTTTTCCTAGGGAGATGCCTCCCAGACACTGCAAATAACTTTTCATTGTGCCTGGAGTCAGGAGCAGGAATTCCAATCCCACCTGGGAACTCCTGACTTGGCCTTTTCCTTTCATTTTTATCCCTTCTGTTGGCAGCTGTAGGTCCTTGGCCTTTTCTCTGCTGTTCCTTTCATTTTCTATGATCTGATTTTAGATGGTCTCTTTTTAATCTCTTTACCTTTCCTTGGTTCCTGAAATACCTGTGTTTCTCAGTTTGCTGTGGCTAATTTGGGGAGGGAACAAGGAAGGGAGACATGCATGAGAGCTAGGATGAGCAGGTCACAGGTCTTCCAAGACCCTCCTGGTGGAACAGCCACGTTTGCTTAGATTAAAGGGGGGTGGGGGAGTGGTGTCTTTTAGAGCAAATCCTAACACCTCGGCGAGCTGGCTTTCCCCTCCGCTGTCTTTGCTCTGAGGGGGGATCGCAGATTTGATCCCATTTCACTGCCCCATGCCCATCTTCTTATGACTTACTATCTGGGCCAGCCCACAGTACAGAATCCACTGGGCTCACGCCTGGGAATTGGGAAGCAAAGGGAAGGAAGTCCCACATTGTGGCGCTCCATGCATTTGTAATACCAGGTTGTAATTCTAGGGAGAGCAAAACCTCTCCTTAGCCTGAAGTGGTTTTAGGAAATAAATGACTTTTCAAGAAGAGGCCTCGACTGTACATAATAAATACCTATTTTCCTCTTGCTCTCTGGCTGGTTCTGCACTTCCTGGGTTCCTAGCCATTGCCCTGAAATGCTGATTCAGAAGCCTGCAGCATCTTTGGGGCACTTCATAGAATAAATGTGGCTCGTTCCCTTTTCTGGCACCAGGATTTCACCCTTGATTTACAGTGCTCAGCTTGTTAGCGGCTTTGCCTGCGCTGGGCGAAGGGGAGCTCAAGTGAAGGTCACTGTGTCCATTTTGCCCTCTTGGGGAGAGAGAGCGTCTGTGTATGTGGCAGGGGGTGATTGTTGGGTCCCTGTTCTGCTGGAACTAGAATGAAACTTGGTGGATTTCACCTCTCCCTCCCATACGTCCTCTAGCAGGGGGGTGATGGGCTCTGACAGGATGGCAAAGTCAGAGGGGACTAGACATCCTCCTCACCCCCTCTTCTCCCTTCACTTCTGCCCAGCTCGGCGTTCCTATCTGCGGTGTCCCTGATGCTGGAAAGGACTCTCAGCCCATTCCTTGGCAGCAGCTTGGTTTACTGCATACGCAGATTGCATGAAGCGGGTGACTGTGGGCACTGGCAGGAACCGAGGCAGCTCCTGCCCCCTAGTAGGCAGAGGTGGCTCAGCTCTTAAAGTTGGTCACAGTAGGGATTGCTTTGTGAGGCTGGGCATCGGGGCAAGCACAAAACTGCTCAGCCCTGCTTAGGGTACTGCCTTTGCAGGATTAGACCAGGGGAAGGTGCTGACCAGACTGCCCTGTGCTGCTGGCCCCTTTTCCAGTGGAAACACTGGGGCAGGGTACATGTTGTGCCTGTCATCAGCTCTGCAGTATCCCCTACAAACTGTTTGTTTTCTCTGTCTGTCCTACATGGTCTCTCCTTCATGGGGTTGAGTGGGCACATAGGGATGAAATACAGCGACATGCGAGGGCTCCACCTTGCCTGGCATGTGGGAGCAGAGAGGAAAGCCTAATTGTATCAGAGCCATGCCAGGTTCATGTGTGTGGAGACCATGGAGCTGATGGCATCCAGACAGCATCTGCTGTTATCAAATCACTCGTGAATCCAGCTAATTAAAATAGAGCTTCATTTTTCTGAACCATTGTTTGGCAGGAATTCGAAACGGGCCTAACCCAATTTCTGCGTGTTTATGAGCCTTTATTATATCAGAGGTACTTTTCTGTAAATGTACAGGGCAGCGCTAAATGAATTGATCCGCACGGTATCACTGTAGACGCTCTGTGGACTTGCTAATGATCGCTCCTTTAGCTTTCTGGTTTCCAGACACACTTTGGAAAGCTTTCTGTTTTCTTTTGCTCCTCCTCCCCCCTCCTTTCTCATCTGCTTTTTTCTCATTCCCATTTCCTTTTCTCCTTCCCTTCTTCTCTTTGAAAGCGGAAACCCTTTTTGTTTGTTCTCTTAGGGAAGTTTTCTATGCACTCTCCATCCCCCACCCCCACCCCTTTCTTCCCTCTTCCTGATGTTTCCGTCGCCTTAGGATCAGTTCTTTCCTTCTTTGTCCACTCTTGCTGCTTTTAACTTCAGTTCTCCCTTTTTCCACCCATCCCCCTTTTTCCTACTTTCTCCTACTTTCTGTATTCCCCCCGCCCCCGCCAAATAAAATTTTTTTAAACCTTTGCCCTCACGTGCAAATACAGATTAGGATAGCTGCAGGTGGCGGCCCTCCACTGGCATGGAAATTTAACCTTCTACAAGATGATATCAACATTTTTGCGTACTGAATTTGTGTTTATTTTTATTTTCCTTTTCAAAAAGATTTTTCAAACTGCACATATTCTATTTTATAGTGTGTTAATAAATTGCTTTGAAGCTGAAAAATGTTATGTAAATGGCAACTAATGATTCCTTAGAACACATTGGTGAGGTCTCTGACTAGTATTAGCCCCATTTCATAGGTGAGAAAACTGAGACAGACTGAAATAGGGAGGTTAAGTAATTTGCCCGAAGAAAGTTGCCCACAGAATCTGGCTCAGGCAATCTAGGTCTCTAGACCTGGGATGCCAGATTCAAGTGTCTGCATCTCCTGTGCAGTGATTTCTGATGTACTGGAGATGTAGAAGGGAGAACACGCCCTTTCCTCCCTTGAAGACCCATTTGTAGTCTCATTCCAGGGTTAGTACAGCCCCAGGGCCCAGCTCTGACTCTTGATCTTCACTAAGTGGACCCATGTCATGTTCTCCATCTCTAATGATTGCAACCCTGCAGGAAGAGCTGCCATCTTTGATTGAATTTAGCCCTTCTGGAATGACGTGTGTTGGAGATCTTCTCTCACATTACCACAGCCTGTATTATTGCTAATGTAGTTTGGCAGTACAGGTGTGGCCTGGGCTCCCTGCCCCCATTCCCATTTGCCCTCCCTCCCCAGAGCAAGGCTACAATCCTTTTTGGGCCCACAGACAGAATTCAGGACTCTCTTGAATGGCTGGAAATCAGAGTTAAAATATAGATGCTGAATGTAAGGAGGAGGAGACCACTAGAGAAGAGACAGGTCCCCACTTATTCTATCCTTATTCACCTCTCCCCCATACACACTTTGAAAAATGGATTAGCTAGTTGTTTTCTTCTCAGTGCACAACTTTAAAAAAAGAGTTACAGGATTCTTTCCTTTCTCATGCCTCTTAAACTGCAAAGGCAGTGCTAGGTTCTGTCTTCTCTCAGCTTGCCATTTCTGTTCTGAACTACCATACTTCATCTCAGCTCTGGCTTTTGGCTTCTTAAGTTAGGAGAGGAGCTGAGTTTCCCTCTTTTCTTGTTTCCTGGATCTCTTAAATTCCAGGATGGAACTTTGCATCACCCTGTATGATGTGCACACTGGGCGCTCCGTAAATATTCACTGATCACTACTGAGCTTTTGGCCTTCGATCCCTTTAGAGACTACCCTGAATATCGACTGTCCTTGTGTTGGGATAATAATACAGTTAAACCAGGCTTGCCCTCGCTCCCTTCAGGCGTCCTGGCACAGGCACACAAGATTTTTGCTTGTTTCCCTCACTGATAGTGAGCCTTTTGGCCCTTATATTTGTACATGTTGTTGTTTTCCCCAAAGAATGTAGTCCCCTTGGGGGCAAGAACAGAATCATATTTGTCTTTTGTACCAGAACTTCCCAGAGTGCCTGTTTGCTACATAGTAGGGGCTTCATATATTCCTGTTGATGGATTAATATTTACTCTGTAGCAACTGATTCTCTCCTCTCCCCTCCCCATCCCATTCCTAGCGCCTAGTACTCCTAGTACTGTGTCTGACACAAAGGAGTCATGTTAGACTTGTCAGAATGAATTGAATTTCCCATTTGAAAGCAACCTTTTTTATTCTAATTATTTTGGGTAGCAGTCTTTCTAGAGTGGATTATACCCTTCCCTGCCTTATTAAACAGACTAGACCAAGCATTTGTTGTTCAGTCATTTCAGTCATGTTTCATTCTTTGTGACCACATTTGGAATTTTCTTGGCAAAGATACAGGAATAGTTTGCCATCTCATTTTACAGATGAGGAAACTGAGACAAACAGGGTTAAGTGACTTGCCCAGGGTCGCACAGCTAGGAAGTATCTGAGACTGAACTTGAACTCACTAAGATCAGTATTCCTGATTCTAAGCTTCCTAGAGGGGATGGGTCATTGTCTATATCAGTTCTACACTGAAATACTGGGGTACTCCTAGGACTTGTAGAAAGGGGAGGGGGTGGTCTGGCTTTACAATGAATGAATTCAGACTTGAATTCTTTTTCAAGCTAGCTTTTGGTCTCCCTTGTTTTCAGGCTGAGAGGCAGTGTGATCGCTTGTACTATGTAAACTGAGCTCCTCTCAGAAATTACCAAAGAGAACTGGAATACGTTATTTCAGCACAGAGATGGCAGATTTAGGGGTAAAACAGGAGAACCGCTCTGGACTTGAGAGTTAGGAAAGCTGGATCAATCACTTCCATCTCCAGTGGTTCACATTTATCAGAGGCTTTCAGGTTAACAGAACACTTTCCTCCCAGCAGTCTCATGGAGCAGGCAGTGTGAATAGACAGATCCACAGACCTAGCTGGGGAGGGCCAGTGCCAGCACTGGAATCCAGGTCTCTCCTGATTCCTTGTTTAGTGTCTTTTCTGTTACGTGCTGCTTCATTTGAACTGTGTCAGTGGAAGTAGTCAGCTCTGAAGGAGGATGTCTGTGCTTCTTTGAATAAAGTAAATGGACTTAGGTTAAGTGGAGTGACATCTGTGTTGAGTGTTAGAGGCCCTTACTGCATTTTCCTGGATGTTGGCTTTGCCCTGTGTGGTGATGGCCAGAGAACTGAGTTCTTGATAGTTGAGGCATCATGCTAGTCCTCCCTCATAGATCTGAACTGAAACTCCTTCTTGACTTAGGTATTTGGATTCTCTGTTGAAATGGATTTACTGAGAACCAAATTGTGGTACCGTTGTATTCCTGCCAGCATAAAAGCCAACCTGGCATCCCCAAAGGTTCAGAGGAAGAGCATGGGCCCTTATCTTCTCTGAACTTCTGAAATAGGACTATGCTGAATAACCCTTGTACCCTCTCACAAGCTTGTTGTGAGTAAAGAGTAAACCTTGAGATCTTATAGTAATCTGAGTTTTATTGTTGCTTTGAGAGAATACCAGGCTGTTTTATCTCCATTCTTATTTCCTGTGCAGATCTCACATAAAAGGGAGGTCCATCTGAATGGTCAGATCATCTTAAATAATTCTCTGCTGGCATTGGGGTGGGCTCAGAATTAATGCACACAGACCAGAAAGCCTTGTGTTTGCTGCTGTGTTTGCACTCAGGGCTGATATTGATATTGTAGGAGAAGCTTTAATCCTTTAGTTCAAATTTACAAGAAATGCTGTTTCCTTTTAGGTTAAAAAAAAAAGTCCAAGACAGCATTTGATTTGAAGAACCAAAAGTCTAGGAAATGTATCCTGGAGTCCTCGTCAATTTGAGCTCTAATGAAATAGAAAAAATACTCAATAAAAGCTCCTTTATTACTTTAAATGTTTAAATGTGGAGTTTTTAGCCATCAGGTTAATGTTTTTGTATCCTTTTTTGATTTGATTGTGAGCACTTTTCCAGGTATCTCTGGCACTTGAGTGCTAATCTGATTTCCACAGATAAATGGTGCTAGCTGCAGGCCTTACATCACTGCATTTTTGCTTCAACATTATTTTATCTGGTTTTACTGTAAAAGTTAATAACTCTCTGCCTGTGTATTTAAACAGGCAAGGGAAGAGAGAGGAAGATAAGCAGAAA
Source organism: Notamacropus eugenii (assembly GCF_028372415.1). Lineage (NCBI taxonomy): Eukaryota > Metazoa > Chordata > Mammalia > Diprotodontia > Macropodidae > Notamacropus > Notamacropus eugenii. The sequence continues at coordinate 49,731,201 of NC_092876.1, forward strand.
ACAATGGGGGTGGGGATAGGTAGAGAAGTTTCAGGAAGCTTTTGTAAAATTAAGGAATTTTGTGTCTTAGAAATGTTTCCCAGTTGGAGAGGGCCATGGTGGATGGAGATAGCCATCAGCCACATGGAGGTGGTGATCCATAATCCTTCAGATAAAATGTGTTGAACCTTCTCTGTTTCCTAGGCAGGGATTGGAGTCATTGGAATTGGGTTATCATTGATTTAGTGGAGGAGGAGGATGCTAAGAAGGGCTGATTTGTTTAATGATCAGGAATTTTGAAAGTTTTTGTTTTAATTTGAAGAGATAGATGTGCACACACATAGTGGCTGTTAGATTATCAAGAAAGTTGGAAGAAAGCAGCAAGTCAGGTATCAGCTGAATCATATAGAGATTTACTTTCAATACTCCATTCTGGTGGAGAAAGATGGCACATGACTAATATAGAACAGACAGACATTTGGGGCCCAGAAGAGGCATTTCCTTAATTATTTATTTTTTAAAAGTGGATGAGTGTTTATTAGTTGCAGGACTCATCAGTGAAAGGAATATTTATGACCCTTTCGGAGAGGCTGCTGAAAGACTCCCAACTTCATGTCCTTGTTATAGATTCCTGTGCTCAGTGAATCTAGGCCAAGAAGTTCCAACTGGTGGCCTTCGGAACTGTGAACCCAGGTCTGAAATCACTCCCTCCAAATGGTGGCCATCTAGATTTCACCAGCATGATCACACCCTCTTGTTTCATTTCCTAGGCAGCTTGTCAGGCTGCTTGCTCTGATCAGGGGAGCAGAATAGGGTTGTGGAGGCAGCAGGCTCACCATTTAAATCCTAGCCTCTGGGACTTTGCAGTCCAGGACTGAGATCCTTGCTCTGCACTCTGTCGTGACACATCACTCTACTTGCCCCGGTGTGTATCCCTTATATGTACATTAAGTGGGTTGCCCTAGAAATTCTCTAATATGCTGTCTGGCTCCGGATCTGTGATCCTGCAGCACCTTTTGTGGTCCTTGGTTTCTTTCTCTGTAAAATGTAAAATGTTGGACTAGGTGTTCTCCTTGGGCCTTCCCTGTTCTAAGTTCTGATTCTAGAAGAAGATAGAGGGCAGTTCAGGAGCCAGGTTTTGGGGAAACTACTTGATTTGTTAGTTTTCTTAACACTTTGTGCATATTCATTCAAGTAATATTTGGTGTCAGCCCCTTGCCACATGGGGTTATCAGAGATGACCTTCTTCTTACCAGGGCTAATGTTGCTTGCCTTGTCTTGTCATCATCTGAGCAGAAGGCGCTAAGTCATTGTGAAGTGTCCCTGCCCTTGTACATCTATCTTGGTGATGATCTATCCAGTGTCTAACATCCAGTGAAGACTTAATGCTTGAAGTTGTCATTGTCCATGACACAACCTTTTCCCCGTCCCCTTCCTAATCATCCGACTGCTCAATAGTGCATGACCAGAGCTTCCCCAATCTGTCTGTCCTGATATGGACATGGCGGCGCTGTTTCATCCTGTGGGTATCTCATAGTGCTGGAGTTCAGGAAAGTAGAAGAGCTGCAGAGTACTTGAAAGGGCAGAAGGGCCCAAGAGGTTTAAGCAGGCAAGGGGAGAAACTTTGGGAAAGTCCAGTGGCCTGGCTGGAACCTTCAGATTGTTAGTCTTGGAGTCACCGTGTGATCTCACACTTCTCCCAGGGAGCATCTTGGACACTGAGTCATTACATTCCTTCGCAGTGATTCAGCTCAGCAGCATGACACCTTCATTAATTTGACAGCATCAAGCCTTGATGCTTTCTGCTTCCTCTTTTACAATGCAGGGAAATGAGGGATTCAAGAAATTACCAAACCCGGGAAGCTGGCAGGCAGACACTGCTGAAAGTGCCCTTTAAAGACATTGTTTTAAGGCAGGACATTTTGAAGGCTTTGCCTCAGCATCCTCATCTCCCAGGATCTGGCACCAAAATGATGCCACTTGTCCCTCGGGCCACAGACCCCACCCCCAACCCTCACCAAGCCACCCTAGAATTCTGCCAGATTATTTCCCCCACCCCCTTCAGGTCACTGCCACCGTGATCCATGCAGACTGGCATTTTCTTTCCCTTTTCAGTATGGAGGTTATTGCAGTTTCTTCTGTAAACAGGACTTCAAACAATTTGCTACCAGTTGGATTTCAAAGCCAAGGAAAAGGCAAATGTCATCCTTTTTTTGTTTTCCCTCCTACCCTGCTCTGATGCTGCTCTTTGTTGGCGGCATCAGAAATGCTAGGTGGGCTACTATCTAATTTTAGGCAGGAGTGCATGGGGACAAGAGGCATTTATTTACGTTGGCTGCCTTTTTTTTTTTTAACCCAAAAAGATGCCGTGCCTTTTCCATGAGCTCCCCAAACACACTGTGTTCTCTCCCTGAAACAAGGGTCTCGAGTTTGCTCACAGCAGCACGTCGGGGGTAGGGGGTGGGGGGAGAAGAGCATCTGGTAGCCGGGCTACAATTAGAGAAGCTGTCAGCAGATTGTTGAGAAACTGTGGTTTTCCGGGCTTTCTTACTCACCCGTAAAAATTCACTTTGGGCAGAAAATGGGCACCCCCAAGTGTCAGCAAACCAACGGATCCCTTCCCAAATGGTTCTCAGCTCCCCCCAAGAGCAGTCACCTCTGATGCTTCTACTTTGCTCCTTCCTGGCTTCAGAGCAACCACCCCAAAGAAAATCCCCGTGACAACATTTTAAGAAGTCCACGCAGTCTATTTTAACCTGGGTGCAAACAAATTAAAATGGCAGAGATATTTCATGTTGAAAGAAAGGCTTCTGCGCATGTGAAGTTGCTACTCTTCATAAGGGCTTTTACTGCATATATCAATGTGTTTTAAGAGAGACCAGGGTCAATAATGCATGCTTTAGAATTCCCTAAATACAGATTTGCACAATAGACCTGAAAATATGTTGTGTTCTATCATGTCAGCCCCTGTATGCTCTCTCAGGCTCCAGAGCTTTGCCTCCCTGCCTGCGAAAAAGCCCTAGCACAAATGGAGCAAAGTAAAACAAAGGAAATGAAGCCTGCTCCTCTAAGCTTAATTAATGCCAGGTTGTGGCCCAAATCAACAATGGGAAGGGTACGATGACAAAACCCAGGAAATTCCAGGCTGCACGGGAGACTCCTTCCTTTAACCCCCTGGTGCCTGGATGGTTGTGGGATGTGGGATGCAGGGTGTGGATTTGAGGACACCCCTCCTCCCCAAACACACATCTGACCTAGGCACATAGAGCCTCTCTCCTGCCCTCCCTCCTCTCTGGCCTCCCCCTTCACCTCCTGACTGTAAATGAAACATACTTTTTGTGTGCGGGGGATAATTGTAGCTAACTGTGCTCAAAGTATCTCTCGATTTTGTAGCCCTCAGAAAGGGGAAAAGAGTAAAAAAAAAAAAAAAACCCTGTCACTGTCATCTGTTCATTTTTTAATGAGCAATTTTAAAAAATTGAAAATAAAAGAGGAAAATGAATAGGTGTTGAACCAGCCTGTGATATGTAAATGCCAACTAGTAATTACCTAAAACCTCAATTTTCATTCTGTTTCATCTTGCAAAACATTTCATTTTCACTGAGTGAAAACACTTAATTTGGGCTGTTGAGTTGGGGAGAGTGGGCCTCCTCCGGCCCGCGCCTTCCCCCAGCCCCAGCTAGGGGGCGGGCTGGTTCCGTGCTCGGCCCTTACCGCATCCCTGGCCACCCCAAGGTTAGCACCCTCTCACCATGTCAGTGTTGGCGGGAGCGCCTCCCTCCCCCAGCCCACTAGCTGCTTTCGGGGAGCTTCATTCCTCCTTGTCCTTGCGGAGTGGCATATTGAATTTTGGCTGACCGAGCCTTCCTCTGCATATTAACTTTCCAAGCTCTTACCTGACTTTCAGAATCTTGGCATCCCCGAGTTAGATTTCACCCATGTGAAGCCGCCTTCAGGCTGGTCCCCCAGCCTCCCTCAGGTGGGAGTCCTGACCCTCGTCCTTCTGAATTGTCCCCTTCTCCACTCTGTTCTTCTTTCTAGACATTTGGGGGAGACATAGTAGCTCACCTAGCTTGAAAGTCACATTTTTCCTCTTAACAGGAATGTCAGATCATTATTCCAGAATTTCTAATTGTTTTTCTTTTTCATCTCATGTGTTTTCTTTTATTTGGGGCCTGCCATCTTTAGAAAGAATTTGCACAATACTTTTGGGCAGGGAATCTAGTTTGCCTCTTTTTCTTCCCTACCCATTCCGTCCTCTGATTAGGCAGAACTGAGCTTTTCAGATGGAGAATGAGAGTGCCCAGGACAGCACATGAGATATTCTCATTGAATTCTCCATGGAAGACTCAGACTCAAACAGGGGAGCTCAGGCTGGAAAGGATCCTGGACATAGAAATCAGAATTAGGTGTCCCATTCCCCTGAATCCAAGAGAGCTGTGCCTGGAATCTCAGGGAACCCAGCCTCTTTAGTGAGATATATAGCTTCCTAATTAGCCCTCTGCATTTTTTCACGAGTGCTGGCATCAGCGTTCTCCGATGTGTTTCTCTGATTAACAGCTGCTTTGCTACTATTTCCTCATGCCACCGATGACCATATTTGTCAAGGAACTCCTGACAGAGCACCGATTTCTTAGGAAAACGCAGCATTTCGGTTTGAAGGGGGTTCTCGCATTCTCCACAATGCCAGCTTTTTAAGCCAGCCCTTGTGACAGTGCGAGTTAGCATTAGCCTGACGCTTGTTAGCAGGATTCGGAGTACAGTGTCTCCTTTAGAGGATGAGAGCAGGAGCTTTTCCGGGCCCTTTGAGCAGGTCAGATACACAGCAGGGAGGGTTGGTCTGGGGTGACGGTTACCTCCTTTTGCTCTTTAGCCTTCATGTCTGTGTGGTCTAAAAAAGACTTGACCTTGAATGCTTAATTTTAAAATAAAAAATAATAGTGAATTTTTACATTTTAGGAACCAAATATATATGGGGGAGGGCATGCAGGATTCTGGAGCTGGGGGCTTTCCAAAGATGTGTCACTAACAACAATGCATCAGTAGTTTATTTGTCAGGTATAAAGGGGAGAAGTTCCCTCTAACCTGGGGTTTGAATTTAGGTAGTCTTCTCTGGTTTTTTCTCCTTGTAAAAACATCATCAGCTACATTCTGGATAGAGGGAAGCCAGCAAGAAAATCATACCTAACAAATGGCTCCTTCCCACAGGCCCCCAAGGATTCTGCCTCTTGCCAAAGGGTATTTATTTCTCTGTCCGAGCACAATGCACAGTTCAGGTTAAGATAGTCTCTTTTGTTGGTTGTTGATTTGTACAGATCCTGCTGTGAGATGCATCCTGGTCTTGGAGACACAAATCTCACACCATTTGGCAGCTGGTCTGAGAGCCAGAGATAATTTCTTCTTCTCTAAGTTGCTGCCACTCACTTTAGTGTGACAGATGGTGCTGCAAGTTCAGGTGGAAAAAAACTTGAGTTTTCTTCCTCTTTGACCATGAAATTGACTTTGTACTTTAAAATAAGAAAGAGCAGCTGCAGTGACCATATTACTCCCAAGTTGTGCCAGCATTCCTTCCCTGAGACCTCTTTGAGGGTAGGTGTGATGCAAAATCAGTGAGTGCCTTAGATGTAGCAGCACCAAGGACTTCACACCAGCTTGCTGCACTCCCACAACATGTGCAGTCAAGTTCCTGTCCCCCTTTTACTTCTTTGACATTGAGGCAGAAGATTTGGCCTAAATTTATGTAATTTGATTGGGCACAAGTAGAGCCAATAAATAGTTAAATTCATCTTCTAAATTAGAAGATCAACTGATACCATGGGACAGGCTTCATGAGCCCCATCACTTAATCCAACAAAAGCATCATGAAAAGGGGAGAGAGAGAGAGAGAGAGAGAGAGAGAGAGAGAGAGAGAGAGAGAGAGAGAGAGAGAGAGAATTGAAGAGGGAAGAGAGGGTCAGGGTCTCCTGGAGTTAATGAAAAGTGTCTAGCTGCAAAAGTAAACGAAGAAAACAGACTGAGAGCTCTTCAGTAATTTGGCCCATTAAAGTCTTTGCGTTATGGATAAAGATTTTTGGAAAATCTGTTAACATCTGTGTATGAATCACAGGGCTTATAAAATTCTCGATCTGCCAAGCCCTTTTTATTGTGCTACCAGCTCCTTGGAGGGAGGGAAGAAGGAGGAAAGGGTAAAGAGTAGCTAAAGAAACAATTAGTGAAAGGAGAAGAGAGGTTTTCCTCTGTTCACACTTAGATGTAGCTGCTTATTTGGCCATCTTTCTTATTCAGCACATTACAAGGAGGCTATTAGTTTGGGTGCTTTATATTTTTGCATCTGGTGCAGTGGTATCGATGCTGTTAAATATGTGATTTGCCTGTCGCCTGCATTTTCCGACAGAGATAAGGGGGGCATAAACCAGCCCCAAACACACTTTATGCAGGTGTTTGACTGAATTATTTTATATGGCTTGAAATTAGAGGGTGGAAACTTTAAAAAAAATTGTTCATATTTTTGCAAGTTTGAAGTGTGCCGGGACTTTGTCAAATTCCCGTTAAAATAAATACGTCAATTTCATCCTTCTTCCAAATTCATTTATCTTGCTTTTTTAAAAGGTGTTTTCTACTTTACCTGATGTTTAAATTGGATTCGCTCGTTTATGCTGTTCTTTGCTATATCCCCCACGTTTTTCTTAAATGAATTACTAATGACAGAGCACTCCATCATCCCCTCTCTACAGCCACTTTAAGGAAAGCATGGTGATCTAAACCTTTTAACCTATTAAAGATGATTTTTCCCAATTGAATCAGACCCACCGCAGGTGTAATAACTAATCATTTAAACTACACCTGCTATTATGTATTTTTAAGCCATTATGCGTGTTGGATAGATGATAATTCATGTTTATTGCATTGTCCGATGGATCCGTTTTGCCTACACTAGCCTGATTAATGTATTTAAAGAAATAAGAGATGCAATTTTTAAAAAAAAAATTGATGGAATGCGCCAAGCCCTGCATTGAGTGCACCATTAAAGCCATCAAAACTTTGCTCTCTGACCAGAAATGCATCGACGCAGGACTGTATTCAAAAACAAGGTGAAGCATATTCATTTGAGTGGTGGGATTTTGTGTTTCCTTACTCTGCCCTGGAAATTTTTGGAGGGATAGGGGAAAGGTTTCTCTCTCTAGGTTAACAATAGGATGATACCATTAGTGTATACTATTGATGACCTCTCTGTCCCTGTTTTCCTGTGTACCTTCTAGTACCCCTGCAGAGAATGGGACACAAAAAATGCAGCATGATACCTAAACTAACATCTTCTTGTGTATTTCCCTCAGGTGCAGAATGGTAACTTCTCACTTATCCATCCTTGCTGTGTCTTAATCATTATTGACCCATGTCTAGAGTTTTCTTTGGCCACACCCTTCCTATCTTGGCTAGGCAGAAGATGGCTTCCTTTCTTTCTTAAAATGAAAGATCAGCTGGTATTTTGTGTATGTGCATAAGTATTGGAGGGGCCCTGAAGATAAGGGAGGGCCATGATTTGGTTCAGCCAGAGAGGAATGGCTTGTGTGCCTGGCATGGTATCTTCTTTGTGCTCCATCATTGGAGGCAACCATGGTGTAAATGGAGTCTGAAGATGGAGATTTCCAATTGTGGTTCTATGAATGACCTGAGTGACCCTGCCTGCTTTGTGCAGAGGCAATACCTAATTAGAACCTTGTGGGAAGCTGGAGAGTCTAAGAGGCAGAGGTGAGAGGAGAGTATATTTTACTCACATGATGTAACAAGCTCATGCAAAGGCCCAAGGCTTTAGGACCAAGGGATTAGTTTGGAACATAGAGTGTGAAGGGCAGAAATTTGCAAGATGGCAAGAGCAGATAAAAAAATCCCACCTGGAGGTGGGAGCTAGGAGCTAGTAAAGCTTCTTGAGAAGGACAATGACATGATAAGAGCTGTGTGCCTTAGGGAGATTTGACAGCTGCTCAAAACCGAGAGATGGAGTGGAGAGAGGAGAGACTCTGTAGGAAGTTATTGCCTTAGTCTAGGCTAGAGTGACAGGGCTGGAGGGAAGGTGAAGGCAGGAGGGGGAACAATTCTGGAGATATTGTGGAGGTAGGCTTAACAGGCCATGCAACTGAATGACTATAGAGGAGAGGGATGATGGAGGGGGAAAAGTCAAGGATGACCCAAGGATGGGCTCATGGGAGAATAGTAGTGCCCTCATCTGAAATAGGGACGTTTGGAGGAGGGACAGTTATCATGGGTGAGGTAAAGAAGTCTGTTTTGGACATTTCAAATTTGAGGTGTCTACAAAATCTCCTTGGGGAAGATGTCCAAGAAGGTGTTGTTGATCCTAAGTGCTAAGCACATTGATTGGCACAAAGTAATTTTTGAATAAATATTCACTGATGATGATGATGGTGAGGTGGTGGTGGTGATGATGATGATGGTGATTATGACACCCCAGAGAGATACTGATTGATGGATATACAGATCTGTGAGTCATCTACATTGATGGGATAATTGAATTTATGGGATGGGAGGGAACTCATTTTAGAGGAATTTGGAGGTATAATCAGAGAGAAGAGGAAGCTCATCACAGAGGGCCTATGCTTTAAATGAAATAGGAGGCCAGATCCTCTGCTGAGAGGAAGTGGAGGCTAAGGAGGAGAAAGGTGGGTTGCGTGGAAGGCAATAAAATGAGGGTGGGTGGGATCATTGAGATCATGGGATGTAGAACTGAAAGGGATGGTAGAGATCATTTAGTAAGGCTAACTTCTCATTTTGCAGATGAAGAAACTTAAATTGACAGAGTAAAGTGACACTGTCCTCCTGGGTGTTCCATGAACAAGACTGTCTCTCTGTTCCAGTGTTGTCTCTGACTGTCCCCCATGCCTGGAATACTGTCTCCTCCCCTCTGGCTCCTGACCTCTCTGGCTTGTGTTAAGTCCCATCTAAAATCCCCTGTTTTATTGGAAATATTCCCCACTCCCTCTACTACTACTGCTGCTGCTGCTGCTACTACAACTAGCTAGTTAGCTAGCATTTATATGGTGCCAAGTGCCTTACAAAGATTGTCCCATTTGATTCTCACAACAATGCTGGGAGGTTGGTGCTGTCACTATCCCTATTTCACTGATGAGGAAACTGAAGCAAACGGAGGTAAAGGAACTTGCCCAGAGTCACATAGCTAGTAAGTGTCTGAGGCTGGATTTGAACTTGTCTTCCAGACTCCTGGCCCAGTGCTCTAACCACTGCACCCCACCTAGTTGTCTCTTCCTCTGTTAATCATTTCCTCCTTATCCTGTATGTAGCTTGCTTTGTTTGCATGTTGTCTCCCCCATTCGATTGTGCCAGTGCTTGGCATCTAGCAGTCACTTAATGAATGTTGATTGATCACCTAGCCAAGGTCATCCAAGTAGTAGGTGTCAGAGCAGGTCTTCGGACCTCAGTCCCCTGACATCGCTGCTGTCCCAGCTGTCTCCATGACTCTGTGTGATCCTCGTTATCCTCTGAGTATTTACCTCATTGAAACTTCATTTCCTCATAATAGGAGCATCTACTTCACTGGGTTATTGTGAGCATTCAATGAGATAATAGACTTGAAGCACTTTGCAAACCTTTAAGCTCTATATGAACATGAGCTATTAGCTTTTATAATGGTGATGGTGATGATGATGATGAGCATAGTGGCTTTTCTGGAAAAAGCTTACAACCCCAGCCAGTTAGCTACCAGCTCCTTGGAGCTGAGTCTGGATCCTGGGAAATAGTGTGTCAGGTGATGTCAATGTGTGTTGTTGGTGAGGCACCAATGCCAGGCCAAAGTGGAGAGGTATGTCTTGACTAATTTTAAGCCTTGCCCTTTGTGGAATAGCCATTTCCCCCAATTATTTGCCTTTTCTGGATTACTTGGGACTCTTCAAAGATGTCTCTCTGGAACCTGCATTAAATTTGCATAAATGGTGAGGAAAGAAAAAAGACTACCACTGCTACTGCCTGCTATCACTTGTCTTTCTGTTGTGAAAATGAGCATGACTTTCTGATATTCCATCCATTGAACATTTATCTTTCAGCAACCAATGAATGAGCAGCATGACTGATGTGCAGAGGAGGGGTCTCCTCACCTGGAACAGATTAGATTCTTATAGTTTTGATGAGGGGTCATCCCAGTAGTCATGCACAGTTACCCTTTTCTTCTCTGGGACATCAGGGGTTTCCCTTTTTCTTGCCTGGCGTCCCAATATCAGTATGTGTTGTTGATGTGTTGAGTGAGCTGGAGGTTAAGATCTTCATCGGCTTTCTTGCCATCCCCAATTTGGCGTGTGAGCAAGAAGACTTGTAGATTGCGTCAGGTATTGTTCATTTGGTGATGTGTGGTGAGATCATTTGGTAGCCATTCCTTTATTTGCTCACTCCTCAATTAATCCTTCTTATGTGTAAAAACACTGTGCTCTAGCCCCAGATTCCTGCTCAGGTTGCTCTAGAGCCACAGAGAGCAGTGAAGGTCTGTCTTCAGGCTGGTCTAGATTTCTAGCTTCTCCAGGAATATCATATCAGCCTCTTGAGTTTTCAGTGAGCATGGTTGATCATGACTGGGAACTGGATACAGAAGGTGTATAAGACCTGGCCTGCTGTCCAGGAGCTAGCAAACCACTCTCACAGTAGTTGGAAGGGTTAGGTAGAACACAGTCCAGTGTTTAACTATGTGCAGTGGGAGAGAAAAGAAACAGGAGGTGAACAGTGTGTGGGTGTGTGTGGGGCTCACACAGACTTCAGTGAGCATCTGTAAGCCCCTTCCCTTTTGTGTGTGTCTATAAAATGAGGGGGCTGGAACAGATTGGGTTCTCCCTGTGTGGTCAGGCACCACCTCGACTCCCCAAATTCCTCTTATGAGTCCATGAAGTCAAAACTTTTCACAATAATACCAAGATGTTTGCATTTCTAATGCAGCAAATATTGATAGAAATAACTCACATAAACAGCTAGTTGAGGAGTCCCCAACAACTTTTAAGAACATAAAGGGGTCCTGAGCCCAGAAAGTTGGAGTGCCGCTAGACTAGACGATTTCTGTAGGCAGCTTAGTGACTCTGAAGTTTGTTCCTTTTTGCTTTGTCTCCTTAGCTTCTGGGACAGGGACTTACACATAGTAGATGCTTAATAAGTGTTTGGGGAATTGAATCCAGTTAGTATTTATTGCATGTATAAAATAGGGCATTCTTTCCTCTACCTTGAGAGGCTGGTGGTCTACTTGGAGGGAACAAGAAACACCCACATGAAACATTTGAGTAACAGTACAGTGTAGGATGTGATTTCCAGCCGTATGGTTCTGTAACTGGATGCAAACTTCAGGAAAGAGCTGAATTTAGAGAAGTGGGGGGAGGATCGAGGGGTGAAGGCATACAAAAGGCAAGAGTGAGCACAGTGCTTTATGGGGCACTGAGGAGAAGGCCTGGACACACAAGTGCAAGGAGTATGTTGGGCCCTTTAGGAAAGTTGGTTCAATTCAACAAATATTTTTTAAGTGACTCCTGTGGGCCAGCCCCTTTGCATTGGAAGGTGGTGGTCTGCAGGAGTCAAGTTCAGTAAGTAGCTTAGGGATAGATCACGGAGGGGCTAAAAGGCAGGAGAATTTCAAGTTTACTTTTTGGGAAAAGGAGCAATTGGAGGCTGTTGAGCTGAGAAATGACCATCTTTTTAAAGAAAATTTTTTGTTTTGTAAAAGATGTTTGGCAAATAGCCATTTTGCTCTTAAATTTGACTAACACATAGACTTTGTTTCCACAGACCTGAACTGAACCATTTGGTTTTATAATCTTAAAATTCAGATTCCTGACATTTTCTTCTCTTCTGTCTTTTCTCTTCCCAACCAGATTGCCACTGCAGTCAAGTTTCTACAGAATTCCCGGGTCCGCCAAAGTCCACTTTCAACCAGAAGGGCATTTCTTAAGAAGAAAGGTACATGGTTATCTTCATTATTCTGAATTGTCTACCAAAAAATGAGCTTGGGGGCAGGTGTGGGGAGGAAGCAGGCTGTTAATAACAGGCGTCGTGTGCTCAAAGGACAATCTGTGCACTCATCAGGTTTCCTATCAAGTTGGGGATACAGGGTTTTTTCCTTTCTGTGGAATAGAAATCATCCAATGAAAATTATCTCATAGAATGCATGGGGGCAAAAGAGACAAAAAAAGAAAAAACAAAGGCCCTCTAGAATAAGGTCTGTTCTAGCTATGAATTACCCTGGCCTCAAGATGGCCAGCTGTGGGTTGGGAGGTCACCTGCTTCAGAAAAGAGCAGAGGCAGAGAAAGGCAAAGGCTGAGGGGCTTGGCAAGGTCAGGTTGAGGTCAGACTTGAGGTCAGTCTGATTTACAGGCTGAAATGGTAAATTGCTAGTGCTCTAGTATTTCTGTAGACTGGAGTGGAATGAATCCAAACAAATTCAATACTGCTTGAAGCAGAATCAGTGGTGGCTGTGCTGGGGATACCAAACAAATTGACCTTTTCCTGCCAAGTCTCAAAGTTGGGAATCAGTAACTTGGAAAGGACGATAGAAGATCTTTTGGGAGGAGAGGCGGGGGGATGGGACTTTTTTCTCTCAGTGAACTCCTTCCCATTGGCCCCACTTCCCCCGTATTGGGAAAAAAGAAAGTAAGACGAAACTCTTAAAATAAATAAGAATAGTCAAGTAAAGCATGTCCCCACCGTGGCCACATTCAGAAATGTGTGTCTCATTTTCTGCATGCCTCGTCATTGGTCCTCTGTAACTGTGTTTGCTCACAGAAGCGATCAGAATTCTTAAGTCTTCCAAGCTTATCTTTATAGTTCTAGTAGTATTGTATAAGCTGTCTTCCTGGGTCCTCTCACTTCACCGTGTATTAATTCATACGTATTTCCCCAGATTCCTCTGAACCTTTTCCTTTTGTCATTTCTCACAGCATAATGATACTCTTTTAGATTCACATACCATAATTTGTTTGACCATTTTCCAACTGATGACTGCCCCATTAGTTTCTAGGGTTTTTTTTTTGTCTCTGCAAATAAAGATGTTATAAGTATTTTATTTGTGCACATGGGTCTTTTTCCTCTCTCTTTGATTTGTAAACCCAGTGGTGTTATCAGTGGGTTAAAGGTTATGACTTTTGGGACATAGTTCCAAATTGCTTTCCAGAATGATGGGACCAGTTCACAGCTCCACTAACACTGCCTTAACAGGCCTGTTTTCCCAAAGCTTCTCCAACATTTATCATTTCTGTTTTTTTGTCAACTTTGTTAGTCTGGTGGATGTAATGTGAAACCTGAGTTGCTTTAATTTCTGTTTTCTCTAATTATTAATGATTTGGAGCATTTTTTCATATGATTGTTGATAACTTGGGATTTCTTTCTTTGAAAACTACCTGTCTCTATCTTTTGATGATAGGAGATTTTCACATAGCTTAAAAAATTAGCTTTTAGCAAGCTTCCCCAGGTTCCTTCTCCCCACTCAGAAAAGAAAAAAAGAAAAATAATTTCTTCTTTAGTACCTGGAATAGCAGTCTGTACCCAAAAAGCTCCATTGGAATGACTTGAAGAGACAGCAGAATTGCTTGGTGCTATATGCTAGGCACTATTTTTTGATGCCCACATGAAGAGGTGCTTCTTTCCTTGGCACAAGTGAAGTTTTGAGCCTGTCCTGGGCTAGCATCCCATCAGGAATCCCCTGAGAGCAGAGGCTCGAGTGGTATGTTCAGGCCCTGGCATCATTGGGGCAGCAGCTAGGAAGGAGGCTGCCATTTTGCCTTTCCGGCCCCTCTGGAGTGGCTGAGGCCTGAGGGGTGGGCACTCTGCGCATTTAGGAGATTATGAAAATCTGGAGCTCGTTGGCCGATTACTCTACCATGTGAGCATCGTGCCATGGAAGAGTTTTTCCTTGAAATCTGTGGACCTGTGGGGAGTAATTAATCATAAAAGCTTGGGGATTTCAGCTCTATCATCAAAGCAATGAAGCAGGGGAAAGCTGAGCCTAAAAGCCGTGCTGATTACCCACGGTAACCTGATACAAAATCTATTGTTGCTGAGAGATCCTTAGCCCCAGTATATTGTGCAATATTATAACTGCCTGAGCTGCTCTTCCACTGACAGTGACCAGTTATTCCTCATTTTCTCTCAAATGCAGCTGGGTTAGAATTTCATTTGCAGAAGGTATTTAGAGCAATTTGGAGACAAATGTCTCTGGTGTTTGCTCGGCACTTCCCACTGCAGGCCTTGCCGAGCAGTTTTAGTATCAAGAGCTTCATCTAATCTGTTTAATTTTAATAAATCCCTGACTGGGAGAAGGAAAGAGGAAAAGAGAGAGAGAGACAGAGACACGGAGAGACAGGCAGAGACAGACAGCCACACAGACCTCAATAATACTTATACGTTACTTGGCTAATAATTATTGAAGAGCAGACGCTGTTTGGTACAACTGTTATTTGATGTTCCTTTTTTTCTTCTTTGGAATGGTGTTCCCTGCCTCACTTCTAATCATCATGAATGTGAAACATAGGAGAGCAAAGCTCCGTAAAACTCGGCTAGAGTGAGCCGAGGCCCTCTGGCCGTCTCTGTGACAACCCATGTGCTTTTATCCACAGCCACTTAATAGTCAACCAAGTGTTCCCATTTCCTCCCCTCTGCTTAGCCCAGTTCTATCTATGTTCCAATCTCACTCAGCACCAGTACCAGCTCCCCTGCCCAAGGTGACTGCTTTGTGGGTCTGTCCTTACCAGTAAGCGTCTTGGCTTTAGGATGATCAGCTATGGCTTGCTTTAGACAGTCACCTATGTCCCAGAACTCCTGTGGTTACTCTCATTCTCAACAGCCTCCTCCTTTCTTCATTGCTACTACCCAACTTACTTATCATACTTAATTGTCCATTGGTGTGGTGTGGTGTGGTAGGTAGATTGTTTGGAGTCAAGAGGACCCAGATTCAAGCCCTGCCTTGGACATGCATTGACTACCAGGCACCTCTGCATTGGAAGAGAGGATTTCCACTTTAAGCTACTTAAATTGTTGCACTCCTAGGCCTAGATCCCAAATCAGGTTAGTTTCCTTGACTGGGCAAAAAACCTCTTTGGGAGAATGTATGTCCTTGTGAACTAGAGAACAAGGAGAAATGCCGAGAGCCAACCATAGGAGGGTGAAGCTTGAAGGGATTGTGGAGATCAGCTAGGCCAACTCTCAGTTTATAGATGAGAAATATGTTTTAGTAGGAATCTTCCATTTCAAGCCCAAAATGGAGGGGAAAAAATGTGGATAACTGGATATCTGTCTAGAAACAGAATTATAAATTATCCATTGACAGGACCAGGAATGTCTCTTAATCACCCAATTCCATTATCCTCTCAAGATGCTGCTGGAGCCAGTCCTCAGTCATTTCCGAGTGGAATCCCCATAGGGTGTGTTCTGGCAGGACCTCCCTGGGTAGAGAATTGCAAGGTTTGATGGGCGCCTGGGGAAGAAAAAGCCCTGTTGTGGATTTAAACTTCCCGTTTCCAATTCCCACTAGTTCCCTCAGTCAGGCTTGTAGGATCAGAATAGCTTGGCAACCTCTGGTTGGGGATGGGAGGGGGGGCTGGCACAGCACAGCGGGGCAGCAAGCCCACAGTCAATCCCTTAGCCCCCTTGCAGTTGCTGAGAGGGAACCTGGGTAACTCATTGACTGCGGGGGTCTACTGGCAGCCACCCTCTCATCCTCTCCCTGAAAGAGTCATTGCAGTGAGTGGGTTTGGAGCCCTGGCTTTGAGGGGGCTTGCAGTTTCAGGAGTCTTGGCTTTTCCTAGCAAATGTCACTTCGGGGAATTGCAGTGAAGCACTGACTTGAATTATAATCTGAACTTTTTTTTTTTTTAATAAACATCTCTTTCCTGAAAAGGCAAATCCAATTTTGTTTTTCTTTTAATATTATTTAATATTTAATATAGAAATTGAGGTCCCTGTAGTGCATGTCAGTTCAGTAGAAAATGAAGGTTACTTTAGGAGCATCAGCTGAGTTTGTTTTATTATGAAACCACAGCTGGGAGCTGTGACTGCATCCTGCCCCTATTACTCATAGGTTAAGGGTGGGTGGTCCCCGATTTTTTTGTGGGGGGAAGTCTCAAAAGGGGCCGTTGGTTCATCTCAACTTTTCACTGTTTTGTTGTGATCTCTTTAGGATGCTTCAAACTCTGGATGTGGAGTCATTAATGAGAAACTTGAGGTTATTAGAATCATTTATCATTTCTTTGAAGTTGGTACTGCCATTTTATGTAATTTACAACATTTCGTCTTTTTTTATCGGGAACTTTTTGGATGAAAGAGAAAAGCAGCTGTTCACCTTCAGTGTGTTTGAATAAATGTTTTTGTTTGCCTTCCAACTCCTTGCTTCTGCAGATGACACATCAGGCTGCCTCGTCAGCCACTGTGTGGGGGGCTGAACCCCTCATCGAAGCAGCCTAGATTTAGAAGTTGTGCTTGCTAGTCAGCGTCAGCTTTGGGGCTTGAAGTAGGCTCGAAGCCAGAAGTCTGGGTTAATCTGAACAGCAACAACAGAGAGTCAGCCCAGGAAGGGAGGGTGTCCTTTAAAGTCGTTGTCTGCAGGCTTATGGTGCTTTGGTGGTAGAACCATAAAACTGCCTTGTGGCAAGATGAGGAGGTCATTGGAAGTGTTGACCTTTTATCACTTGGTGGGGGAGGATAGTGGCCTATTTGTGGGTATTCCTACTCACCTACAGCTGGTACAGAGTGAATGTCTTGGGAATGAAAAGATAGGACAACCAGAGCTCTTCTGTGTCTCCCTGGGTGGTGGGCCCTCTGAGTGCAGGTGAAAAAGCAATCCATTCACATCTTGCTTCCTTCTCTGAGGAAGAAACTAACAACTGCCTCATGTTGGAAACATCTCTCAAGCCTCCCCCTGCACCCCCAAGGGAAAACATGTAGTATCCCTGAGTCTAGGAGGTGAAACCAGATTTCTCTTCAGTCTGTTCTTGGAAGGCCAGCTTTCAGCAGCAAGGGTACCTCTAAGAAACATGTGGAAGAAACCGATTGGGCCTCAACCTTGGCAGCAGAGAGGAGGCGCAAGCCTCCAACTGGGAGTAGTTTAAAGGGGAGTAAATTCTTACACAGATTTCAATTTAACTCTCTTTTATTACTTTTCTTTTTTATAATTTAAGTCCATTTCATGAGGCAGTTTGCATGTCCTTGAATGGAATCTCGTTACCATGAAAGCTTTTTTAGCATTGATTTCATAGCAGTCTTAATTTAATAGCTCCGCCATTACTGAGAAGCCCTGGGAGTGAGGCCCTAGCTTTCCAGGTCACTGACCTTTTAATTACAAACCTTGTTCTGATGGCCAGGTTATTGACTGGTCAGCTCCCAGCTTGTGCCCCTAGGATGAAAACGAAAATAACTATGTTTCCTCCCCCACCTCCAGGAAAAAAAAATTGTAACCTCTTGTGTTTCTAAAATTAATTTTCTCCTTTAGCTTTGCTTTATAATTAATTCTTTAATGTGTCTTGGTGAAGCCTGAAGTTTCTACAAAGCTTTTTCTTGAACCAACAGACAAGTTTCCAGTGGGATGTAGGGAGGCAGTATGATTTTTGCCATTTGCTACCCCCCTGCTAAATGGTGGTCCAGTTGTTCATAGTAAAATAGTTCTCAGGCTGGGCTAGCAATGTGAGTGTTGACTTGGGTAAGAGTGAGGGGTGGGCAGTGTGATCCTCTTAACTCTTGGATTAATAGGGCATGGATTAGGAGGAACCTGGGCCAAGCAAGTGATTTTGAAAGCTCTAGATTTGGGGATTTCATTAGAAGGTGATGGAGTTGTTGACTCCTGTACATTTTTGAAGAATTCCACTTTATTAGGAAGAAACTGAATAGATTCATGTTTTATGTTTTTCACCGCTCACTAGAGAAGAGTTCCACCCTACTGTCTGAGTCCTTCCTCATTAAGGAGCTTCAGTCAAATTAGGCTTTCAAGGGTTCTACTGACCAGAGTTTGGTGGTCACCATGTGTATCTTTAGAGTCTTTAGATGGAATTGGAGAGGGAGCAAGTAACTTAGAGCAGAAATAAGGCTTTAGAAAATAACTCAACCCCAAGGAAAGGAAGGGAAAGCAAACCAGAAAGCTGCTTTGACTCATTCCTGAGCGTGTAGCCTGCAACAGTTCTCCCATCTCTTTTCTCTGACTGCTTTGATTCTCTGTGGCATCCTGCCCTTGTTTGCCCAAGGTAGGTAACATTTGGGGCAGGGAGGATGCTCAGCCTGCCAGTGGATGAGGCAGCGATGCTACCAGTACAAACAACCCCAGGAACTGGTCCAGGGCTTTGTGCTGCAGCAGCGGGTTTGTTTCTGAGAATGATTGAGCATCTCTATCCATCTGTTGTGAGCAGACCATCTTCCTTTTCTGCCAGTCTTACATCTGCATATCTATCACCTGCTCTTCTCTGCCAGCCTATTCATCACATTGACAATTTTTTTCACCCCCTATCAATTTTCCTGCTCCCCTTGTTATCCATCCTGTCTTGAACTCTCCTCATCTATGAGACCTACAACAGTTAGGGCAACTGAAAGCCTTGAAAATACAGAAACTCTGGCTCTCTGGCTCAAAGGCTGTAGCAGATTAACATCGACCATGTTGTTTCCCCCAGGTGTTTGTGGGTGACCAGCCCAGGTAAGAGTCCTACACCTTGGATTGATGGGAGTGGAGAAGAAAAATCTCAACTTTGAATTCTCTTAGTGACCCTGGAAAAAAGAGCCCGAAGGGGTGCCACAAGTATAAGTGTGCTAAGAGGAACTGATGTCTGGGCACCTGCAATAATGTACTGTGTTGTATGGGGCTGTTGGTGAGCATCAGCCATCAGTGGTCAACAAGAACCCTGAAGGAGGCAGATTGGGGAAAGAAAGAAGCCTGAACCTCAGGAGAGGGTGGAGGACTGTGGGTATTTTCTCTGCTGCCCCAGGCAGGGTTCGGATTTTTTGTGTTTTGTGTTTGTATCTCACCTTCCCTTTGGACCATGAGCTCCATGGGGCTGCATCTCATCTAAGCTTTGGAGTTCTTCAGTACATAATTTGCTGAGTGAATGGAGGCACCAAAAGAGGTGGAAGGGGTAGGGAGAGAAGGAAATAAAGGAAAAAAAAACAATACTGTTGCATTTATTTTGTTTTTCACAAATGGCTTTAGGAGGGGAGGAAGGCAAGAGGAATAGAACCCAAGAGAATAACAAGATGACCTCTTTAAGGTGGGATGATTCAAGTGGCTGAGGACTGTTGAATTCAAGTTAAAAGAATGAGGGAGAAAGAACACTCTGCACGTCCCTCAAGCTAGGGACCACAGAGAGTAGCTGCTGTGACAGAAGAGTATGGCAGTGGAGGGATTACTTAAAGCTCATAATAAACAGACCTCAGATTTCAATACACTGGAGGAATAGATCATAATGCAAGCAGGCAAATCAGATCTCGTCGTTATCCTGGATGAGACTTGGGGAGTTGCAACCTATGAGTAGACTCTAGCTCTGGATGATTGTACATAAGAAACAAGATGGGTCAAAGGGGTGAGGATGTGTGGGGAAATGTATATTAAACAGGCATACTCATGTGAGGAAATCCAGGAGCAGAAAGGGGAGCTTTTAGGTGAAGATTACTGAAGGGAGAAAAAGAAGTAATTTTGTCATTAGATTGAATATACTACAGACCACCAGGGCAGAAAGAGGAAATAGATAAGTTCAGGAAATAAGTCAGAAGCATGACACAGAAGTGCGATGTGGTAGTGATTGGGGACAGGGGAGTGAAGCCAGTTTTCTAGATATGTGCTGGACATGTTTTTTTGCAAAAAGTCTCAGAAAACAAAACCAAGCACTAACTACCTTCTTGACTTGTTTTAATGATAATTTTATACTATAAAAGGTAGAAGAACCAAGAGGAATTCTCTCCTGGATCTGATTTCTCACTAATAGGGAGAATCTAGTTGCTGAGTTGGAAATGATAACTTTGACAAGTGAAGTGACTGATTCCTTCTAGAATTTGTGATAGGGAAGTATAGGAAAGCCAGGAATGAGCTGACATACACCCAAGAACTAGGGAAAGTAGACTTTTGAGTTTCCAAAAGAAAAATAGTTAGGATCTTTTAATCTAAAATTCTTTAGAGGAAGTCAGCAAAGGCAAGATGGGAGGTACAAGACACAAAGGGAAATAATTCCAGTAAGGAGGAGAAAACACAAGTGTTGTGAAGAAATTGATATGGATGCACAGAGGACTCTCCACCCAACTTGTATTTTAAACCACAGTGTTCAGAAGATGGAAACAAAAGCAGGAAACAGAGAATATAAGAGTGTGGCCCCGTGACAATGCTGTCAGTGGACTGAGGCTGACTGGCAAAGGGCTGGTGAGTTGGTCAGTTTTTGTGTTTTACTGTATTGAGGAAAAGGGAGGCATTGAAGAAGGGTCAGGACAGTGCTTGGTTGGCAGGGAAGTGAAGACACAACTACCGAATTCCTGTTTTGTTTTCTCTGTCCAAAGAATGACCTTTGCATGGAAAATGACAAGACAGAAAATAGCTGGCAAAGAGCTCGTGCTTAAGACAAATAAGGAACTAAGGCATGCCTCACTGAATTCCAGTCACCTGACTAGAGCACAAGTCTCTCCCCACTCCATCCCATCTTCCATCCAGCTGTGAAGGTGATTTTAAAGAGTAAATCTGGCATATCACTCTTCTCCTTGCCCCTGTTCCCCGAAACTCCAGCAGCTCCCTTTCATCTCTAGGATCGACCCTTTGTAGCCTGTTCTCTCCCACCCAGTCACCAATCCAGCCACGCTGCTTTCCTTGGGCTTTCTTATAGAAGACACTCCATCTCCAGAGTCCAGACATTTTCACTGGCTGTCTCCCCCTTGGTCCCCCCACCCCTGAAATTCTCTCCCTGCTCAACTCCATAGGAGGTTCCTGGCTCCCTTCAAGCCCTAGTGGTTCGAAAACCACTTTCTACAGGAAGCCTTTCTAGTCCCTCTGAAGTCTCTAATTTAGCCTATCTTTATCTTACTTATACAGTTGTTTGCATATTATCTTCCCCATCAGACTGTGAACTCTTTGAGGACAGGGAGTGTCTTTTGCCTTTCTCTCTATTCTTGTGCCTATATTCACAGTGCCTAGCACGTAGCAGAGAAATGTTTATTGGCCAACCCCCATAATTCAACAGGCTTGGGTTCTAAGAGAAGTGGCCACTGTGATTGCTGCAGCATCTTTGGTGATATTTGAGAGGTGGGGGAGAATGAGATGTGTACCATGGGATGAGAGACACACAGGTGTCCTTGTTTTCAGAAAAGGGACTAGAGAAGGAAATGCAGACTTGAGGTCAACGTACTTGATTTTGATTGCTAGGGAAATCCTAGAATGAGCCCTTCTTGAACTGGTTCTAGAGCTGAGCATCTAGAAAAGGAGTTGGCCTGGCTTCCTCCAGAACAGGCCCCAGCGCTTGTACTTGAGTGGACTAATTACTAACCTGGCAAGTCAGGAGAGCGTTCTCCATGATGAATGCCCAGATCTCAGCAGAGAATTTGGTAAAGTATCTGTTAACATTCTTGTGGAAAAGACCTCAACTGTAACAATTAGATGGGTTTGGAATTGGTTGAATGTCCAGTTAAGAGACTCAAAATAGTCTTCACTGATTTCATCCTAACTTAGCAGAAGGTCTCCATTGGAGTCTGTGTTTCACCCTGGGCTGTTTAATATCTATTTATCAATGATTTGGATAAGAACATAAACGGCATGTTCATCCTGTCTGCCAGTGACATAAAACTGGGAAGGATAGATATCCAAAACACTGGATAACGTTTGGGATCCAAAGAGGTCTTGCCAGAACACAGCATGGGGCTGCATCAGCTTAATTGGAATTCTGTAGGGATAAATACAGAGCATTACATTTGAATTGTAAAAAGTCAACTTTGTAAGTGTAAGAGGTGGGGGGTGGAGATATGGTTAGCAGTGTGTCTGAAAAAAGAGTGGGAGATTTTATTGGATACCAAGGTTAATATGAGTCAGCTCATGTAATCTTGGGCTGGACAAGAAGTTCTATAGCTCTTAAAATGAGGAGGTGACAGATCCATTGTACTCTGGTCTGGGCAGTCAACGAGAGAGACAGACAGACAGACGGAGACAGAGATAGGTGGAGACAGAGAAGTGAGTAATGTGAAATGTCCAGAAGTATAACCTACAGCCAAGTGCTGGGGCTTTTAAATGACAGGCTAGATAGTTTTTATTTTATCTTAGAAGCAATGGGGAGCCATTGAAGGTCTGAGTTTATTTATATTGACTCCTCCAGTAGAGTGTTTTTGCCTTTCTTTGTATACCCAGAGTTTAGCCCAGTGTCTGGTACATTGTGATCCTTTAATAAATGCTTGTTGATTGATTGATGAAGGCAGATTCTTTTGCTGCTTGTGTTGGAGAAGGTAGAGTCTAGCAATGGGGAGCCCGGTTAAGATGCTGTTATGGTTGCCCAAAGGAGAAGTCATGAGAGAAAAGGTGAGCCAGCTAGCATGAACAAGGCCTGGCAGCTGACTAGCTGTGGAGGGTGCAGGAGCCTCTCAGGATGCGAGGGCCGTTTGTGGACTGAGGGAACATTTGGAGGAGAGATGGATTATGGGGGAAGACAGTGCTGCCCATTTTAGACATGTTTTATTTGTGGCAGGAACCATTCATCAGACATCTGAGTTTATGTTATATGAAAAACATGCCATTTCCATTCAAGTGAATCCAAGAAACATTTTTTTGCAATAATTCAAATCCTTTGAAGTACGGAGTCCAGTGTAAGTTACAGAGAATAAGAGAATTGGACTTACGTTGGAGGTTCTATCAGGAGGCAAGAGATGGGAAAAATTCTGGAAAAATCCATGATTCCCTACATAGAACTATCCGTGGACCTTGATGGGCATTGGTTACCTATCTGTGTGTGCCTTTGAGGCAGCTTGAAGGCACCGCAGAGTGCTAGGGCTGGAGTCAGGAAGACTCCTTGGATACTTCCTAGCTGTGTGACCTTGGGCAAGTCACTTAACCTCAGCTTCCTTAGCTGTAAAATGGAGATAATAACTTACATCCCAAGGTTGTTGTGAGGATCACCTGGGATAATACTGGTGAAGTGCTAGTACCTGGCATGTAGTAGGTGCTATTTAAATACAAGTTATTTTATTGCCTATGAAAATATAGTATGGCTCTAACCTGGTATGCCTGCTATAATGTTTCAAGTATAATTGAAGTCTCACTGTAATGTACTTTTTAAAAAAATATTTTTTAATTTTTAAATTTTTTTATATTAATTTTATTGTTCTACACTCACTACAATATAACTCAGATTTTTTTTTTCTCCCTATCTACCCCCTCTTCCCCCTCCAAGACAGCATGCAATTCCATATAGGATCTACACATACTTTCCTGTTAAATACATTTTCACATTTTCACAGTCATGCTGTGTAGAAGAACTAAAATGAATGGGAGAAATCATATAACAAACCAAAACATAATACACACACACATACACACACACACACGCACACACGCACACACACACACACGCACAAACTGATCTGCTACATTCTGCAATTGAATTCCATAGTTCTTTCTCTGGATGTGGAAGGCATTTTGCCTTAGAAGACCACTGGGAATTTTTTTTTTTTTTTTAGGTCCTTGCATTGCTATGGAGTTCCAAGTCTACCAGAAAAAACTCGCACACTGTGGTTGTTGCTGTGCACAGAGTTCTCCTGGTTCTGCTCCTTTCACTCAGCATCAGTTCATATAAGTCTTTCCAGGCCTCTTTGAAGTCTTCTTGTTCATCATTTCTTATATCACCATAGTATTCCATTACATTCACATACCACAACTTGTTCAGTCATTCCCTAGTTGATAGGCATCCCTTTGATTTCCAGTTTCTGGCGACTACAAAGAGTGCTGCTATAAATAATTTTGTACATGTGGGACCCTTTCCCATTTTTTTGATCTCTTGGGGATATAGTCCTAGAAGGGATATTGCTGGGTTAATGTACTTTTAAAATGGCGAATTTCTTGTCTATAACTGGAGACAGAATTTTTTAAATGTATATTTTATAAGATTATGCTCCAGAGGAAGAGAGAGAATTATTTCTTAACCTGTGGAATTATGAGACACAGCACAGTGTAGTGGATAGAGAAGTAGCCCTGCTGGGCTCTGATGGTGTGTCTCTGGGCAGTGACTTCACCTGAAGTACTCTGGGTCTGCTGAGCTTGGCAGGGGGGAGGGGAACACACGGTTTCCTCTTGGGATAAGATCACTGATGTAGGTACTTTCCCAGTGGAATTGTGAAGGAAGCCATGTAATGAATCACTGCAACCACTGATTCCTAAATGTAGATTTGAAGAGGTGAGGTTTTTCTTTGACTCTGTGAAATTCCTTCTTTCCAGGAAGCATGGATTCGCCTCTCAGAGGACATTGACTTTTATTCCACTTCCCACGTACAAAATCATGGGCAGTGTGTCTTTGCTCTATATTTCAACTTCCTTTCCCCTTCCTCCTTACTTTTCAATCCTTGCACTCTAGTTTTTCACCCTACCACTGGACCAAAAATGCTTTCTCCAAGGTTTCCAACAGTCTTGTAGTTGCTAAATCTAATGACTTTTTCCTCAATCCTTACCCTTCCTGACTTCTCTGTCAAGAAACTTTTGATACTGTTTGTTGCCTTTTCCCTGATTTTGTACTCAATGTAGCCTCTGAGGCCATGGTGGAAGAGATTATGGATTGATTCTTTGCTACTTGCTCTAATTTTGACCTGATGATCAGCACCCAGAAAACAGAGGTTCTCTACCAGCCAGCTTCAAGAAAGGACCACAGTGTCTGGTACCTTATCCTGCCAGATGACCTTCAGAATCCTCCCAAGACAATTCAAATGGAAGCGATTCAGTTTCCTGGAATGATGCTGGTAGACTGTCCAGGTTTCACAGGCATACAGCAATGAGGTCAGCACTAGAGTTCTATAGACCTTCAGTTTCCATTTTCTCCTCGAGACACTGGGGAGTGATCTGTTCATCATCAGGGCTCAGACGGGCATTGTGTGAGATGGGGCATACATACAATTTTCAGTTACCATAACATAATCCCAGTTTAAAAAAATGAATAAATTTAGCATCGACTGATCTGTAAAGCAGAAGATTTCAGAATCACTTTGTTCAGCGTGACGCATCTAACTCAGTCACAAACATGTTCACTGTATTTTTCCTTGAAACTGGATGCTGTATTTTCTTGCTTAGCAGCTTTTTCTTCTTGGAAGTTAGCCACAGTGTGCCTTGTTTTGTAAAGTGAATCCTCTTCTCCCAGGCCAGGCTGCTGAAGGCAGTGCTTAGTCGCTCCATTTCTAAGGGGAGCGACTTGTTGCTCTGAGAATTGACAGTAAGTCCTGTGCCTGACAATGTGGGGACAGGACCCTCGTCTCCCAGGTTTGTATCGGAGAGGGCCTTTGCCAGGTCCCCCCAACAGCTGTATTTGATTTCCAGATGTTCTAGTGGGGGAAGGTGTTGACTTTCTCAGTCCTCATCAGGAGTACTGGGCAGACAATGTGGCTGTGCTCTCCTCGTTACTATTAATTACGCCTTTTAGCTTAAAAGGCCCTAAACAGAACCTTTCAGTAATTAGATGGTTGATTAGAATGTTATTGATATTGGGCTGGACTTGAGTAGATTTCTGTTTGTGAAGTGCTTGCAGTCTATGGCTTTCATTCAGAAAGTGAAGTTTCCCATTCCGTAAAATCTGGAGTTGGGAGGCACGAGGCAGGAGGAAGACAAATATGAGCCTCTGTGATAAATTAAATATCACAATCACCCAAATGTCATCTTTTCAATGAAAACCGAAGTGTATAGAAGTGGGACTCTCCCTGTGTCTCCGCAGCTTCAGGCTGTCAGTGTGCTGGTGGCCAAAAAGAGCTGTGCTTTACCAGTGACCGCCCTGCGGTCCTGGCTGTGTTGGCAGTGTTCTGTCAGAGTTGCTTTGGCTTGGCCGAAGCAGCCATGGTCACTTCATCAGACACGATTACAGAATTTGGGGGCATTGGCAGAAAGGGCGCAGGTGGGGCTTGAGGTACAGGCACTTAGAGACGGAGGTAATTGGATCAAAATGCAATTGAGAGGGAGAATAAATATGGAGCTCCTCCATTTGGAGTCCATTTCAGATACCTAACTTAATTTAGGAACTTTCTTCTTATACAGCCCTTTAAAGAAGAGAGAGAGCCCTTGCAGTCAGGATCCATATCAGAGGAACAGATGAGAGCACCTTTCATGGGCAGGGGCAGAGAAAGAACTCAGTACTTTGTAAGGTGGACAGGGATGGATTTGAAGTTGGAGGAGCTGGGACTCTGCTACTTGCTACTTGTACAGTCTGGACCTCGCTCATTTATGGCCTTTGAGGCTCTAAATCTGTGGTCTTATGAGTCTTCCTTTTCCCTGCACTTCCTGTCCCAGTATAGATAACTTTGAAGAGTGGTTTTAGACTCATGTCATGCTACCCTGGACCTTCCTTGCTCTCAGGGACCTAAGTTTAGTATAGTAAAACCATTTATTGATTTTCAACTGTCTTCCCATTGTACTTGGTGTAGAGGGACGCAGGAGATCAGCTTGAGATTATTATTGACTCGTATCTGTCCCTCAGCACTCAGATCTAATCAGTTACCAAATCTGTCAATCCTACTTTCTGTGTCATAGAAAATTCCTGATGGGAAAACCCATCTGCCAGTGCAGATTGGCATTTGGTCTGGTCTTAGAGGCTGGCCCAGGGGCACACAGATACGTGTAGGAGGCTAGACTTGAACCTGGGTCTTCTTGATCAGGAGCCTGGCTCCAACCGCTACTCAATGTTGCCTCTCTTACCCATAGTAGGTGGCTAATGAATGTTTATTCAGTTGCACTGATGTTAACCAGACCTGCGAAGAGCCCCAGAGGCTCTTGACCCAGTGGCTACAGAAGAATGAATGTTTTTTTCGGCCATAGAAATTAGCAGAAGCTGTCTACTGAGGGACTCCCCACCTGGAGGAAATCCCAGACCCTGGAAGTTAGTGTATTTGTAACTTCTCCTAATAGACCATAAAATTCAAGTGGGCAGGGCTTTGTAGTATATAAAAATTTATCATCTCTCCTGGGAGTTAGTGCTGTGCACTCTACCTAGTGGATGCTTAATGAGGATTTGTTGATTGATTGATTGATTTATTAAGGAGCTTATAGCCTAGTAGAAGGGTGATGAGTCTATGACATGTTTATTAAACTGTGTGTGTGTACGATAAGTTTAATTCATATAACAATTCAATTCCTATAACAATTGAAGTAATTTTACTTTATTTTAAAATTGCTTTATTGTACAATTTTTAAAAATTCAATTTTTATTTTATTTTCAGCTCAGAATTTTCTTCTTCCCATTACTGTGTCCCTCCAGCTCTCATTGGGAAAAGAAGAAAAACACAATCTGTTTCAAACATGTGTAGTCAAGCAAAGCAAAGTCCCACTTTTACCATGTCCAAAAAAATATAGCTAAACCTGCATACTAAGTCCATGACCTCTCTATTGAGAGATGGAGAGTGTGTTTCAAGGTGAGTCTTATGAAAGTCAATTTGTTCATTAGACTAGAGTTCCTAAGTCTTCCAAAGTTGTTTTTCTTTGCAGTATTGTTCTTATTTTATAAAATGTTCTCCTGGTTCCATTCACTTCACTTTGTATCATTTCATAACGCCTTCCCAGGTTTTTCTAAAACCATCCCCTTAATAATTACTTACAGCATGATAGTATTTTATCATCTTCATAAACCACAACTTATATGTTCAGCTATTCCTTAACTGATGGATACTACCTCAGTTTTCAGTTGTTTGCCACTGCAAAAAACAGCTGTGATAAGTGTTTTTGTACAAATAAGTCCTTTTCCCCTTTTTAAAAGATCTCTTCAGGGAAAAGACCTAGCTGATATATCCCTGGGTTAAAAGGTGTTCACAGTGGCTTAGGCATAATTCCATATTGTTTTCTAGAATTGCTGGACCAGCTGATAGCTCCACCAGTAGTGCATTAATGCATCTATTTTTTTGGCATCTCCTTCAACATTTATCATTTTCCTTTTTTATCATCTTTGCCAATCAAATGAGCATGAAAGGTTATCTAAGGGTTGTTTTAATTTGCATTTCTCTATTAGTAATTTAGAGCATTTTTTTCATATGGTTTTTGGTAGATTGGATTTCATCTTCTGAAAACTACCTATTTAAATCCTTTCACAATTTATCAGTTGGGTAATGGCTCTTATTCTTAGAAATTTGAAGCAGTTTCCTATCTTAGAAGTGAACTTTTATCTGAGAAATATACTGTAAAGACTTTTTCCCATTTTCTAGGTTCTCTTATTTTAGCTGCATGAGTTTTGTTTGCTTAAAAAAAAATACTTGATTTTATGTAGTCAAAATTGTCCATTTTACCTCCTATGGACCTTTCTATCTCTTATTTGGTCATGAACCCTTTCCCTCTGATGGGTAATTTTTTTTCCATGCTCCTCTTATTTGATTATGATGTCACCCTTCCTTCTCATTTTGTTTTCATTAATTCCCTTGATATTGTGATTTTTTGTTACTCCAGATGAAGTGTTTTTCTAGTTCCAAAAAAATAATCTTCTGGTAGTTTGATTATTATGATGTTGAAAAAATAAATTTAGGTTGTATTGTTCTTTTTATTATATTGACTTGGTCTGCCCATGAACAATGAATATTTCTCCAATTATTTAGATCTATCTTTATTTGAGTAAAGAGGGTTTTGTAATTGTGTTCATATTATTCTTGTGTGAGTCTTGGCAGGTAGATGCTTAAGTGTTTTATACTAGCTGTAGTTACTTTAAATGAAATTTCTCCTTTTGTCTTTTCTTGCTGGATTTTGTAGGCAGTATACAGAAATGTTAATGATTTATGTCTTTGTATTTTATATCCTGTAGTTTTGAGGAAGTTGTTAATGTTTCAGGGTAGTTTTTTGGTTGATTCTGATGTTCTTGAAGTAAACCTTTGTATCACCTGCTGAACGTGATCATTTTGTTTCCTTTTTACATGATGTTTATCCCTTCATTTTCCTTTCCTTGACTTCACTGCTACAGCCAGCATCTCTAGCACTGTACTGAATAGGATGAGTGATGATGGACATGCTTGCTTTACCTGTATCTTATTGGAAAGGCCTCATATCTTTTTCCTTTTACAGATAATGCTTGCTCTTGATTTTAGATAGATAATGTTTTTCTCATTCTGAGGAAAGTTTTATATATTCTTATGCTTTCTAGTGATGTATCTTGTAAAAAACCTTTCTTGTATATGTTGAACTAATTTTTTTTTGTTTCTGTTATCAATATGGCTGTTAATTTTTCTAACATCAAACATCCTAATATTTTGTAATATATAATATATATGCTATCAATTTTATATTTATTATAAAAATTTTAATGCATGTGTCTACATTTATCCTTTTATTTTTCTACTGTGCACTTCCAATATATGTCATCTTGATCATATTTATAATCTTTGTGATTTTGTTGTTATGGTTTCCTTGTTAATATTTTATTTAAAATCTTTGTATCAATATTCATTAGGGATATTGGCCTATAGTTTTCTTTTTCATTTTTGACTCTCTCTGGTTTAGTAAGGTATCAAGACCATATTTGTATCATAGAAGGAATTTGGTAGGGCTTCATCTTTTCCCGTATTTTTCAAACAATTTATATGGTATTAAAATGAATTGTTCTTTAAACGTATGGTAGAATTCTCTTATAAATCCATCTGGTCTTGGATTGTTTTTTTCCTTTGAGATTTCATTAATGGCTTGTTCAATTTCTTTTTCTAAGATAGAGTTATTTATTTCCTATTCTGTTAATCTGTGCAATGTATATTTTTATAAAAATTACTTTCATTTAGGTTGTCACTTTTGTGACATATAACTATATGATGAGATAGCCACTAATAATTTCTGTTCTTTTTCATTGGTTTTGAATTAATCTTTTTTTCATTTTTGATAGTGATTCAGTTTTCTTTTTACAAATCAAATCAGCTAATGGCTTATCTATCTTGTTGTCTGTCCCCTTCCTCCCCCAAAAAAGGACAGTTTCCAGATTTATTAATTCAGTAGGTTTTTCATTTTCAGTTTTGTTAATTTCTCCTTTGATTTTTAGGATTTTCATTCTGTTGTTTGAGCGTTTTTAATTTGTTGGTTTTGTAGATTTTTTTAGTTGTACATTCAGTTCATTAATTTTCCCCGAGATATAAAAATTCCTCTAAGTACTGCTTTAACTACTCATCCCTCAAATTTTGATATGATGTCCCATTGTTGTCATTAACTTTAGCAATCATTTTTTAAAAATTACTTTCTTATTAATTTTTAATCTTTGCTGCAAAAGCCTTTTATTGAACCTAATCTTTATTGCATGATGGTCAGTAAAAGATGTATTTAATATTTTTGCTTTTTTGCAGTTATTGGTGAGGGTTTTATGCTCTAATATGTTGTCAGTTTTTGTGAAAGTGCCAGCCAGGGAGAATGCCCAAAGAGCACATGTTGGGTAAGACTAGAAAAGAAGAAGGACCAGGTTATAAAAGGCTTTGAATACCAAATAGAGGAGAACATTTTATATTTACTCCTGGAGGTGATAGGGAGTCTCTGGACTTTATTGAGTTGGGCAGGGTGGGGGGGAGGGGAGAGAATGACGTGAACAGACTTGCGCATTAGTAAAATCACTTTAGTGACTGAATAGAAAATGGATTGGAGTGGGGAGAGAGTTGGGGCAGGCAGACCCCCCCCCAACAGTTTATTGCAGTAATCCAGGTGTGAGGTGATAATGGCCTTTCCCAAAAGGGTGGTAGCAGAGTCAGAGGAGAGAAGGGGGCATATTCAAGAGATGTTGAAAAGGTAGAGTTGACAAGCCATGGCAATAACTTGGACATGGAGGGGTAAGAGAGAGAGAGAGTGAGGAGTCCAGGATGACTCCTAGGTTGTGAGCCTAGGAGGATGGTGTTGCCTCTATAGTAATAAGGGAAGGCTGGAGTATGGAATGGTTTAGGGGAAAAGACAATGAATTTGGTTTTGGACATGTTCAGTCTAAAGATGTCAGCTGGACCGTCAGTTCAAGATGTGTGAAAGGCAGTTGGAGATTTGAGATTTTGGGTCAGCAGAGAATTTGGGGCAGGAGAAATAGATTTGAGAATCATCAGCATTGGCATAGCTGTTAATTCTATGGAAGCTGATGAGGTCCCCAAGTGAAGTATTAGAGAGAAGAGATGAGGGTTTAGGACACAACCTTGAGGGACAGCTAGTATTAGAGGCATCTGGAGGAGAACCAGCAAAGGAGATAGAGAAAGAGCACTTGGATAGTCAGGTGAGAACCAGGAAAGAGGGGTGTCCTAAAAACCCAGAGAGGAGAGAGTGATCAGCAGTTTCAGACCACAGAGAGATAAAGGAAAGTGAGAATTCAGAAAAGACCATTGGATTTGGCAACCAGAAGATCCTTAACAACTTTGGAGAGAGCAGTTTCAGGGCAATGATAAGGCCAGAAGCCCAATTTTAAGGGGTTAGAAGAGAATGAGAAGAGAGAAGGTTGAGGCACCTGTTGTAAACAGTGGCCTTTTTGAAGAGGTTAGTTGCAAAGGGAAGAAGAGACGATAGTAGAGATGAAGAATCTAGTGAGGGTTTTTTCAGGATGGGAGAAACGTGGGCATGTTTGCAGGCAGCAGAAAATGAGCCATTAGAGAGGGAATTATTAAAAATAAGTGAAAGAGCAGTGAAGATAGATCAGGCAGTCTATTGGAAGAGATGGGATGGGAATGAGATTGTGTGAACAGGTAGAGAGGTTAGCCTTGGTACAGAGTAAGGCCTCTGCATCCTGTGAGATGAGTAAAGGAAGAAGAAGCGGCAGAAGGCATCTAAGTGATAGGAGATAAGGAAGAGGGGTGAAGAGAGTTCATAGTGAGTGGCTTCAATTTTTTCTATAAAACATGAGGTAGGGACAGCTTCGTGATGTAGTGGATAGAGCACTAATCCTAGAGTCAAGAAGACTCATCTTCTTGAGTTCAAATCTGGCCTCAAATGCTTACTGGCTGTGTGCTCTGGACAAGTCACTTAACCCTGTTTGTCTCAGTTTCCTCATCTGTAAAATGAGCTGGAAAAGGAAATGGCAAACCATTTTACAGTATCTTTGCTGAGAAAACCTCAAATGGGGTAATTAAGAGTTGGACAGGACTGAAATAACTGAATAACGATGAAGTAATAGTCTCAGCTAAGAGAGTTAGGGGAGAGGAAATGTTGAGGGGGTGGGGAGTATTTTTAAAAGTGGATAAATTGAGGTCCTCCATTATTATAGTGTTACTATTGATTTCTTTCTAACTCATTTAGCTTTTCTTTTTTAATATTTCTATATACTGCTCCATTTGGTGCATAATATTTAGTATTCATGCTAATTTGTTGTCTGTGATATTGTTTAGCAAGTATAGTTTCCCGATATAGCTCTTTTAATTGGAGTTATTTTTGTTCTTGCTTTGTAAGAGATCATGATTACTACCCCTGCCATTTTTAGTTCAACTGATTCTGCTCCAGCCCCTTATTTTAACTCTGTGTGCATCTTTCTGTTTCTGATGTGTTTCTTGTAAACAATATATGCTGGATTGTGATTTCTAATCCATTTTTCTATCTTCCATTTTATGGGTAGTTGATCCCATTCACATTCACAATTATCATTGCTTATTGTATATTTTCCTTCATCATGTTGTTTTGTACTTTCCATTATGTTTCTGACTAATTCTTCCCCTATCTGTCCTCCTGTTCCCTCCTTTTTGCCCTTAATTCCTTTCCCTCCATCTATACCTACTTGTATGTGTATCTGTGTTCTCTCTTTTAACTCGTTCAGATAAGAGTGAAGTTCAAGTCTTGCACTTTTCCCCCACCCCCATAGACTTTTACTTGTATACCTCATTTATGTGAACTAATTTCCCCCATTCTTCATTTCCTTTCTTCCCCCTTTCTTTTAAGATCTTCAAGACATAAGAAAATCACTCCCAGAACCTCCATCTAATTAAATGCCCTCTGTGACTCCAGATGATGGAGGGGATATGTTGATTATTTCTCTATGTAAGAACATAAACAGTTTAGCCTAGTCTTATTTAGTTCTTTATGATTTCTCATTTATGTTTATACCTTTTCATACTTCTCTTGACTTTTATATTTGTTTGTCAGATTTTCTATGCAACTGTGGTCTTTTCACTAGGAATGCTTGGAAATCCTCTATTTCATTAAAGGTTCATTTTTTTTTTCCTTGTCAGATTAATCTCAGTTTTGCTGGGTAAGTTATTCTTTGCGTGTGTGCATGTGTAGTGTGTGTATATCATGTGTGTGTGTCTACATGTATGTATGTGTGTATACTTGGTACATATACCAAGGTCTTTTTGTCTTCTGGATGTTATATTCCAAGCTCTCCACTTCTTTTTAGTGGTGGTGGCGAGATCTTGTGTAATCCTGATTGTAGCTTCTTGGGACTTTCTGTTTCTTTTTGGCTGCTTGCAGTGTTTTGTTGTTGTTTTTTTTTTCTCTTTGAGCTGGTAGCTCTTAATTTTGGCTATATTATTCCTAGGAATTTTTATTTTAAGATTTTTTTCCAGTAGGTGACTGGTGGATTTTTTTTTTTCATTTTCTACTTTCCTTTCTGGTTCTAAGAGATTAAGGGCAGATTTATTTCATGATTTCTTGAAATATGATGTCTATGCCCTTTTTTGCTCATGTTTTTCAGGTAGTTCAATTAGTTTTCCTTGTTCTGTTTTCTAGGTCATTAATTTTTTCCTGTGAGGTATTTCACATTTTCTTTAATTTTATTTCAGTCTTTTGACTTTGTTTCAATATTTCTTAGAATCATTAGCATCTCTTTGGTCAATTTAAATTTTGGAACTGTTTTCTTGGGTATAAAACCTTTCCTGTACCTCTTGTTCCAAACTTTTAATTCTCTTTTCATATATTTCATAACCCATTTCTTTCCCCATTTTTTACCTCCAGCACTTTCATTTGATTTTTAAAATACTATTTTAACTCTTTTAAAAAATTCTTTTAAACTTTCTGTTTCTCAGGAGTCTTAGTAGGACTTGTGTTGAAACTTCATTTTTCTTTGAAGCTTTACTTGTAAGTGGTTTTGAGTCACCCTCTTCTCCAAGCCTTGATCTCCAGCTTCCCTGTCACCATAACATTCTTGATGGTAGGATTCTTTGTTTTTGCTGTTATTGGTTTGCTCATTCTTTCACCTGACTCCTTGACTTTGCACTTTATATTAAGACTGGTCTCTGCGCATTTCTTTGGGGAATCCTGCCCCTTTTACAGCCCCAGTTGAGGGCCTGCAATTCTTTGGTGCTCCCAAAGTGAGATGATCTGGAGTAACATCTATTCACTGCCCTCCTGGTCTGAGCTCTACTCTTGGCTTCCTCTTGATTTGAAGTTCCAGTAGAGTCCTGCTAGACTTGGCTCCTGTCAACCAGCTGGGAGGCTCCTCCCTTGGTTATTCCCCTGGAGACTTCATCCTGGGCTGAAGTCTAGAACTAAGTCCTCGCTCTGCTCCTGGAATCAGAGCCATACAGCTGCTGTTGACTTATGAACTTGTTCCTTGTTTAGTCCACACATAGGGCCCATGACTGCAGCTGCCCATCTCCACTGCCCAGAGGTACCAGTCCCTTCTTCAACCCATCCACATCTATGAACTGGCACTAGATAGCAAGTGGCAGAGCTGTCAGAAGGTACCACTTCTTGCCCCTTGCACGAGTTCAGGGATCCCTAGCATCTGT
Organism: Notamacropus eugenii; assembly: GCF_028372415.1. NCBI lineage: Eukaryota > Metazoa > Chordata > Mammalia > Diprotodontia > Macropodidae > Notamacropus > Notamacropus eugenii. The sequence goes on from NC_092876.1 coordinate 49,765,975, forward strand.
TTTGTGCTGGTGCTTTATGCCTTTATGCCCAGTCTCAATCTGCTTTTGTTCTCTGAATGCATTCATGGATGCTGAATGCTTTACAAATAGTGTGCAATGGCCATATCTTGTCTCTAGTGTCCACAAACCTTGCTGTTTTTCTCTCTGGGCTAGAAAACTCAGTGTGATATGTTTTCTATGTTTTTGTGAGGAGGTGTGATAGGGGAGGTAGGCTGTACTTTTTCCTGCTTCTGCCATCATCTTGGCTTCCCTTTTTTTGTATGAACAGAAGTTTAAAAGAACGACTTCAATAAAGTATAATAATTCTAAAGAAAGTTCAGAATTGTGTGGTAAAAATGGCACATCTGTCTTGATAGGTAGGCATGGTCTAGTGGAAAGAGCACTGGATTTAGAGTCAGAGGAAGTAGCTTTGAATTCCTGCGCTCCTCCTTCCTTGGGCCTTGGTCAGGTCAGTTCTCTGTCTTGGGTGTTAGTGTCCTCATCTGCAAAAGGGAGTCTAGCTGGATGTTCTCTATGGGCTTTACTGACTATGAAGGCTGGACTCCATGAACTCTTAGGGGAGCTCGTCTCATCCATCATGAAGTTCTTATGGAAACCAGAATGGACTTTGGTTCTCATCTTGGAAAATTACATTGTTTGGTTGAATCCTTCCTGACTTCAGGTTGTGTTTGTTTTGCCCCAGTCTTTTCATTTAGGATTTAACTGATTGTGTGTCTGGGAATGGAAAGAGGAATTGCCAAAAGCCTCCCCACAGTACTGCCACTCTTTCTTACGTTAGGGAAGAAAGAGCCTGAGTCTGGCTAGCTAGTGCCTCTAGCTGTGGTGAGTAAAAAGCTGGTGACTTTGAGGTGCTCTGCAAGGGGCTTTATCAAGACAACAAAGGGTAAATGGGGTGATCTCTGCTCCTGTGGAGAGGTCAGCTGGTTACATTACATAGTCTTCTGGAACATCTTGCAGCAAATACATGGGTTATATTAAAAATTGCAATCATATCATTTTTTAGAGTAAATTGCTGACCTTATGCAGTAGAATCAGCTTTATTGAATTTCACCAAAAACGTGTTTATAATTCTCCCGTGCACACATGATATTCCTGTCCTTGCTGTCCATGTGCAAATGTCCCTTTTTATGATGATAAAATTAAAGCTCCCCTCTCCTGGGTTGTTGTGCTATACTTTTTAAGATCTTTTCTCAAGGGCTGCACCTCTAGGAGACAAAGCTCATCTCTATTAACTGAGCTGTATTATTGTATAGAAAGCTGGAGTGTGGGGCATGTGGAAGGACCAGTCTCAATAGTACAGATATGGCTTTGAGATAATTTAGGGGTAGAGCTAGGGCACTTAATGTGTACACTCTGAACTGTAATTCAGTTTCTGCGTAAACATTCAATTTTCCTGTGATCCTCATTGCTTTTAGAAATGGTAGTTACTTGTTTGAATGCATTTCTGTGGTGGATTTCCAAACTATATGGACAGTTAACTCTCAGTTACCTATGTGTGGCTAACTGATGGTGGATTTTTAATTTTGGGCTGGCTTCCTTCATATTTCCAGGACCTTTCTCTAGAATTCACCCAGTTTTTGTCCAGGGATGCAAACTGTTCCAATTCTTTGTAAACAGCCTTCTGGACGTGAATGTCTCCAGAGTTAGGCTTGTCCTTGACTTGCACACATATTAGCCTGCTCCTTGGCATGGATTTGGGAAATTTCAGTTCCTGAGACCTTAGTCTTTCAGAACCCAGACCCCCTGCCACATCATGATGAAACAAGAATCCAACCTCAGTAGTGATTCTCTATTTTAGAATGCGTCCAGGGCTTCGTGACCTTGGGATGGGTATAGAAGAGCACCCCCTCCATTCATACATGTTCCAGATCTCTTTAGCTTTCTCTGTGATATTTATTCCACATATGATTCTTACTGTGTCTTTCCAGAAATCCTCCCCAGGGGATGCATGTCAGTGTTTTGGCCTCACTTTCCTCATTTCAAAATCTTGAGTCTCTCTGTAGTGAATAAGTTCAACTTTATTCTGCCCTCAGTTCCCTTTTCTCCTTAACCTGTTGCTTTTCCAAATCTCAGCCTTGGATTTTTGTCCCCATTTGCTTTCTCTTCCCTCCTCAGGGAGTGCTGAAGTGTCTAGAGCAGGGGTGGGGAGCCTGCTCTAGAGGAAGCTATGCTGCCCTGACTGGGGTCACCCTCAGAGCTGAACACTGACCTCCATGGGTCTCCCTTGTCACCCCATTTATTCCTCAAGCCTCCTGCCACCCACCTGACTCTTCCCCTCCTCCTGCCTGACTCTGTCTGTCCTCTCAGCAGTCCACCTTACTTTTCACTTCTCTCATCCATGCCGAGCTCTCTCTTTTCTGAGCTCTTTCACCATCTCATTTCCTCAGCATCACCTCCTACTCCGCAAAGCCAAGAGGTGTTCCTTTGGCCAACACCGACTCCTCTCCTTGTGGGAGCTCCCCACTCCTTTGACCATGCTCTTTGTCTCTCATTTTTAATCCTTCTTGTCCCCTGGTTTCTTTTCCCCTCCCAGAACAAGCTCACCACTTCTAGTCTCCTCCTCATTTCCCCTCTGCCTGGAGGCCTAGAGGGTAGGTCACTAAACTCAACTTGCCTTCCTTTCTGTTGTTGTTCAGCTGTTTCAGGTCTGCCCTACTCTTCGAGCCCTTCTCCAGCTCATCTTACAGATGAGGAAACTAAGGCAAGCAGGGTGAAGGAACTTGCCCAGGGTCACCCAGATAGTAAGCGTCTGAGGTCAGATTTGAACTCAGGTCCTCCTGTCTCTCGGCCCGGAATTCTATTCCCCACCCCAGTCCCCTTTTGTGAGTTGTCTTCCCTGTTAGATTTTCATCTCCTTGAGGACAGGGATTGTCTTTCTTTTTATTAGCGAAGTGCCTGGCCCTTACTAGGTGCTTAATGAACGTTTATTGAGTTGAGTCTCCCCCATCCTCACACAATCTTTTCTTGAGCCTGCCTTCCCCAAGCTCTCAGCCCTTATGGATCCTTCACTGTCACAGTGAGAACAAGCTGCCCCCATGGTCTGCCTCCTCGGCCTCACTGCTCCCATTCGCTTTCCAGGCTTCCATCCTCCCCACAGGACTGAAATTTTCTTTTTTTTCTGAATCTGTGACCTTTTTGATGCTATCCCTCTTGTCTTCTTTGTAGCCTTTGACACTGCTGAACTGCCCACTGCTTCTGGATACTTGGTCTTCTCTGGGTTTTCATGATGCTCCTTCTTTACCCCCTCGACAGGGTCCTCGCTCCCTCTCCCCTCCTCCTTTGTATGGCTGTGCTGCAGTGCCTGGTCCCAGACTCTTTTCTCTGTGTGCTCTTTCTCTTGGTGACCTTATCAGCTCCACGGGTCCAACTGTCAATTCTACGTATCTGACGCCAGTCCTTCTTAGTCTTTTTCCTGAAACCTGCATCTCCATTTGGTGGTTGGAGTGTTTGGGGTGTTCAGGGAGGGCTTGCAGAACTTTTTAGGGCGCTCGCCCGCCTTTGGTGTCCTCCTGTCACCCAGCTCTCACCTCTGACTCTACATAGATGTAGTGTGTGCAGTGGCTACACCCTAGTTAACTCTCAGCAGAGGGTAGCTGACAAGCTTCAGTGTCGTTGGTGAGTTAGGGGGGTGTATATACCAAGCATGTGAAGAGCCTCCCTCGGAATGAATGGGATGAGAACAGTTTGTTCCAGCCACTGTGAATGCAACTGAAGCAGGCACTGGGGAGTGTTGAGAGCTTGGTCAGACATCAAGATGCCAACGTCATCCACTGCATCCTGGGACATCTCCAGTTGTCCTGACTTTTGTCTGACCACTGGACTTCCATGACTCTGGGAGAGAGAGTGAGGCCAATGACTTTGTGCACAACTCTGCCTCACTTAAATCCAGCTTGCAGACAAGTCAAGACATCGTTCAGTGGGATTTGGTCTTCGAAAACAAAGATCAAACAGTAGCAACCGCTGGACGTTTCACAGGCGTCTCGAACCCAATGTGTCTAAAACTGGACCGATCTTTCCCCTGATTGCTCCCCTCCTTCCACTTGTTTTGAGGGCACTGCCAAGATCACAATGTAGGAATCAACCTTGCCTCTTGGCTGTCCCTCATCCCCCATGTCTAGTCAGTGACCAGGCCTTGTTCCTTCCACTTACACAAGATCTCTTGTATCTGTCCCGTTCCCTCTGCTCAAGTAATGACCACCCCAATGCAGACCCCATCCCCAGGCCTGTTTGCACTCACTTCCTAATTAGTCTCCCTGCATCCAGTTCCCCCACACCTCCCACCAACTGTTTTATTAACACAGCCAATTCTTGACTGGTTAGCAGAACTCCCCATCCCCTCACAGCTCCCTCTGCAGCCCTCACATTCTGAGCAGCTGCAGTGCTTGGGGCTCACTGTGCTGCCTCCCCTCCACCCTGCCCACCCCACAGTGGGATTGCCTAGGGTAGATTTACTAAAGCAGAACTGTCTATTCCTAAAACGCAGCTCTGACAGGTCACTTTCCTCCTCAAGAAGCTTCTCAAACTCCCTGTTGTTCTACAGGTTGATTACAAATTCCTGTGTTTAGTGTTTAGAGCCCTTGGGGTCAGATTCCCACCACTATTTGGATACTTATTTCCCATTGCTCTTTCTTATGCACTCAGTCTTGAAGCCAGATTAGCCTGCCGGTTGTACATGATGCCCCATCTCATGGCTTTACGCAAGAGGCACAGTGATCTCCCCATATCTGGAATGCTCATCCTTGACACCTCCACTGCTTCCTAGAGCCTCCAACCCCGTTCAAAGCAGAGCTCAGAGACCCCTTCCTCTAAAAGCTCCACCCCCAACCCTCCCAGTTATTAGCATTATCTTCCGATACTTGTGTGTATTTTGCTTTCACTCATTTGTGTACTGTTCCCTCCGCCCAGGAGAATGGAAGCTCCTTAAAGGCAGGGCCTCTTATTTTTTGTCTTTGTACCCTAGCTCCCAGCACACTGCCTTGGCCATCCCATCTTTTAACTGCACCTGATTTCAAGATTCTTTGCAGAAGGAGCATAAATCCATGGGTAATTGCTATTATTACACTTGGAGTGACCTTGTAGTGAGTAGATAGTGTCTCTCTTCTCCACAAAGATCCCTGAAATCCAGCAGCCCCTGGGGGACGAGGAGCTCCTGGTGCATTAGGGATGTGACCAGACACCTGAAGGTCCCCTGGCAGAAAGAGTCTGAGAGCTGGGCTGCCCCTGCAGCCTTTGGTACAATCTTTCAAGGGAACCAGGTTCAGAAAAGAGAAGCTTTTCTTCTGGCTAAAAAATCAGTGTCCTTCCTGTAGCATGGCATTGAAATCTAGGAAATCTCAGGCTGCTGTCAGAAGGAGATGGCTCTATCTGAATAGCATTAAAGGCAGGGAGACTGTCTTTTTTACCCTGGTGCCCATCTGAGCCCAAAGCATGGTGCATTGGCCATAGTAGTATGGACAACATGCAGCACAGTAGTGTTTGTGGGCGAGAGGGAAGAGTTAGGATTTCATGGATGATACCTTCCTCCCGTTGCCTTTGAAAATTCCCATGCCCTATAAAGCCTCTGACTTTCCCCTTTTATTTGTCATCTCTGTTTATACTGTCTCATTTTTCTGGGTGCCTTTTGACTGAACTTTTCTGGGGCTGATCCTGTGCTCTTCTGACCTTGCACCCCGATTTTCTGTATATCCTATGGACACTGGTTTAAGTGATAGTTACAGTTAGTTAGTTGACATTCTCTCTGGAGCAGATCACTCCTTGATCCCTCTAACGTTGCAGAATAATGCAGGCAGTGTCATGGCTTTGGGGAGCCAGAGTGAAAGTCCCTCCAAGAGGAAAGAAAAGGAGAAAGACAGTGAGTCCAGGAAATATCATCTTAGGTGTTTTTGTTTTTGTTTTTGTTTTTGCAGGGAAACTCAGAATGAAGTGCTGAAGTTAGTGAATTTTATGATACTAATTTCCAGGTCATTTTTCAGAGGCCTGAAAATACGAGCTCTAAAGAGTGTTCCCTGGAGCCTACCTACCTAGTCCAGCTCAAGCTGCTAGTGCCCTACCCTCTAGGGTTCTTGGTCTTCTGTCTCCTCTGGACTTAATCTTGGAGAAGTGCTGATTTATAGATGTTATCTTCCCCATAAGAGTGGAAGCTCCTTGAAGGTAGGGCTCATTTTTGCCTTCCTTTGTATTCCCAGTGCCTTGCACAGTTCCTGGCATATTCTTGCGCCTGTGGATAGATGGTTGGGTGGATGGTGGATGGGTGGGTGGATGGATGGATGAGTGGATGGGTGGATGGATGAGTGGATGGATGGGTGGGTGGGTGGATGGATGGATGGATGGATGGATGGATGGATGGATGAGTGGGTGGATGGATGGATGGATGGATGGATGGATGGGTGGGTGGATGGATGGATGGATGGATGGATGGATGGATGGATGGATGGGTGGGTGGATCAATGAAATTGTAGCCACATATCTGCAGCATACAGACCATCTGGAGTATCTGCTTTTGATACCATTGCCAGGCCTGAAAGCAGACTTGGGTCAGCACCTTAGGAATTGCAGTTTCCACAAGCACAGTGTATATATAGTGTTACTTTTTAAAGGTTTGTTTGGAAAGAAGCCTCATCTCTGCAAATGAAATTTGCTCCAGGACCCTTCCTATTCCCCCCCTCCCCCCAGGGTAGAGAAGGGCATTTCTGTTCTGCCTAAGGATGCTGTAATAAGCTCCTTAACCTGGCCCTTTTCCCACCTTATTGGTGAGAGGCTACCCTACCCAGGAGGCTGCCAAACAGATTAGACCTGACACTAATCCTGGCCCACAAATTAATTAATTAATTGGAAGCTCACATTTACATAACACTCTAGTTAACAGTATGCTTTCCATACAACCACTGTGTGGAGTGTTAGGTAGAGTAAGTGATACCATTTCCATTTTACAGAGGAGGAATCATAGGCTTGGGAACGGAGAGGGACTCCCACCTATTGCAGAGGATGTGACTGTAGCCTGGAGAGGGTCACACAGCTGGAGAGCAGGCACGTGGGCCCAGCTGGACCTTCTTCCCTTTATCCCAGACTGCCCCCCTGAAGGGGCTGCCTTTGTCATTTTACCCCATTTCACTGACCTTCTTGCTCCCCTCCCTTCTTGCCTTTTCCCCCATTTGTCCACTTGCATGTTATCATTAAAGCTCAATTAAAACTTAGTCTCATCTATTAAGACTTAAAAAGGTGAGCTGAACAGCCCTTTGCCGCTCCTCCCTCCTTCCCAAGTGTGTGAAGTACTGTACACTAGTTTAAAAAAAGGGGGGAAAGCATGGTAAAGATGACTTTAAGTGTAAAACAAGAGGGGAAAATGAGTGTTTAGGGAAACCAAAAAAAGCAGCCCTCATTATAGTAATTAAATGGCAGCATTTAACCTATCAGAATGTTCTGCATATGTGAAAGACAAGCCAGAAGCTGGGTGTTTGAAAGGAGAACGCTATTCCTTGGGGAAGAGAATAGTTAAATAATTTGTTTTTGAGGTGTGAGAGCAGTGTTGGGGAAGGTGTGATATGGGATGTGTGTGCATGCATCTACTCCGAGGATCCAGGAGCTGGCTGGATGTGTTTACCAAGAATCCCTGGAGGTCGACACTTACCAGCACCTGGCTGCTGTCAAGACGCGGGCACGTTGCTGCTGCCTGCCTGCCTGCGTTCATTAGGTTTGCAGAGAAGTCAGGGCCTCACCTGTGGCCAGGTATTGCATCATTGTCACAGAGTTTGCTTCATTCTAGTCTTTGGGGATAAACAGGAATAGATTTTTTAAAAAGAGAAAGAGTAAGGAATTGGGGGGAGGAAGAAGGGAGAGGTAGTCAGGGAGAAGTAAATGGAGTCATTTGGAAGCACTGAGAGCTTGGCAGTGACTGAAGGGTAAATGTGCCATCCAGTTGTCAGGAGGCACTCAGGAACACACGAGGAGGTGGCCCCCAGGGACCTGCCACTTACCTATCACACATAGGACAGCCTGCTTCTGCTAGGGCTCACCTGCACTCAGCATAATTCCTTCTCTGAAAGAAAACAGCATTTGGATTTATGTGCAGTGACAGGGATTAGCAGTGTGTCTTTTCTGCTCCTGTATCTCCGACCTTCAACTGACCTGTGTTTGCTTGTACGTCCAGTACTGTTCCGTGGTGGCACCTGGCTGGCCCCTTCTGGCTGGGCTCCTGGCCATGGGGGCCTGGCCATGGGGGGTGCTCGACCCCCATGGAGGGTGCTGTGGGGCACATGCCCGGCTGTAACACCTTACTAGGCATCAGGTTCCTCATCTGTAAAAAGGAGATGATGTTAACTCTTGCACTGTTGGACTCCTAGTGAGGATATCTCAAATCCCAGGGATTTGTTGGCGAGGGCTCTGACAGCCTACCTGTCTGCAGCCACACTCTAGGCCCTGAGACTCTGCCAGTCTCCAGAACCACATTAAGAGTTTCTGTTTTATTAAGAAGGAAGCCCTGGGGAAGCTGGTGACATTGGGATAATGGTACCCTTGGAGGACTCAAGGCAGGTAGTGTTCTGTGACCTCCGGGGTGGGGGGGTGGGGAGGGAACGGGGATGATGAAACTGTGTCTGTGCCTTGCCGCTCCCGCATGGGCCCTGCTAAAGGGGGTGGGGGCCACGGTTGCTGTGGTGCCACTTGAACTCGTTTGTTATTATTAGGCTTTGCTGTCTTTGGGGCATTTCATCAAAAACTTACTGAGTTTTACTCTGTAACTTTAAAGAGCTGATCGTGTCTCATGGAAAATTTTCAATCACAACACTTAGTGGAACATGGTAGTACAGAAATACGGACTAATCCTCAGCACCTGTGGGAAGCGAGCAGCGGGGCACTGGCACTTTGCTCCCATTTTATGGATGGAAAAATGGAGTCATTTGAAGGGTTTCTAGCTTAAGAAAGACACCTCATGAGTTAGAGCTGGAATCAGGGCTTAGGAGTTTGTGGTCTCCAGGCTGTTAAAAGATTCTATCTTATTTAGAAGTTTATTCTTTAAAAAAAAAGTTTATTCTTGATTTATTTTTCTACTTTGTTTTCACCTTTATGTTACTAAGAGCTTGTGCATGAAAAGAAGCTTAACATTTTCCTTCAGATGCCATCCATCTACTCTGAGCTTTCAGTGGCCAGCAGGAATTCTCATCCTCTGTTTATGACATCATAGCTGGTTTTTCTGAAAATGAGTGTTGTCACTGACAAGAAGTGTCACCTAGAATTATAGAGAAATTCAATTTCAGTCCAATTCAGCAGACATTTATTGTGTGCAAAGCCCTCTGGATTCTTCCATTTAAAACATGCATACATGCACACCCACATTCACACACACAGCTTTTCATTTACTTTAAACTTTGTGAAATGAACCTTTTCTGGCACTGTGTTGTTTCCCTACCTCAATAATTTTTCCTTAAATTTTTTGGATATATTTTGTTTTTACTTTGATTTCTGATTCTACCCTTCTTTCCTCCTGTATCTATAAACCCCTAAAAAGAATAAAAAAGAAAGAAAAAATTTTAGTTCAGCAAAACTAACAATAATATCAACTGTCATTTATATATGCTGTATGGGGGCGTTTTCTCATCTTTCCTCGGTGCCAGGCTTTGTTATCAGTTACTTAGAACCCAGCTTTATTGTTGTTGCCCCATTTCCATGTACAGTATTGTAATTGTGGTGTGTCCTTTTTTTTATTTTTTAATTTTAATTTTTGTTTAATATTTTATTTTACTCCAGTTACATTTAAAAACAATTTTCAACATTCATTTTTAAAATTCCAAGTTCCAGATTTTCTCTCTTCCTCCCTTCTCATCCTCCCATTATTGAAAAGGCAAGCAATTCAATATAGGTCATATATGTGTAGTCATGAGAAACATTTCCGTAATAGTCATGTTGTTAAAAAAAAAACAAAACCCTCAAGAAAAATAAAGTTAAAAAAGTGTTCTTCCATCTAGGTTTATATTGTTTTACCTGGTTCTGCTGACATCACTCTTCATCAGTTTATTTGAATCTCTCCATGTGTCTTGAAATTCCTCATAATCTTTCTTATGGAACAATAAAGTTCCTTTCATGTGCTCTCACTTATTTACTATTCCCCAATCAATAGGCATCTGTTTTATTCCCTTTTCTTTGCTACTCCAAGTAGTGCTGCTGTGACTGTGTTGGTGTATGTGGGCCCTTCCTTCTGGCTTAGACCTCCTTGGGATAGATCCTAGAGGTAGATCTCTCTTTCAAGAGACACGGGACATTTCAGTCACTTCTTAGCTTAATTTCACATTGCTTTCCATTTTGGTGGGACCAGCTGACAGCTCCATCAAGGATATATATTATTAGTGTGCCTGTCATTCTGTTGTCTCTACAGTATTGACTCTTTAGTCTTTCAGCATCTTTACTGATTTTCAGGGTAGGAGGTAAGATCTTAGTGTTATTTTTATTTGCATTTCTCTTATAGCAATTTGAAGCGTTCTTTTACATAGTTTTTAATTTGCAGTTCTTTTATTTTTAAAAAACTGTTCATAGCCTTTAATCCAGCCCTTGCTTTTTAGGCAGGCTAAAATAGTAAAATGCCCATTTTACAAATGAAGCAGAGAAATGTTATTTTTATTTATTATTCACCAGAAGACAAAGATAAGATTGTGTTTGAAAACTTGAAACTTCAGTCCATGTTGTTTACTCTATAAATGCTGTTACTAATTTCTAAAGCAATATCGTAAATTCCACATTACTTTCAAAACTGTCCTGCTTGTCTGTGCCTCCTTTGGAACTTCTGTGCATTTTTAAAAAAATGCTTTCATGACCCTCTTTTCTCAGCATTACTTTTGTACCACTACCTCCCCAACCCTGCAACTAAAAATGGAGAGAAAGAAAAAAGAGGAAACCAACCCTTTAACAAATAAGCCTGGTCATGAAAAGTGAATCCACACAGTGGGCATGTCCAGAAATTTATGTCTTTTCTTGAATCTCAAATACATCTTCCTCCTTTCTTTCCACTTTTCCTCCCTGGGCCTCTGGAGACATCATTGGTCTCTGCATTGATCAGGGTTCTGTTGTTTTGCTTTACCATGTTGTTGTCCTTATATAAAAGATTCTCCTGGTTTGGGACACTTCACTCTGCACCAATTCATACAACCAGGGTTCTCTGAAATTTTCTCTTTAATTTCTTATGGTCCTATAATTTACCAGTCATATACCATATACAGTCGTGTACCATAATTGGTTCATCTGTTTTCCAACCATCTAAGAGATAATCTAAACTACTCCCTTAGATTATAGTGGGATTTTCACCCCTTTCTTTCCTTCCCCCCTTTAATCCTCCATTCAGGATCAAGAACCTTGTTTTGCTTGTAGCTCTTTTCTTTCCAATGTTGTCCTTTCCCTTTCTCATACTCTTTCCTATCCTCCCTTGACTTTTTCTTAAACTTGATGTACTTAAATATCTTGTTGTGTGTGGATGGTCATTCAGTTCTCCTTTGTCCCATTTCAGATAAAAGTGAGGTTCATCCATGCTTGCTTCCTTCAACCCTTCTTACATACCCTGATACTGAGAATTACCAAATTCTGCCCTCTTCTTCTTACATTAGTGTTTTCTTTTTACTGTTCCTTCTCTTTTCTTCTCTTAAAACTTGGAGCTTTCTTCTTCAAACAGAACTAGTCCAAACTCAGGTCAGATCCCCCATTTTTCTTATTTAACACCCTCAGGACCCTGTGAAGACATTCAGATCTCCTCCCATCAGGAAGTCATCTCCGTGATCACACAGCCCCTAACTGTTCACATCAGTTTACCTTTTTAGATTTCTCTGACTCTTGGGTTTGTATTTCAGAGTTCCTGTTCAACTCTGGTCTTAACATCAGAAGTGCCTCCAAGCCCTCCCTTCCCTTAAAGGGCCACATTTCTTCTCTTCTCCACCGCCTCTCCCATCCCCCGCCCCCCGCCAAAGTATATTTAGCTTTGCAGGGTAAATTATTCTTGGTTATAGGTCTATATCTTTTGCCTTTTGAAATATTTCTCAACAATTCCTTTAATTTATAATAGAAGCTACAGGGTCTAGGGTTATACTTTTTGTGGATCCTTGCTACTTGAGATGTACCAAGAGTTCTGGATTTTGCCTATGTCAAAACCTCTTTTGAGATTTCTTTCAGGAGTTGATTGTGGGATTTTTTCTTTCTTTCTTCATTTGGCCCTCAGGTTCTAATATACTTGGGCAGTTTTCATTTATAATTTCTTGAATTGGAAAGTCTAGCCTCTTGTTTGTTTTTGTTTGTTTAAATAATGGTTTTTCAGAACATCCAGTGATTCTTTCTTGACCTGCTTTCCAGGTCAGTTGTATCTGATATCATATATCTTACATGTTCTTCTATTTTTAAAAATCTTTTGATTTTCTTTTAGTATTTATTGCCAGTTCATAGAGTCATTGATTTCTCTTTGGTCTATTCAGGTTTTCAAAGAATCCATTTCTTGGGCAAGGTTTACCACTTCCTTTCTAAGCAATTTATTCCTCATCTATTTCTTTCCTCCAGAGCTTTTATTTCTTTTAAATGAATCTTGTTTCATTTATCCTAGGTCTTCTTGTGGTCCTTGTAAAAAATCTGTTTCCTTCCTCTAACTTTTTTGTCTGTATTTGTCATTGTTACAGAGTTACTTTCACCTTCTTCTCAAGGATGTCTAGATTTGTGGTAGTTTTTCAGAGTAGTCTAATGTCTTCTTTGGTTTACTCATCTCCACCTTTATCTTGTGATTTGGGGCTTTTTGCCATGTAAGTTGGGTAGTTGACCCTGCTTGGTCTCAACCTGGGTCATTGGATTCCTGTACTGATCTGTATCTCCTTGAATTGGGTACCCTCTTTTCTACCCCAGAACTTTGAAGTTCAGAGTGCTGGATATTCAGGACCACCTATGGCATCTAAGGATAGAGGGCTAGGGATCTTAGAGCTTCTGGAACCTGGGTTATCTTGGTCTGAATACTGTACTATGCACTGCTTCTCCCTAGGTCTTGTAAGGTTCTCATCTTGGGATTTTTGTGACCACCCTGGGGTTTTCTCAGTAAAGCCTTGTACTGTTGATGCCTCTGGACAAAGAGCCTTGTGAGCTATCTGTGTCTCTGGCCATTATCTGCTGTCAGAGGCTGTGTCTGCCTATGCTGGCACTGGCTTTCCTGAAAACACCCTTTCCTATTGCCCAGAGACTTCAGGCTGGCTTTTTGGTCAATTCTGGGGTGGAAGAGAAATCACTGTAGTTTCTCATTGGATTTCTCGATTGTTATTTAGTCTGGTACATTTTTCCAATTTTTACTGGAGTAAGTGTATGGGAATGAGGTAGTCAGACATCTTAGCAGGAAATCCTATCTTCATTTTTCAGACAGAAAGACATCAAGATGTAAAAGGACTTGTCCAGGGTTCCATCAGCAGGGGCATGAGTAGAGTGAGAACCCAAACTTTCCATTGTGAGACAAATTAGGAGGCTCTTGTAATGACCTGGGATCCTATAAGGTACTAAGTGTTAACTCATCAGGTAATAATTTACAGATGTGACAGAGGAGGCTCTGCCTGTAAGCTTTTAGAGACCATGGAGAACATGTCCAGAGATAACCAAATGTCCCAAATTTAGAAAAGAGAATAATGGGTCAAGTCCACTAATTTGCACATAGTAGATGTTGTCAATGTTTGTTGAATGAATTGATTGATTTTGGAAAGCTTGATATAGTGCCTGACAGAATTGTGGCATTACATGGATAACTTCTAAGCTCTTAGAAAAAGAAGCAGTAATCACCAAGAATCAGCATAGGTTCACTAAAAAGAATGCCAAACCATTCTCCTTTCTTCTTTTGATTGGTTCCTTACACTGATAGAGAAAGAGAATAGCATAGACGTACTGGATCTGTATTTTAGCAAGGCAGTTAACAAAATCTCTCCTACTGGTTTCAGTGAAAAATGCGTATTTGCACCCGAGTTAACAACTTTAGCCAAAGATGTATTGTACTTATTTAATTAATTGATGTCAGCTATGAGGTACTCTCCAGTGACTTGCAGCATGGCGCTGGATGCTGTACTTACTCTTGTCTTCCTCAACATTGTTTAGTATTTCAACCCAGGTGAAGACTATGATGTCAGCTTTTGAGATTTCCATATGGTGTGAAACTGGGAGTGGCCAACAAAAAAGGCTACACTAATGGAAGGACATATGGCATTCTAAACCAGGGAGAGGTGTGGTTAGACCCACTGTGAGATTGTGTGCTACACTAGCCACTCAGAATCTGGAGGAATGTGTTCAGTTCTGAATGCCACACTTCCCTAGAGACATTGCAGCCTGCCCAGCAGAAGGAAACCATGGTGGGGAAGAGATTGGGTAGTAATTGTGGGGGATACTCACTTGAGCCTGGGGGAGTGGAATGGGGTTATTACAGCTGTCCTCTAATTGGTAGAGGGCTGTTCACAGACAGGTTAGCTGATTTCTTCTGTGAGGTTCCATAGAGAAAACTAGGACCAATGGCGGAAATTAAAGGCAGACAGATGACTTCCCTAATATTTTCACCTGTTCAGATTAGAATGCTTGACTTGATCTCTCTGTCCCTGGACATCATGTAGCAGAGGCTGGTTGGCCACCTGTTGGCGATGTTGTTGGCATTGGACCAGATGGCTGCCATGTTCTCTTTCCAGTTCTTTGATCCTAAATGGAGTGGATCCTGATAAACCTTGCCACAGATTTGAGGCTAACAGTGTGCCTGAGTGGTTATGGATGCTGCCTCCGAGAAAGGGGCTTTCTCATCTCTGAAAAAGGATTGTCATCATCATCTTTGAGGCCCACAGGCCTTACACCCTCTAGCCTTGTTTTGAGAATCTGGCTACCGAGAGATGTTTGAAACACTCTTTAGTTGTCTTTACTGTCCCAAAGCAAATGTTTGTTTTGGTGCCATAATGGAAACGTTTCCATTTGTGAAGCAAATGTTTAGAGCCGAAAGAAACATTTGGGCAGCCAGGATGTGTCAAAATAGAACAGATGCTTGCCTTTTAAAAACATGCTTTTTCAAACACCCTTTGTGTCTTGCGGCTAGGAGTACAACAACAGTGGGCCAGAGACCAGCGAGAGATGAGCACTTCCAGGCCCCTGCTAATTTTCTGTGCTCTGGGATCTCGGGCAAGTCTGCACCAACCTGGTTTTTGATTTTCTCATCTAGAGATGAAGATAGCTGTCCTAAAGCTATTTGGTATGGTAGCTGTGAGGCTATTTTAAATGCTTTTTTAAAGGCAGTTCACAGATACAAAACACTCTAGCTAGGTAATGACCGATAGATCAGGAAGGGTCCAGTCTCATCATGTGGGCAAGTTGTGAGTTGGGAGAGCTTTGTGGAAGTAACTAGGACCTAGAATGAGTTGATCAGCCAGCCTCAGAGAGATGGCTATCTTCACCACCCACTTCAGCATCAGAAGTCTGTAATTAGGATTCTCTGAGCCTTGCTTTTCAAAGGGAAACCTTGTGACCTGACAAGGAGCAAGCTGGAAGTGTAGTTGAGGCCTATAGGTTAACTTGGTTGCCCCCATGTGACAAAAGTGAATGCTATTGACTTGAGTAACCTTTTCCATGGACTGTGTCTATGGGAGTTTTATTAACCCAACCCTTGTTTTTCTGTTGCAGATCCCCCCAGAATTTTTTCAGTGTGCTGGGAGGTGGGCTCATGGCACAGGTGGTAGCCATGGCCTTGCCCTGTTAGGCCAGCCTCGTTGTGGATTGGCACTGGTAATGTTTGCCCTCCCTTTGATTTACCTTTTAGAGTCAGTGACCCAGTATTCACATAGATCTTCTTTATTTCTAATTTAGCTTAAGAGGAGGGGGAAAATCTTTAGGCCCTAGAACTAAAAATAAGCCTCTGAGATGCTGATTGGAAATCCTCCCAATCTCTCGTAAGAGAGATCTCAATTTGTGTTACACAGAGGGGCAGCTCACTTCTGTCTTGTTCACCAGTTATACTACTCCCCAGAGAAGGTCAATAAATTTTATAGGGAAGTTTCCTCCTTGTGTGGAAGGAGCTGAGCTCAGTGACTGGTATGTTTCAAATAATTTAGGACTGAGAAAATTTGTCTGCCTTTTGGGAAGGGGTGTCAAAACCTCATGTACCAAAACTTTTGAGTGGAGTTAGTTTGGCTATGACTTTGATTCCCCTGGGCAGTGTCCTTTGTAACTCCAGCTCTCTCTGATTCTGAACTAAAAGTGCTCCCAGGGGCTGCACCACATATACTCAGGGCTTGCTTCGATGTCTTACTGGTCCTTCTTTGAAAATGATTTCTAATTATACTTGATGAGGTATTAAAAAAAAAACAAACCTCTCCTCCATGATCTTCTTGAGCCCCCTCAAACATGACATTAGATTGTACATGTTCACGTGTTATACCATCCATGTTTCTTCCCCCACCCCCATGCATGGGGCAGGAAGATCCTACTTCCCTCAAAGAGAAAGCTACCCTAACTGTAGTAGCAGACTTGGTCTCCCTGAAGAGGGCTAGTCATCCGGTCTATAACACACCTTTCAGGCTTCTTGTCTTTAAACTAGCAGTGAAATACATTTTGTCCTGGCTTATAACACAGTGATTTATGCTGGGAGCCAGGCCTGGGTGATATCACAGTGTCCTTTTGTCTTTGTGTTGGTTTTTCTCCCACATTTAATGTATTTAAGGGATATATTGTCTTTCTGGTTCACTGGGATTGGTACAAGTTTTAATGGGAAGTCCCCCCAGCTCCCTGTGTTTGGAGAAGAGAATTACATTCTTAGTTAGACATTTTTCTTCCCCCCCCTCACCCCCTCCTGTGGCAGGAGGCTTTGTTTTGTTGCTTTTTGAAATAGCATTCCTGCTGAGCATTTTTTAGAAAGGATACTGAGAGGACATTGAATTTCAACGCCTTTTCTTATCTACAACTTTTTTCTCTTATTATTTGAACTTTCCTCCTTTAAAGAGAGGGAAGTTAGAAGAACTTGTTTGGAATTTTGCACATCAAGATCTCTTAGAATTGGCGAGGAGGGGCAGGGGTCGGGGGGGGGGGGAGAGAACAATCCCAGTACCAGATCTTCAAATAAATACGTTCCATTCAGGATGATACTATTTGTAGCTCCCCCCCCCAAGACCATGCTGAGTGCCCTAAGAATATTTTAATCAGAAGCAAAGAAAACCAGCTTTTGGCTTGTTGAATTTTTTACCAAGTAAGTCAGGCAGTTTAGGGGGTGCAGGGGGGGAGGGTGGGTGGGTGGGGAGGAGGTCCTATAAACAAGGTGATATATAATATTTTTTTTTGTTCTCCTTTTAAATAAATACCGATCAGCTTTATGTTCAGAGACAATAGGAGCCGTTGGCTTAAATTTGCAGTTTACTGTATTTATGGCTGTAATATCAAGGTGCTGCCGTCGTAATTTCATGCCCCAATGAGAAGAGCAAGGTCGAAGCAAATGCTTCCATCGGCATCTGCTAACACACTAACTCATAAACAAGGCCCGGCTGGATCAGGTGGCACGGAATAATACAGGCTAATGAAATACAGCACAGCTTTCCATTACTGTTAGTTTTTACAGTGTCGTCATTACGTGTAATTTATGTTTAAAAAATTCAATTTTATACAAGGCACTGGGAAATAGGGGTCTCCAGGTCATCCTACGACTTTTAAAGCCTTGGAGAGGCCTTATTGCACTCCACTGTTCCAACAAAATGTTAATAATAAAATAAAAAAAATACTTTTTCCACCCTTCTCTTTCTCCCCCTTCAACCTTTTCTGGGTGAGTTGATTTTTCTTTTCATTCAGAGAGATTTTGCCCAGCAGCCAGGGAAGTTTTCTCTTGCCATGGATTGCTGGTGTGCGTGCGTGCGTGCGTGCATGCTTGTGTGCGTGCGTGCTTGCGTGCGTGTGTGTGTGTGTAACTGACCTCAGCGGCTATGTGTCCTTGCACTCCCCAGGGTTCACCTGAACCATTAGTGGAGAGCACCATTGAAACCTCCTGGTCCTCTTGGCCTCTGGCTCCCTGGCCTTGTTCTTGCAGAACCATGTAATGGCCTCCTGCCTAGGACAAACTCTGTCTGAGCTCTGAGAGGTTCTAAGACTTGGTGAGCAACTTCTCCACCTTGCCTTCTCAGCCCTCACCTCTGAGGCTGCTTGGAGAGGGGACACAGCTGCAGGACTGGACCAGGAGGTGGCTTCTGGGCCTCGGGAGCCCTGAGGCAGCAGCTGGATCAGTTCCCACAAAGTCAACTACTTTCTTGTTTTGTTTACTTTAGAACAGAAACCTTCCAGAGAAGCAGAACAAAATAAAATTGTTTGTCTTCTGCTTAAAAAGAGGGAAGTGATGGGGCACAGGTATGGTACCAGTCCTGAAGCCGCTGTTTCAGAGGCAGCAGGTGTAAGGTTCCCCAAGCCTAATGCATTCTTTGAAGGGGTCCTCTTCAGCCTTGAGAACCCAGTGGCTGCTGCCCTCCCAAAGCCGGGGCAGAAAGGAGCACTGGCAGCCAGCTTCCAGAGAAGTTTGCCTGAGCCCTTCTTCCAGGGCTCGGAGAAACTGGTGGTTCTGGGGTTTTCAGCACTGGTGGCATCAGCCTCCTGCTTGCTCAGTCTCCATCTGCCATCCCTAGCAACTTCTTTCCTCCCACTGGTGGGGTCAGACCTAATGACTCCAGGCTTCACTTTCTACTGATTCTGGGTTTAAGTGACCAGAGCAACAGCCTTCTGAGGGGCTGCTGGCTCTTGAAAATTGCCAAGTGGCGGCAGTGAAGTTCCAGGAGAGCATCTGAATGCAAGGAACACTGTTGGTGTAATAGAATGCAAATTGAAACCTAAAAGAAAATTTTAGGCTTTATGAAAATTATGACTAATTCTTCCAAAGGCAGCAGCTCTGAGGAAGAATTAGTGGGCTGGGGGAGGGAGTGTAGAGGGGGAGAAGGCTTCCATGCCATAGGATTAGGAAGCCAGTGTGCTCTATCCTAGCACTCTGCTCAGTCCTTGCTCAGTACCCTCTGCGGTTAGATTATTCCTTGCAGATAGCAATCAACTGGAAGGAAGTGTGTGTGTCTAATTTGCATGAGATTATTTAAAACAAAAAAAAAAGGTCTGCATTAGTCAGGGTGATGGTAAACAACGCAAAGAGATGCCTTTCATAATATAGCCGGTGCCTCAGCTTTCAAAGCCAAATATAATTCACTTACAATTGGCAGTCTCCTGTATTGTTCCTTTTAACCTTTTGGATCCTGCGTGGTCTTAATCTCACTGGGCCTGTTTGTGAGTGGTGGGGGCGGGGGTGAGGGTGAGGGGACGTTGGGGTCATCTCTCTCCCAAGGCAGGGACACTTCAGGACTGGGAGAAAATGACCGTTCCGTGTAGATGTCTCAATCTACAGAAAGAAGGCAGAGACAGAGAGATGAGAGAGAGGACATTCAGTGAAGCGTAGAGACTGATCTGTGAGGGGTGGCTGGCTCTTATGGGGGGTCGCAGCAGCAGTCTGAGACCAGAAGGACATTCTCTGCCCTCACTGTGGTACTCCAGAATTGGCCATGTTGAGTCTACAGCCAGGATCCACTTGTTCGTTTTTTTCATTGCCTCTGGGGAGGGTAAACTGGTCCTTCATTGACTTGTTTATGATTAGGGAAAGTCTGAAGTTTTCTGGAGGAAGGAGTCTGTGTCATCATCTGTTAGAGCTTCAGGTTCTATGTTGTACTTGTCCGCCTTTCTTTTGGAGCCCGAGTGACGTGGTAGGAGGGTGAGTGGGCTATAAGTTGGAGTCTCTGTTCTGCCACTAGGTAGCTGTTTGACTTTTGAAGATCCCCTCCCCACCCTGGGAGCTTCCTGTTCAGCTCTGACTGGGGACTTGCCAAAATTCTGCATTTTCCTAATGTTATATTATTCTAAAAAAACAGATAAATTGGCCAGTTATTTTAAGAATACAAATCTTGGTTGACTTAATGCTTGTAAACTGAGTCCTTTGCTCTGTAGGGGATCTAGGGGAGAAGGGCATTTCAGGCAGTGCACATTTGGGGCACCAGGCAGTGAGCTCTGGAAAAGAGACATAAATCGCTTTTCACTCCAGCCTCAGTAGTGGGCATTGCTGTTATAATACAAAAGACATGTTTTAGTGGTGAAACAGTTTCCACCAAAGCTGCAGGGCCAAGTGCTGGGCAGAGTGTTCTGTCCCTTTAACCGGCTTCAGCTCCCACGGCTGGAGCACCGCCTGAAACTTACTGTATATTTCCCCAGCGTTAAACATTATCATACTTGTTTATATTTGAAAGAGCCAAAAGGGAAAATGAGAATGCAACTGAATGCTCCTTTTGGGAAAATTATCCTCATTTGCAGCCAGCGGCTGACAAGGCACGCGAACCACCAGGTTTATAAAATTCTGCTGTGTGCCAGTGACCAGCAGCCCATGCTGACGTTGGCATGTGTGGCTCTCTCCTCTAATGGCTGATTATGAACTGGTTAAAATGATTTTTACTTGTTAGGTAGGCTTTTGAGGCCATGTCTCCCCCTCCCTTTTCTGTGACCATAAGGACCAGTGTTTAGGAGCCTCAGGTCAGTGTGATCACAAGGTCTAGTCCTCCTGGCCACTCATTTTGTTCATCCTTGGAGGTTAAAGGTCAGGTCAAGCAGCAAGGCTGATTGGGTCAGCAGGATGAAGAATGCCTCCTGTCTAGCCCATTCCTAGGTTCACCTGTTGTATTCTGAAAGACCTAAGTGTTCCTAGGGCCTCACCTTCCAGTCTGCAAGGGATCACAGCACTGATGGGATCACATGTAGCCTGGTCAACCAGTCCAGAGAGGGCCAGAGCCCTCCTGGGCAGCACTGACCTGTAGTAGCAGCAGGAGATCCCATGGTTTAGCTGCACCCCCACCAAAATGGGGCCGGCCAGGGCTATGCTTTAAAGCATTAATATGCTCCATCTATTAGCCCCTTGGCACTGAGTGCGAGGCACCATGCTTTTGAAAAAGCTTATCCTCAGAATCTCCCTGGACTTCATCTACCCCTAGGGGCAAATAGACCATGCTGTGGGCCTTGAATGGAGCCAAAATGGAGAGCTGCAGACCAGATGGGGAAAACTCTCTGCTCCAGTTTAAAAGCTGTGTGTTGTGGCTAGACTGGAGACTGGGATTCCGGGAATGGTGTGGGCTGCTCAGGGCAGCATTTGCTTGCTGGCAATGGCCCCCACCTGCTTTTCTACTGGGAAGCCTGGGGCTCTGGTGCACTCACACAGCCAACATCTCAATTCACCTTGGGGGAAAATTCTTCAGCTCCTGCTCCCCAGAGCCTAGGCCTTCTCCCTTCTCTCCTCAGGGCAGACCACTGTACTTACCCTCCTCTCCTGAATTTCTGGTCATGAGCCTGGTATAAGGCCTCAAGCTATAGGGCTAACCCAGATGTTGCTCCTGGGAAGGTTTTCATGTGCTTTTTATTCCTTCATGGGAAAAATCCTCTCCACATGTTGTAGCCCCCGTAGATGGCGCCCTAATATTCCCCACTATCCCATGTGCAGAGTGGCTGGAAGAGGAGGGAGGGATGGAAGGAGAGAGACAGAGAGAGAGAGATGGAAGGAGAGAGAGAGAGAGAGAGAGAGAGAGAGAGAGAGAGAGAGAGAGAGAGAGAGAGAGAGAGAGAAGACAGAGAAGACAGAGACAGACACTCGCCAAAGGCGATCTAGGTAACAGCCTATCATAGGCTGGAGCAATAATCATCCGAAAGTTTGGGCCTGGCCTTGTTTTGATCTGCTTTCTTGTTTTATTTTCTTCTTTACATTCTATATCCCATTCATACTAATCACAGTCAGTCCTGATTTTTCTTTTTATTTCTGCATTTGTCATAAAATAAAGCAAATTATTCCCGTCTTCGGAAACGATCCAGACTAATTAGTCGTCTCACCCAATAATTAGTTTTTTGTTTCCCTGTCTGTTTTCATGCATTATTGTTAGTTTTTTCCCCTCTTTTTTTTAACACCATTACAGATTAAAATGAGCCACATTTGCAGTTGATGGTATCTGTTTTCGGGGGAAGAATGGAGAATTGCAGTATGGAGCGACTTCAAAAGGAGCAATAAACTCAAGGATAAATTAAGGAAATTGAATGAGCCACATTTGGAGGCGGCGTTGAGGCTAATATTCTGTCGCTTAAGGTTAAATTGCCACTGAGAGAGGTTCCAGAGAATCCAAAATCGGGGAGGCGACAGCCCAGGAATCCCCACCCTTGACGTTCTGTGGCTCAGAGGGTCCTGTTTCACCAGGGATTGCATTTGTTTGAGCCACAGAAGGCAGAGAGAGGTGCTAACCCCATATCATTTCCTCTTCCCTCTCAGGGCTGACAGATGAAGAGATTGACTTGGCTTTCCAGCAGTCGGGCACGGCTGCCGATGAGTCTC
The DNA here is from genome assembly GCF_028372415.1 of Notamacropus eugenii. Classification (NCBI taxonomy): domain Eukaryota; kingdom Metazoa; phylum Chordata; class Mammalia; order Diprotodontia; family Macropodidae; genus Notamacropus; species Notamacropus eugenii. Next base: position 49,788,344 of record NC_092876.1, read on the forward strand.
AGTCCTTGGGCCCTTCTGCCCCGATGGTGCCCCTCCAGCCCCCTCACCTCATGCCTCAGCCATACAGTAAGTCACCCATTGCCACTCTGACCTTGGCCCCATTTGGCCTTCTGTACCTCTTGGCTGCATCAGGCTTTCCTTTCTCTTCTCACTGTAGCTTCCTGCTCATTCCCATCAGGGAGAACTTGGGAAAAGAGATGTCCTCCCAGTGGCTATTCCCAACTGAATGTGACACAACTGATCCTTTTCATCCAACATGGGACGAAGTTTAGTGGGGGTTTCAAGCCTCTCTGTTGCACTAATGAAGTCCTAGAGACCAGGTGCTCATTGGTCCTCCTCTCCCGCTTTGCAGACTGTGGACCCTGAGGCTGCCACAGTTTACTGTTTCCAGTTAACATTAAGTCTCTTGACTGCCAGGAAAGTTTCCTCCTGCTTCTGGTTGCTCAGTGAGCTAATTTGTTTTCTTATTATTTAAAATTTTTATTATAGCAAGTCTTGGTAAGTCTTTTAGTTTTTAAAAATTTTAAGATCCTGGCTTATTCATTCATCTGTGGTGGGGTCTCTTTAGGGCTTTCCCAATTAAAATGTAAAAATTCTCACTCTTAATTGCTCTTAATTGTGTATGAATGTTAATCATGAGGTTTGTTATGAAAGCTATTTTAGAAGTATAGATTATGGCAGATAATGGCAACAGTATGCACCCCCAAAACGTATAGGTAGGTGCTGAGCTCCTTCTCAGGTCCCTTGGAGCACTGTGTCACAGACGAGGCTGAGCCCCTGGTGCTGGTAAATAGCTTGCTTCCTTCTTTGTCCCTTTAAAGATATCCTGCAGTGGTGCCTGTTGGCCTTCCTTCCAGATCTCTTTCCTGTATTGTCTTCATCTTCTCCCGGGTCCTTCAGAAGATGGCTTTGGGATGTTATGGGTTGGTTGGTTATTGTTTTCCAAGTTTAAAATTGCTTTACATATCAGATTTTTAAGGGCAAATCTCAAAGAGAAAAATCCATTTTACTCATCTAGTAGCTGATTTCCTTTTTCCTTGCCTTTCCTTTACCTGTCCCTTTCTCCTTTGGTTGAACAAGAGGCCTTTGCTAGAGGAATGGGTGGGGTCTTACAAGGACCTCCCATGGATGAGGCACAAGGGGGACACATTCTTTCTGTGGCTCAGATCTCATTTGTCCCCTCTTCTTCCCTTACTCTCCTGAAGAGGAGGCTGTGGATTAGATAGGGCATTCATTCCTGGTTTATCTTAGCAAACACTGTCTTGTTGACCAGACTGACACGTCAGGGCAGGAAGCCTCTGAGGTGAGGAAGCCTGTGTTGAGATGTTTGGCTTTTGTTTCATTAAGTTATTAGAGAGTCTGTAGCAGCCACTTGTTAGTCTGGGTCTGTTCTTCTGCATCATTCAACTTCTGGGTATTTGCTGTGGCTCACTGAGCACCCTTCATGGTACTATTTAGTTAGCACATTGGGATTCACCCCTTTTTCTTTAGTCGAGTCCTTGGGCCAGCCTTTTAATGATAGTTGCTCAGGGTAGGCACTGGCAGCTGGCAGAATTCTTGCAGGAGGCACATCTGTTGGATTCCAGCTGCTTCCTTACATGGCTTAATATAAATAGGTCTCCAGGGATGCAGGGCTACTCTTTGCTCAGAACAAATTGCTTTAGGGGGTCAGAGAGCTGGGCCAGAGTCTCGGTGAACTTGCCTGGGTTCAGTGGACTAGCATGATTAAACGAAGACTCTTTTTGGCAAGAGGAAAGCCACCAGTTCACTTGCTTGGAAGAGTTTCTGATGCCCAGACCTCTTGGAGTAAAAACGTCAGCATGCTGAGATTTCTCTGAGATAGGTATACTTTTAAAATGCCCCCTGCCCAGAAAATCGGAAGCGTTCTATCAGAGAGAAAAAAAACCTTCCCTTGCTGCTACTGGAGTAAAAATCCTAGTAATTATAATTTTAAGTGCATTGAGTTTTTCGTTCTCTCCCTTTAGCTTCCTTCTTCTTAAACCGTTACGTTGCTCTCTGCTCCGCAGGGGTAATTCTGTCTTTTCCCTTTGGTACTTTTGCCAAGAGGTGTCAAAACTGCTCCAAAAAAAAAAAAAAGCTTGATTTTGATTAATATAGAGAAACAAGACTTTGCCTGACTGATAATAAAACTGATAAATGACATCTGAATTACTTGTAGCGGTAATTTATTACATAAAATATCTTTTATTTGACATGCGATTAGTTGCTAGAAGCATCACTCAATCTGACTAGTTTAAACATGCTCTAAAACGAACCCCAGTAAAAACCAGGACTGTCGGCTGCTGGCTTTATGAAGTACACTGATCCTGCGGCGAGGGGAAACCTGACTTTAAATATTTAAATGATTAATTGGGTTTATATTTTTTTTTACCTTTCTAACCCCCTTAATTACAAGCAAACTTGGGGGAGTTTCTGAACTAGGTGTGCAATCTGCATGCTCATCGCCAAGGCATTGTCTGTATCTCTGCCTGAGGTATTTATGGCCTCCGTGCACACATCTTCCTTTTGCTTTGAGCTCTACTTATAGCCCAGTCCCAGTACCTGCTGCCTAGTGGCCGGCCATTCCATGTCCCCCCATCTCTGGCCCTTTAGAAGGACAGAGGACTTAGAAAGGAAGAGACAGAGGAACACATAAGACATTTGCCAAATCCTGAGAAGGCTGGACTCCTCCCTTGTTTGGTTGGAGATGCCCTGAGTGACCTTGAAGCCATCTCCGGGGGCCCATGTTTCAGACAGCAATCTCTTTTCCTTAAGCAGCTCAAGAAGAGTCATGTTCTTGGATCCTGAACTCTTGGGTCGCCTTCCTTAATGGGCCGAGCCAATTCATGTTAAGAGCCCAAGAGTGATAAAGTAAGAATTGTCCTAGCTTGTGGATGATTGGACAGCCTTGGACAGTTTTCAGGGCTCCTGCCCCTCTTATCTCACATGGACATCCCAGCAACTCAAAGAGAGAGGTGAAGTAGGGAGCATCTCCAAATTACAGATGAGGAAACTAGTTCCTTTTCAGCATTTCTGTTACTGGGAAAATGTAACTACTCTTCAGATTTTAGCAAGTACAGGTAAAATGAGTATGGGAACCTGGAGTAATGACCCCATTTCAATGCAGTTAGTCTTTTTTGAGGGCCTGCTACACTCTCAGGACCTTGCTTAGTTATACACAACTGGTGGGGGGGGGGGGTCTCTGTTGTGAACACACACACACACACACACACACACACACACACACACACACAGTTAACCTTGTATGACATTGTCATTTGATTAAGGGCCAAAATGCCTGGAAAAAATCAGAAGTACGTTGGGAGTCCAGACAGGAGTGAAGCTGCTGAAGGCTTCATGAAGATGGTGGATGGGTGTCAAAGAAACTTGGTACAGGCCAGCTATGGAGCTTACTCTACTCAGGGTGTAAAGGGCATCAGGATGAGCCTGAAGAAATCCATTCATTCAGTAACTACTTATTGTTCGTTGTACACAGCAGGCACCTAATAAGTCTTAGTCAAATGAAAGAATGACAAGCCACCACAAACTTAGGTTTGTTCTCCATTTATTTACTCAGAGAGTTTAGGGTGGGAGAGAGGGTGGCTAATGTGGGTGGGGACAGTACCAATTCTGCAAGGTGTCCTTGATACTAACCCTAAAGGGTTTCTTTAAAAAACCTTTTGTTACTTCATTCATTCAATCATTCATCTTTCTGTCTTTGAAATCAAATATAAGTGATTGACATTTTCACCATTAACTTAGGTTAAATATTTTGGCTGTTTGATCAGAGAGATTGAGTGAAAATTCCTAAGGTACAATAACATCTTTCTTTTGTAGCCACGAATAAGTCAGCTTTTGATTTTTCAGTGTTGGTAGGGAAAGATTTTTCCTGTTAGCTCTTCAGTGAAATCAGCAGCCCCACCCACCTCTCACCTTATAAGTTCTGTATGCCTGGTGCATACACAAACCAAGACCTGCTGCAAAGGACCCATGGCCAGTATCAAGCCTATGGAATTTTCCTTCCTCCAGTCTCTGTGGTGCCAGGTAAAGTTGGTAAGGAGAGGAGCTGGACCTGGTCCCCTGAGCTCTGCTTTCTGGTCAGGTCATCCTACTCCACTCCTCCTAGCCTCTCCCCCAGTCATCCACCAAGGAGGGTGTTGGCTCCCCCCAGGCAACAGGAGCCTTGAAATTCACTCTCTGCTGTTAAAAAATAGGTTTACCTTTTTTATCATCTTATTCTTTGGCTTATGTTAAAATCGGTATGTTTCTCCAGGGGCATGTTGGATAGCGGGAAGAACTTGTCCAAGATTTCCATTGATGTAGCTTAGCCATCCCTGGGTTGATCAGTTGATCTGTGGGTATCTGCTGAATGCCTGTTGTACATTTAGCACTGTGCTGTGTTGTGTACTGTGGGGTATATATGAGAAACATAAAATATACACCCTGTTTTCAAGAAATTTACTGTTAGATTGGAGAAACAAGATTAATCCACATGAAACGATTATTGAACAGAGCAAAACAGTGTAATGAAATTCCAAGTGGTAAGTGCTGTAGAACAGTAACAGACATGGATTAAAAAGTATATTAGAAGTTAAGTGAAAGAGCAAGGTGAGGCAGGATTCCCTTCCAGGGACAAGGGAGGGAGAACAGGTCATGAGTGCCCTGGAATCTGGGGACTTGGATGCGCATCGCCACCCAAGTCAGGTTGGCAGGGGGCTTGGCGTACCAGCAACTGCTGAGCTCCCCTTTCCAGCTGTGTGACCCTGGGTAAGTTGTTTAACCACTGGAGCCTTTGTTTCCTCTTCTGGAAAATGATGGCGACACTCTGTCCCTCACAAGGAGGATGGGAAGACCATGAAAGATCATGTGTGTAAACTACAAAACTCTGACAGTGATAGCAACTGCTGCTGATTGTGTGTCACTTTAGGACCTGCAACATACTTCACACGGACCGTCTCACCCCCCCAAGGGCTCACTTTCCATCCAGCTCTAAGCATTTATTAAGCCCCTAATGTGTGCCAGGCTCTGTGATTGATGCCGGGGATACTGAATCCGAAGAATGAAGCTGCTGGGCTGCTGGGGAAGAGAACACGTCCGTGTGTGTAGAAGTCAGTACAAGCAGAACAGTACCAGGTGGTTGTTTTGGGGGTGCTGGAGAGGAAAGGAAAACCAGGGGTTCTGAGGTGGCAGGAAGGTCTGAGCTCACACCCTCTTGAATCACTTACTGTCTGGGTGACCCTGGGCAAGTCACTGCACCTCCACCTACCTCAGTTTCTTCACCATCAAATGGTGATAATAGCACCTACGTCTGACGGTCATTGGGAGGATATCAGGAGATAACATATAAAGTGCTCTGCAACCTCAGCACTATGTAAATGTTAGCTGATTTCAGACTGGTGGGCAGTCTGTCAAAAGATAAGGAAGGGGGTGTCACATTTGGGGAATAGCTGGAAGGAACAATCCCTCTGCCATTCCATACTTGTAGCTTTCACTTTCCACTAAAGGGACAACCCGCACCTGACATTATTCATTGGTTTTGTGAAAACCCAGCATTAGCTGAAGTGACATCGCATGGGCTCCTTTATTCCAAAGGAGCCTTGCTGCAGGTGTTACAAGTAAGCAGTGGCTTAAATGCTACTCCTTCAGGGCTTAGCCCCAGATCTTGTCCCTGTTTATCAGTGTCATTCAGGACAGTGGCCTGGGGGTGCCTAGTCCTTTGCCCCTGTAGGTCACTTGGAAGTTGTTAAGCATCTGGAACCCATTTAACCACGGAAACAGTGGCTAGAGGACCACGCCAGCCCTCAGAAGCCTCTCTGACCCATAATGATGTCTCCTCATCATCTGTCCTGAAGGTGTCACGGTGAGATGATGCATTTCAGATTCTGGCCTTCAGCCATTTCTGGATCTCCACATTTGCACAGAGGAGGCCCTTCCAGGGTTCCACCAGTTCTGGGCAGCTGGTGGGGGCCTCCAGTGGTGACTTTGCAGTGAGTAAGGTGGAGCACCAGCACCAGATGGAGTGGGCAGAAAGGTGCTGCAGCCTTGCCATGTGTGCAGGCATAGTTCAGGAGCTGTTAGAACTGTGACTCAGAGGCTTTTTTGCTGTTTCTGAGTGGCGTGATCATGCACATCATCAGAGGTCACAGATCAGCCTCAGTGAGCTCTTGTGGTCTGGCCAGAGCCCACCTTCTGAGGGGAGGGGACTTGGGAGCAGGCTGCAGGATCCCCCTGCCCATTTCCCATAGTGGAGAGCAACAGTAGCAGTGATGCTAATAGCTGGCTTTCATATAGCACTTTAAGGTTTACAAAACACTTTGCACTTATCTCATGTGATCCCCACAACCCTGAGATACTGATGCTCTTAGGATCTACACCAGATTCCCAAACTGCCTAGAGTCACCTGCCCAGCCAGTAAGTGTATTCCTGAAACAGGACATGGATTCAGGTCTTTCTGATCCCAGGGACACTGATGCCAAATGCTGCTGCCACATGGGCTGTTTTGTACCCTAAAGCAGCTCTGTCAGTCCAATGGCCAGGAGAGGTCAGGTTTTCCAGATCCTAGTCCAGTTCACTTCAGCAAATGTTTGTTAAACACCAGCTATGTGCATTGCCCTGTGTGAGGTACTGGAGATACAAAGATGAAAATTAAGTTACTCCTGCCTTCAGGAGCTTTGTCCCTTCAGAATGGAGAAGGCAGGAGGGTACAGGAGAGAGAAAGCTGAGTTTAGAGTCAGAGGATCTGGGTTCAGATTCTTGCTCCACCACTTCCTGTTTGTGGGCGGGGCACTTGAGGTCTCTGAGAGAGTTATTACCAGATGGCCTCTTAAGGCATTTTGTAGCTCTCAGTCTATAGTCCCAGGATTCTTTGGGAATCCAGAAAGATTCAAGGCAGAATGTTGCCCATGGGGTACTACAGTGGGTGTCACTCCTCCTCAAGCCTGTAAGTGCCTACTCTGTGCCAGGTGCTGTACTTGACACTGGGGACACAGATGGAAGTGTGACCTCTCAGCCCATGGGGCTGGCCACCAAGTCAGAACAGTCTTTAGAAGGAGCCACTTGGCAGCCAGCTAGTGCTGCCTGTGCAGACCTTACAGAAAGTCATGCTCTTGTCGCTTTGCTCTGTTCTTTTTCATTGCAACGGATTCCTGTCTCAATCTTTGGAGAGAACAGAGCAGCCCTGTACTGGCTTGGGAGCTCCTGACCACTCTGTGCCTTCTCTCAGGGGAGCCGTGATCTCCTGTGGATGTGGCTGGCCCATGTCCACGTCCAGGGCCTCCTTCCAGGGCTCACAGTTCATGCTCCCTGATGCTTTCCTCTCTTACAGTCCAGAGCAGGAGGTCGCCTGACCAAGCTTCTGAAGCTTTCTTTACAGTTCTGGAGGTCTGGGGCTGGTGGGGGGGGGGAGGGAGGGAGAGAGATGGTCTCTCCTTTCTGATTCCCCTGGGAGATCTGAGGGAGTGGAAGGGAAAGGAGCTCAAGGGAAGAAATCCAAGTAGTTTGGGGTTTGGGGGGCGGAGGGAGGACTTTGGCCAGCTCTGCGTGTTTAATAAACATTTGCTGAACTGAATTGGACTAGACCTGGAGAACATTATTGCTGTGTCCGAGTCTGAGTTCTCCTTCCCTTTGAAAGCACCTCAGGCTAGGCAGAGCCCTCCCCAGGTCTGCTCCTCCTTCTCTTTCCCTTTCTGCCACCAGACAGAGTTGTATCACCCATCTCCAAAACGAGTAAAATGGCATTTCGGCTTCTTGTCTTTATAGACTCTCTGAACTTTAGGAAAGATCATTCTGGTCCCTTTTCATTAATAATGAAAACCAGAGGGCAATAAACTGTTCTTAGCGTGAGCATGACAGGAACGGAGGGAGCGCTGAGAGAGGTGAAGGGTGCATCTGACAAGGAACTACAGGTGTTCCTCCATTCCACACCGAGGTCAGGGCACTGGAAAGCTGGCTCTGCAGCTCGGCCCAACTTTAACCCCTTGGAGCCTGGAACAGCGGACTTGTGAAACTCGCTGCTCCGAGACTGACTCTCCCCTTGTCTGTGTTCACTGGATTTCTGAGGAACAGATGAGGATGCAGTTAGTTATTCTGAATACGTGCCAAGCATGGACATGCTCTTGTCTCTCAGGTCTGAGGCCACGCAGTGGACAGCTCATGCCCTAAGTAAAGCCCTGCTGAATACTGACCGTTGCAGGAAGTAGATTACTCTGCTTTCTTGTCTCCATTCTCTAATATTGAGCATTTATTAGAAGCATGGCCCAGGGACAAGCACATAAAGCTGGCCTCTGACTCCAGCCAGCTCCGCCTTCCATGCTCTTAACCAGTTCTCTAATCAGCTCATTGTGAAAGTGGATGATGGGGTGTCATGGAGGTTGTGCAGGGGACTCCTTTGAGGCATGATGCTGTCCATGAGACCAGATGCTTTCAGAGCCATCTTAAAACTCTCAGGTCCTAGGAGTCAATATGGGATTTCCTGGGGATTGTTTGCTTTCTTTTATGACAGATAGGGACCTCCAGATATCTGGATACCCTGGTCATGCAGCTTCTCTTAGAGGATGTTTCCTAGGCTTTGAGCGGGAAGTTTAGGGGAGAGCTTCCCAGTTATTGTTTTATGAAAGCGGCTCTGGGCAGGTCTTGCTTTGGCAAATCTCAGTCTGAAATCTACAGGCATTGAGGGAGGGAGGGGGGGAGTGAGTGTGGTGGCCAAAGGAGGACACTTCCAGGCATCTCGATCGATGGATGGAGCCTTGGTCTCTGCAGAAGCCCATTGAGCAGAGCTGAAAGGGGCTGGGGGGTGGGGGTGGGCTCTTCTGCTAAACCTTGGGAAGGCTGTGGTCCTGGATCTGCCTTGTTTGGGCTGTTGCCCAGAGGCCCCCTGTGTGTGTGTGCCCACATCCTGCTACTGAACTTTAAGAAAGATCGTTCTGCTGCCTCTGGATTATTAATGAAAAACCCCGGGCATCATGAGGGCCTTGCCAGCAGCTTTATGGGTGTGTGTTGGAGGGGAGGGGAGAGGAGGAAGGGTGTGAAGCTGTCAAATTACAGGGGGCTCTTGGTTTCATTTGGTGAGAAGAATTAGCCCCTGTGCTTTGCTCAGCTGAATTCTGATGCTCCCTTAATGAGGGTCAGGAATCTTTTGCTCTTCTCCCTAATCCATTTCTAGATTACTGTCTTTCTTGTGACATTAGTGTGATGGGAATGCTGTTTAGGGAACATGGCCTTGGGTTTCAGGTGTCCGACTCTGACCTTGATCTAAAGGGTTCCCCCCTGCACTAATGGAGGCTCTTGATGCACTGACCATTATGTGGTGGAGAGGAACAGGGGCGGAGCAGGCAAGTGGTCCCTGCTGTGAACTGTCACTGTGCCCCACTTAAGCTAGAGAGGACCCAAGCAGTCCCTGGACAGTGTCCTTTGTAGTGCTATTTCTCTGTTTCTAAGAGAGCTAGTTCATCAAGAACCTTCAGTCCTGGATCATGCTGTACCACCTCCTTGTCCTTCTCTCACTTATGGAGGAGACTCCGAAGGGCCACAGTGAGCAGAGGGCTGCCCTTAATGGCAAGAAGACTGGAGTTCAGATTCTGCTTTCAACACTCAGTAGCTCTGTAACCCTGGGCAAGTTAGCTCCTCCTTCCTCTCCTCCCCTCCAATTGGAACGAAAATGTGATGTCTATTTTCTTCACTTGTGTTTCTCTCTCTCCAACCATTAGACCCTGCAGGTTCTAGATGGCGAGATTATGGGGCTCTGACTATCATCATGGCAGGCATCGCCTTTGGCTTCCACCAGCTCTACAAGGTATGTGTGGCCCTGGCTGAGATCCTGAGGAGGCTGCCAAGTGTGCCACTTCTGGTGCCTCCTCCTCGGATCCCCATGCAGAGTGAGGAAAGGGCACAGCAACCATTTCCCTGGTTATGGACTTGAATGTGACAAGTGAGAAGTGCAGAGGGTGCCATGGATAGATAGCTCAGGTTCTTGTGTCTGCGGATGCCAGTGTTCTCAGAGCCATGATCATGTCTAAGCCATGGGTCTATCCTCCAGCCATTTATATCATATGTAGATCATAGTCTTTTGTGTATATAAGTATGGTATTAATCATAAACAGACAGAAATTCTGTTCATTGAAGAAGGCCATCCGTTTGCTAAGAGTTTTCATGCAAAGACATGGGCTTCCAAAGTGGCCCTTCAGATTGTCACGTAATTCCTCGCAGGAGTCAGCCATCTAGCCAAGAGAAGGCCAGGCTGTGGTTTGGAGTCATTCTGAGTGTGGCTATTCCCCAGAAATGGGAGACCTCTGAGAACACAGGGGATGAGAGAGCAAGTGGGGAACACTGGCCCCACTGTGCTGATGCACCTTCCCCACCCTTGTTCCCCTCTGTAGGTGCTACTTCTGCCAGCATTGAGATATTCAAAATCACTCTTCATCTTAGAATCCTATCTGAAAGGCCTTAAGAGGCCGCCTAGTCAAACCCGCGTGAATCCGTAGTCCCCTTGGTCACATTTCACTAAACTTGTTGAGAGTTAGGTTAACTCATGTTAAACTTGAAATCTCTTGCTCAGCTCCAATGCACCTCTGCTGCAGGACTCCTAGCTTCTGCCTGATTCCAAAACTGTCAGCTGACTAAGAAACAGGAGGTAGCTTTCTGTTTGTAAAGTCCAGTGCCAAAGGTGGATGTTTCAGTATCAAAACTTCTAAACAACAGTTCCACAGTCCTGGCACCCTCCTTCGTGTGTTATTTATTGTATGTAGAAAACTGCAGTCTAAACACTAGGTCAAAGTAGAAAGAAGAGTAAACTTCTGAAAGTCTTTTCAGATAAGTGCCTCATATAATAAATAATAAGTAATGGTTAGTTCACTCAGCAGTCCAAGGACGCAGTAATGTCCCACTAATATAGGCAGGAAGGTGTGTCTTTGGATGTGGATATAAGTTCTGGACTCTTTCCCTCTGGACCTTAGAGAGACAGAGAAGTGAGAGTGGAAAGGTAGGGGAGGGTTAGGGGATAGGCCCAGGACCTGTGATGTCATTGGTAAAGGGACCTCCATAGATCAGGGCCCATCTGCACCTTCATTCTCTGCAACTTTAAGGTAGTCTTTGAGAGGTTGAGTGGCTTGGGGATAGAAAAAAAATGAATGAATGAAAGGAGCAGTCCAAGTGTGGACAGGTAGTTATCAAATGGAGGAGAGGCCAGGCTTCTGCTTTCCCTCTGGGCATGGAAGGCCTTAGCCAGGAGGACCCTCACTCAGAGCACCTGCTCCCTGGCTTTGAACTTTACGAGTTCTCCACTCTGGTGGTAACTTTGACATTGGCGTGTTTCAGCAGTGTTGTGGGCAAGAACTAATGCCAGCCATTGGGAAGAGCACTTTGCAGAAGAGATGAGAAAGTGCTTACATAGAAATGTTAAATGATGAGCTTCACTTAGGAGTGGTTCCCACAAACCCCTTGTGAGTCACCTCCTTTTCCCTCCCCAGTAAGAAACTATTAATGGAGAAGTTGCTGTTTCTCCTTTTATGGGGGCCAGGTGGGCCCAGAATCCCTACTTTTCAGAGCAGCCTGCTGAGAGTGAGGTTGGGGGGCAGGCTTCCCTCTTCTGGACACTGTCTGCTCACACATGTCAGAGGTCCTGCCATTTGAGTCCAGCTGGAGGGGTGATTTGGAGGTTATTCTGAGAGTTCACAGACAAGGGGTGGGCTTCCTGAGACCCCATAGACTTTGCATGAAGCCGACAGAGCAGAGGTCCCCAGAAATGGTGAGGTTCTGACCCTGGCCTCTCTCCTAACTTTGAGAAGATTCTTGTGAAGTGTTTGTTGAGACTCTGCTTGGGAGGGGAGGATCCAGGGAATTAAAAGCTGGTCCAAGGGAGCGTAGGGTGTCTGGGAAGTGAGGGGCTGGGAGCTGGGGGCAAGCGGCCACTGCTGACACCTGTCCACTTCTTGCAGAAATACCTGCTCCCTCTGCTCATGGGAGGTAAGGAGGACAGGAAACAGCTCCAGAGAATCGAGGCGAATATCTCCGAGATGAGTGGCAGCATGACGCAGACAGGTAGAGACTGATGGCTCCATCGGCTCGCCCCTGCGAGCCCCCAGCATGCCCCCCCCCCTCTGTGCGGTGACTTCATTTATCTGCTCGAGAATCTGTTCACATTTGCAAATGAAGCCGCCGTCATTTCGGTTTAATTTGAAATTGCTTGTTTACTGTCGGCGCGGCCTCAATTAATTATGTTTTTACGGAAAGGCTCCCAACCTCAGAATATTAATAAGGGGAATAAAATGACAGCCTTTCCAGGGGCTGTAAAGTTCATTTTTAATTTCTGCTTCTCTGAGGTTTTCAGGGGGGTTTTCGGTGATTTTCCCCCCTTCCCTCTAAGAATCCAAAGCGGGGTCAAGAGAGTCTGTGATTACTGTGGCTCCCGCGACCCCAGCAACCGTCCCTGTTATTGACTCCATGGGACTCTCGTGCATTTCCCAGCACCCTTGTGATGGCCCACGTTAGCTGTAAACTGTCACACCAGTGGGCTGCTTTTTTCCTTCGTGAACTTGTTTATGGGATGGAAGGTCTGGATCAAAAAACAAAAAACAGACAGAAGAGTTTCCCAAGCCACTGGCCAAGAGTTTTTCTTTTGTGTGACCTGGGGCTCATGGTGGGGTCTGCCTTAGAACCTGTCGGGAGTCTGTGCACCAAAGAATGGGGGTGGCCAGCCAGTGGCAGGGAAAGGAGCCCCTATGACCCTCGGGAGGGAATGGGACACAATGGAGAGAGAAGGGAAAAAGGAGCAGCCAGAGAAACCCACTTTTCTATTTTTAGTCTTTCCTGGGTGGTGTTTATCAGGAAGGAAAGGGAAATCATTCTATTTCAGAATTGAAAATTCTCTGCTAGTTCCATGAGGGCACGTGTGAGGCACCACCAGATGAATGATGCAAACACCATCGAAGTTGGGAGAGCTGAGCAAATCCTGAGTAGATCTAATTAGGAGGGAGAGGTTTTGGATGGATATACTGTTGCCTATAGACAACTCTACAATGGAAAGATAAACTAGAAATACTGGAGGTTAGATGCAGTGCAGGTAGATTGCCCATAGCACTGATGAATTATAAGGGAGAGAGAGGAAGAGGGAGCATCCCTCGATAAATTAAAGAGAGAGAGAGAAGGGAACCTCCGAAGACCACTCTCACTGAGCTGTAACTGCTTTCTCCCTGCACAGTGACTCAGTTACAGGCGACATTAGCCTCTGTCCAAGAAATACTGATCCAGCAGCAACAGAAAATCCAGGATCTCACCCAGGAGCTGGCTGCCTCCAAGGTACTTCAGGTCTCCATTCATTTCTTCCTTGTGTGCAGTGGGCTGACCATGTCTCCAGCCTGGTCAGAAATAGCCCCACCCCTGAGGTTGTTGAGTGACCATATCCATCAACACGGCTTGTCCAGAGCAGGGAGACCAACGCCAGAGAGTTGGCTTGGCATTTAATGATAGGATTCAGTTGTACCTGCGCTACAGCAAGGAAACCTCCTTGCAGAGCCCATGGGCAACAACATCCCACACCCATGGAGCTCGGGGAGGGGATGGGGGTGAGAGGCCAGGTGGAGGGAGGGGGGGGTATCCCAGTTTGATTTGGATTTGAGTCTTCTGGCACTAGTGAAGTGAAAAGAGCCCTGGCTTTGGAGGCAGAGGACCGGGTCCGGATTCTGCCCAGGCAGCATACCCCCTCTGGGACCCTAGATGAGCCCCTGGCTTTTTTGTGACTTTGATTTCCTCATTCTAAAAGTGAAGGAGTTGAGCGAGGTGATCGCTGACGGTCTGTCTAGGCCCAAGCCTTGTCACATGCCTCTGCTGATTGAAAACAACTATCACAGAGAGGCCAAGGAGAGATTTGCGCTGGTTCTCTGCTGTGGCTAGCCATTAGAATGCCTTGTCCCCTTCCTGCCCCTCCCCCTCCGACTGCTGTAATACGCATGAGTGTGTACACATGGATACATGGATCTGTGGGTAAATGATATCCCCACAAACATGTGTGCACATGTATATACACAGATCTATGGGTGAATAATATGCCCACAAGTGTGTGTGCATATATGTGCACACATGCATACAAGGAACTGTGGGAGAATATTATGCCCACAAACACATGTGTGCATATAGGTACACATGTGCATGCATGAATCTGTAGGTAAATGGTCCTTGCAAGCATCTATGCGCACACGTACACATGGATCTGTGGGTGAATAGCCCCTACAAACGCATGCACATATGTACACACATGTACACATGAATCTGTGAGTGAATGGTATGCCCACAAGCATGTGTGTGCATGACTGTCTCCTTTATAAGCTCCTCCAGGGAGGGTCCATTCCTCTTATGGCTGTCTGCCTAGCTCCTGGTACAGTCCTGGCACATCGTGGATACTTAATAAATGCTGAGTGATTGATTGAGTGCTGCAGGTTTTCTAACCTTAGGTATGTTAATGTCAGGAGATGTTATAGGACTGTCATTCTGATTGAGAGCACTTCTGTATACAGTATTCCAAATTTGGGTTCTTAGAGAAAAAACTGGCAGCTAGGAGAAGGAGCTACAGGGGAGGGAGTGCTGGACCTGAAATTCAAATCCAACTTTAGACTCTTTCTAGCTGGGCAGCCCTGAGCAAGCCGCTTGACCTTTGTGTGCCTTAGTTTCCTCATCTGTACAGTGGGGATTATAATAACACCTACCTCCCGCAGTTGTTGTGAGGAAACCTTAAAGTCTTTATATAAATACTGGCTAGCTCTTGGAAGCTCACGAGCAGAATCCTTTCATAAAACAGGGTCACAGGGGAGGGTCAGTTGGGTTTGAAGAAGGTCATCTAAGCAGAGTTATCACAAGACCATGTAAGAGGGAAGCTGGGAGGAGGAGAGCAGAGAGGTACTGGGTGAAAAAGGTCTCCCAGGTTCTATAGTTTTTAATAAAAGCTCTCTTCACAATCCTCATGAAGCAAGCCAGAGTCACTGGTGGCCGTTGTGCTAGCCCAGCCTGGAGCATGCTTCCAGAGAAGTCGGGGGCAGGGGGGTTGGGGGGTGTAGGAATAATGGTGTGAGTGGAGTCACACACCCGCATTGGAGGCACCACGCCCATGAGGTCCTGGAGGGAGCACTCGAGGACAGGATCACCAGGGATGACCCCAGAGCAGAACTCATCCTTACACTTCGTTGACTGAATGTATTTTACCTTGTGTTCTGGAAGAGTGTTTGACTCAGTGGAGCTAGCCGCCACCTGAAAGCTCTCCTGCAAGTTGTCCCACATGCGTGTGCATACCAGAAAGATGTTGAGTTTCTTGAGCGATAAAACACAGAGAGCCTTTTCCTGTGACTCTGTGGTCATCAGTGGAAGTCTTCACCCCTCTCTGGTGGAGATTCAGTATAGAACCGACAGGAAGGAGGGATCCCCTAGCTGCTGAGGTCCTCCTCAGGACAGCTGTTCCTGTGTCCTAGCATCACTGAACCCTGCAGAGCCTTCTGGAGGAAGCCAAGAACCTCTTGTAGAGTTTCCCCTTTCATTCACACAGGAAGAAGAATCAAGTAGCTTAGAAGTGCTTGTGGCCTTGATGAAGAGCTGCAGGCACCATAGAGCTTGTAATCCAGTGTAGATGCCTTGGACAGATACTACAGATAGAGGGGGAAGACAACAGGCAGGAATCCTTGTGAGAAGATTGCAGGGCTACTAAATGACTCCAGATTTGTCCTTTGAAGAGAACCATGACTTTAGGAAGGGGATGGAATACCTTGCAAGTGAATTGAATTTAAGTGAGGGAGGGCTGTGCAGAGCAGCCTCTCTCTCTCCTCCAGAATCAGCTGGGTCCAGTGGCAGGATCAGTATCACTAGAGATGACCCCAGATGCAGTGGGAGACCTTTGCCTTTTTAAACTAAGATCTTTCCTAGGTCTTAGTTTGTCTGAGGCAACACCCATTCAGTGATTTAAGGTTGAGTAAGAAATGAAGCAAAAGATGGCCTCATTTGCCTATTCAAAAAAAAAAAATCAATATCCGAGGGGAAGACCCTTAGGGTTTCTGGGCAGAATAGAAAATGTTTCTGTTTACGCTCACTCTGAGCCATCACAACCCAAACAATGACCAACACAGGCTTGGGCTGGGACTTATTATTGGCCGATCAGTGAGAGCCAAAATGATTTGGGTTTAAGGTATAGTCAGATAGCACCATTAGAATCTGAATGGGCTTTGTCACATCCAGTTTAATGGAGTTCTAGTTCAAAAAATTAATATTCCTTTGGGCAGAGCACCCGTATGTGAGTGTAGGACTTCCCATGTGGAGGGAGGGGCTGCATTGCCCAGTTAGAGCTGGCCAGTTGGGTCCCCAGTGGGGCAGCTCCTACTACTGCTCCTCACAGATTGTTTGTCCTTCGTTCTTGAGGTAAACCAGTGACATCAGGAAAGTGATGTCTTGAAATGAAGACCTGTCTCTGACACTCATATTCTACCAGTGTTGTTGTATGGTTTTTGAATAATGGGGCACTAGAGTCTCTTTGTGACTCCATGGGCAATGACCAGGTTGCAACACAGAACAAGTCAGGAACAGCAAAGAAGCACCAGAGAAAATAAAGCTTGTCATCAAAGAGGTAGAGTATCAGAAAAGAGAATGGCCTGATCATGGGGCCCGAGTGAGCAATCTCTGTCTGATTGCTCCCCGGCACTCTCACCCTACCAGAGGAAAGCACGTCGGATGGACTCCTTTTCCATTGGGGGAGGATGGGCAGGTGTGGGTAGGGCTTCAAGGTGCTTCACTGGCATCTTTCCTTCTTTCCAGTCCAGTAGGTTGTTATCCTGGGGCTTCTTGTTCCAAGATCTGAGCATCGGCGAGCCCCCAGGGTAGAGGTTGTGGCGTTGTTGTCACCTGGCCAAGTGGTTCCATTTGTTGTCACTCTTCTCTGAGTAAGGCTTCCTGGATGAACTCCATCGTCTGCTGATCCCTTCCATCATTCTGTACACAGTCCTTTTCTCAGCACTTTGTGTTGTCTGACTCAGTTACTAGGGACTCTTTTCCGCATTGCTCAGCAGTCGTTGTTTAGTCTAAGGTGGGTGTCTCCAGTTAGGGTCGAAGCTCCTGGAGGGTAGGAATTGCATATTCTTTTTATTAGGAATCCCTTTTATCATCTGATGAACACAAGCGGTCCCCGATTAAACATCAGCCTCCCAGCCAAAGCAGATCAGCCCGGTCAGCTCCCAAAGGACCTGGGAGGAGGAAGAGCAGTGCTGAAGGTCCATCTTGAGTCCGTCTGCCACCTCTTGTTCTCTTCCCCAGATATCCTTCCCAAAACGCTGGAGAGCACTTTTTTTCTGGGAGTCCTTAGCTTGTGCTTTCAAGAGCTGGAGACAGAATTGCCTTCCTGGAGAAAGGAGCGTGGCAGGGATAGATGATCTAAGTTCTGTTGGAGCCTCCTGTGCTGTGTCTGCACAGGATTTGACTCTTGTGTGTTTACCAAGATCAAGGTGGCTGGATGGTGTAGTGAGTACAACAGCACTGGGCTCAGACCTCAGATGCCAGCCTCTGACACTTTACCAGCTATGTGACCCTACTGAAGTCACTTCATTCCTCTCAGTCTCAGTTTCCACATCTGTGAAAATAGCACCCACCTCACAGTCCAGTTGTGATGAGGATCCAGGGTGGTAGCGCCCGTCAGTCACTTTGCAAACCTTGAAGTGCTCCATAAATGCTGGCTGTCACCATCATGGACACGTTGGTTTTGAGAATGTGCTTCAGGTCGTACTTAGGCTCTTGCACTGATCCAAGCAGTGACTTTCCTGACAGTCTCTCTCCTGGAGAAGGAACAAAGCTGCCGCTTTGCCAGCCACATTGACATCAGCATTTAGGGGCCTTTTGGTTATCTGTGCCTGATGTGGGGTCTGCACAAACTGCTGTCCCCATCCCACACACAGAGCTGCCACTGGTTCCCTCCTGGGGCTTCTTTGTGGTCAGTGGCTGCTTCTTGCCATGGAACACGCTCTGTGCCATAGGACCCACACGGCAGCACCACCAGAAACAAGCCATGAAAGCCAATTTATGGTCACAGCTCTGCTATCTTTTGGAGCTGTGGTCTGCCAGTGGCCTGAAGCCATTCCGGAAATTGGAAAACTGTTTTCAGATCTTAAGAATTAAGATTAAGACCACATGTTGGGTTTTGAGAAGGAAAAGACCAGGAGAATTCTGCTTGGTGGTTTAGAACAGCTTTTACAAGTTTCTTGCACTTTTATTTATTTATTTATTTTTGGGAACCCTCTGTCCTGCCACCCTCCTTATTTTCTCCTGTGCTGAAATGTAAAGCATGCTGTTTTGGTATCTAAACCCCATGTGTACGAAGACTTTGGTAACCCCATAAACCAAAGAGTAAAAGCTGTGTTTTCTCAGCTGTAATGTAAGTTTTTATATCTGCTTTCCAAGCTCCTACTGGAGCACTGTAAAAAATTAAAAAGAGAAGCTTTAAGTAATTAAAAAACCTACATAAAACCAAAGGCTGTGAGTTTTCTACAACTGTTTTTTAAAGAGACTGACTAAAAAGCCCCAGATGTCAGATTTTATTTCTAAATCCCAGGCATCTGGCACCATATGCGTTTGGAAATTTGAGTTCTTTGCCGGCCGGTGAGTAGCAATTGCTCCCTTTTTAATGTGTTGCTGTAGCTTTCAAGGTCTTAGAGCAGCCAGAACAGTGGCAGCTCCTGGGTTCTCGCCTGTCTGAATCCCATGGGAATACACGGTTGCAAATGAGTATGTGTGTGTGGCGAGTACACTTCTACCACCAAAGTCCTTCCAAGCCCAGCTTCTTACATCTGGAAGCACTGAAGGCAGCACTCCCTGCCAAAGGTGAGGGGACTCTGTGCCAGAGGAATGAGACCTCCATTGCTCCACTGACCCACAAGCTTAGAGAAGGTTCCCGTAAGCTTCTCATGGCCCTTACCACACTGTGATCCACTCATTTATTTAACAAACATTTATTGAGCTTCTCTTCTATGCAAGACCCTGTGTTCACTCCTCTTAGGCTGATTCTCTTCTCCCCACCTTGTATTTGTTACTTGACTTGTCTGGGTCTGTCCTTGTGGGAGGGTAATAAGGAACAGAGAAAAAAATTTAGGAGTGACCACCTTCCGGGGAGCCCTAATTAATAGCTCATTTAAAAACTACTTGGAGGTTGACTGGAGTCTATGTGGGCTCCTGTCAGGCACACCTGTGGCCTTTAAAACGATTTGATCCAACTAGTTACAGCATTTGTAAAAACAGTTGCTGTAGTGGCTGTCCTGTTCTCTGTCCATCACAGCAGGAATTACTGTAAGGAAATGGGGGAGGATGTTGGGTTGTGTGATTATTATTCCTTGGTGCACCATGTGGTTTCTGCTCTTAGCAGGAAAGGTATTAGAAATTAAGTCTTTTGGAACAGTTTCTTTTAAACTGGGAAATATTGAAATCTATTCCAGCAGAATATAATAATGCTCAGTGGCCCATAGATGATGATCATTACTTACCTATGTGATTGCTTTCATTCAGTTCAGCATACATTAAGTTCCTACTATGTGACTTCAAACAAGCTGTAGACAAAGAAAAATCACCACCAACCCATTTCCTGATGTGAAGCAGTTGCCACAATGAGGAGGCCTAAGTTGCTCTGAAACCATTTTGGCATCAAGCACTTGATCTCCAAACCAAGTGGTTTTGGTCCGCAAATATCAATTCATTTGCAGATCTTGTGGAGCAGGGCAGAGAAAGATGGGGAGTGATTTTTGCTTTGAAAAACAGCAAAATCAAGTTGACGGGAAGAAAGGAAAGTTTTAGAAAGCTTGGCATGAGATGCCCTCAGGCAGATCATCTGAAGAGCATGTCTGGAAGAGTCTGGAAGGAGGAGAGCAAACAAATGGAAAACCAAGCATCTCTTGGCTTTTTTATAACAAAACATTTTCATTACCAGTGACAGTGGAACCACCATATTTGAACTCATTGACACTAGACCCCTGTTCATGAGCTGTGTGAAGAAGTAGAAATGGCATTCACCAAGGAAAAATGGGGAAAGTGGCTGCATCAGACCATTACACAATGAGGAAGTCTGCTGGAGATGACATGGTTTTAAAAACATTGAGGGATTGATTTTTAGGATAACTGAAAGAGGGGAAACTACCCAAAGACTGGAATAAATAAATTGTGGACTGTGTTATTTCTGAATACAAAGGGTGACCTCACTAACTACAGAACCAGGTGTTTACTTTCTCATCTCTAAAACTTTGTGAGAATGGTCTCTACCTAAACCCTGGATGAAAACAGGAGAGAAACAGTGAGGTTTTGCAAGTGCAGTCCGTAGCAGAGTATCCCTTCACAGCAAAAGATTCAGTGGTCCTGGTAGAAAGACACGTCACTTGACAGAGCTAGATGCCTCCTTCACATATTTCTTCTGTATGTGTGTCCCATGCATGTGGTTGGCAACCAGCAAACATTAAATGCTTGCTGTATGCCAGGCACAGAGCGAAATACTCGGGATGCAAAGAGCCGAGGGAAGTTGTCTCTGTCCTCAAGTAACATATTCTGGGGGAGAAAACACGTACATAAGTAATTGATTCAAAGTGACCAGAGAGTCCTTTTGGGAAGGGGAGAGGTCATCAGGAAATTGCTTCTTGTAAATTATGATTCTTGAACTGCTGATTCACCCAACAAACCAAGAATTCCAAGAGGCAGAAGTAGAATGGAGAGATGATGCAGAATTTCCCAATAGATAGAATCACGGAGATAACTTTGTTGAATCATCTTCCAGCTGTCAACATCACATGAGGCAGAGAACAGAGAGATGTCTATTTGCCCAGGGTGTTTGTTGCTATTGCATAGTGTACCCAGTGCAGCATCTAGACAGAAGAGGGATCCCCAGTAGGTGGGCAAGGCCTCCCTAAAGATGCCCCAAATGTGTCTGACGTCATGCCCCAGAATACTGGGTTCTCCTCAGTTCATGCAGGAGAAAGCAAACAATAAATAAATAATAGTTAATTAGTGTGTGTACGCATGCACATGGGTGTATGTGTGTGTAAATGTATGTATGTGTATGCCTTGAATGGGCACAATTCTAACTGAACCCAGAATTAAATAAGAGAGTAGACTGGATTGTCTTTGGGGAATTGTACAGCACTTTAATTGATTCTAGGCAGCTCTCTGTCATAAGAATTGTCATTTTAACACCAGTGTTCTTCTGTGATGCTCTGTAGCTATGAATCATGAAATACCACATTCCCCAGAGAAACAGAGTGACTGGTGGCCCAAAGTCCAGTGGGCAACATCCCATGCTTGGTAGAGCTCAGACAGTGATAACTGATAACACAGAGGGGATGCAGCTTCACAAATCCACACAGCCCATAATTTATGTGCAAAAAAGGAGCATCAGCAGCAGAATGGGGGGCTGCAGTCTGAGAATGAGGAGTTGGAGATGACCAGTCCACATGTGTGCCCAATAGCCACAGAAGGTGGTTAAATGCCCTACAGGATGGTCTCCTGCAAACTGGATCAGTCCTCTTCAGATGCTGGATTTATGGGAGGACATGATGAGAATCATGCAGGAGAAGGAGGTGTACTTTGTGCACTAATGTGGCGTTGAAATGACCGATGCAGCAAAGCACGTGAGCAGACCCCACACCAGACTCTGAGGACACAGAGATAAAAAATGATGCTGTCTGTCCTCAGGGAACTTATAAAGAGTTATAATGGACAAGGTAGACTGTGAGAAGGGCAGATCAAGTGCCTTGAGACTTCATCCATGTTCCCAGCTGCTCCAAGATAAGCATCCTATGGAATGATCGTAACAAGAATAGCAGCTGCCATTCGCACAGCACTTTGTAATGACATGGGGCTCTACAGTACATCTCTTATCACATCTGCTCTGACGACAGCCCTGTAACATACAATTTTCAGCCCCTCTTGTGAATGGAGACTAAGCTCAGAGACTTTTGACTCAGTGACCTGCAACTGGGCCATCCCATTGCCGTGTTTATAAGGAACCTTGTTATGGTGCACAGACATGATGGGGCTTCCATGAGGGTGTCCAGAATCTCACAGTTGGGAGGGGCCTCAGAATCAATCTGGTACACTCACGTTAGAACATAAAGACTCTACAGAATACCTGAGAAGGGGCCGTCCAGTCTCTCGTGGGGGAAGGCTCTGGAGGTAGTCCCTCCACTTTGTAGAAGCTCCTGTTACATGGGGGTTTTCCTGACATCAAACCCAAATGTGCTTCTACAGTTTACACACTCATTGCTCCTGACTCTCTCTTCTGGTGATAGATGTGCAAATAGATTAAGACAATTCTCATATTCCCTGGAGTTTTCTCTTCTTTAGGCTAAACATCCCTGGTCACTTCAACTAGTTCTTACATAGCATCATCTCAAGGCTCTTCATTTGTCTGGTTATCAGTTGCACATTATCAATGTCCTTCCTAAAATGTGGCCCTTAAAAATCTTTCACTACTATGCCATTAGAGAAAAATTCATAAGCAAGAGATGAGATCACAAAGGATGAAATAAATTATTTCAATTATAGAAAATTGAAAAGTTTTTGCATAAACAAAATCATTGCTGCTAGAATAAGAAGAGAAATAATTGAGTGCAAAAGAAATCTTTGTCAAGAGTCTTGGTATCCAAGCTATGTAGGAAACTGACAAAAATACAGAGGACTAGTAGCCATTCCCCAGTAAATGATCAAGAATCACAGACTATCCAACAGATGAAAACAGTTGGAACATCAGCTCACACCTCGTGAAGTGGCAAAGACAATTTTTTTTGTTGTTGTTCTGGGCAGAAACTTCTCATAAGACAGATTAGCACGTTATTCTTCATTCATGGCTATCTGGAGCGATGTAAGTGCTTTGCCCACGTTCCCTTGCCAAGGTGAAGAAAAGAAATGAGGGCTCTGGACAGACAGGTGTATGAATACACCGTTGGTGGAGTTTTGAGTTATTGTAACCCTTCTGGAAAACAGTGTAGTATTATGTGAGACAAGTCACTCATCTTTTCATAGCTTTTCATACCCTTTGACTTAGCAACCCTACTGCTGGGCTTATACATAACTCAGAGAGGTCAGCAACTGGAAGGGCCCATTTGTACCAAAATATCTGTAGTATGAATTACTGAGTGAACAGGAATTCATTAAGTGCTTACTATTTGTAAAGTACTAGGGATAATAGTCTGTTTGTGTGCATGTGCGTGTGTGCACACGCATATAAAAATGAGGGAATCCTTCCTCTGAAGGAGCACGTTCTAGCAGGGGAGAATGGTTCAGTCACAAGAGAGATGGTGTAGCCCTTTTGGTGGTAGCAGACTACTAAAATCAAAGTGGGAGTTAATCATTTGGTGAAAGGATGAACAGATTGTGGGCCACAAATGTAATTGTTCTGTGACGTGAGAAATGAGAAATATGAGGGATTTATGAACAAATGTAGAGGGAAGTCTGAATGGGAGTGGCCACTCTGCAGGTAACTGGAATGATTGCTGTCCATCTTGGAGAGCTGCCTTGCACCACCTTCCTCATGATAGGGGTGGAGCGACTATGAATGAGGAGTGTGCTATGACCTGGGCTCTCTGTTTTTGCTGGTTTTCCTTAAGTCTTTTTCCTTTGTTATGAAAGAGGATTAGGAAAAGGGAATGAAGTGTGAGAGGAGATTGAGTGAAGAGGACTTCAGTATGTCAACAAAAGGCCACCATCAACCTGTGACTCCTACAAGTGGGGCCTCCCTCTTTTAAAAGTCATATTACTTTGGAGGGGGGCTGCGCTATTATAGAGTTGACTTCCATCGAGCTGGCAATTTTACCCTCTTGCATCTCATAAGAACTGTTGCCGAGCCCTGTCTCAACTTGTGCTTGTAACACTGACTTTTTGAGACTGGTTTCTAGCCTTTCCGGATCTTTTGGATCCTGAACTCAGTCATCCAATTTGGGAGCTTTCTCTCTTAGGTTGGCTTCACCTCTAAATCTGATAAGTATGGGACATATGCCTTTATCCAAGTCATTCATAAAAATGTTGAATAGTGCAGAGCCCAGTGTGGACCCCTGCCTGGGCACCCACTGGAGGCCTCCGCCATCTACATCTTCCCATTAACTGCTACGCTTTGGATCCAGCCCTTTCACTGGTTTTGAATCCATTTCATTGTACCATCATTTAGCTCACATCTTTCCTTTTCGATAAGAATAGCATAAAGGAATTGTCAAATGCTTTGCTAAAATATATGGAAATGATATTATAGAGCAGTCCTCTGATTAATGAATGAACAAATGGATGAGTAAATGAAAAAGCATTTATTAAGCTCTTACTGTTTGCCAGACATGGTGCTGAGCTTTGGGGATACAGATACAAAAGAGCCCTTGCCCTCAAGGAGCTAATTTCTTTTGGGGGAAGGCAGAACACACAGTGGAGTGGTGGACCAGGGTGGGAGAGGAGGTGTATTTTTGATCAGAGAAGTTACAGGGTTGAAGAGTAGATTGAGAAGCTAATTGAGAGTTTTGAAAGACAAGTGGGTCTGGGTCAGGTGGAATCTCCATGGTCTCAGGGCCTGTGTAGCCAGGCCCCAGGTTAGTATGATTAACATGAAGGGGATCGGGGGTGGAGGGGAGATCTTCTTTGGGCTTTCTGAAGCCTCCCCAGTGAGAAGCTCAGGGTGGTGGATGCTGGTGTCCTGAGCTAGAAGTGGAGGGCAGGGGCCAGGAGGAGCGGGGGCATGAATATATGTGGGGAATGACCTGTTCTTGACAAAGCCATGCTGACCCTTTGCTATTTCGATTTATAAACTATCAAATTTTGCTGTCAAACAAAGTCAGACTTACCTGCCTATGGTTTTCACACTCAATTCTCTTCCCGTTTTAAAAAAGCCAATCAGGACATTGCTCTTCTCCAGTCACGTGGTACTTCTCTTGATATACAATCTCTTTCAAAGATTATTGACAAAAGCTAGGCTATCACATCTGCTAGTTCTTTTGTTACTCTGAGTTCTGATTCATTTGGATCTGGTGACTTGAACTCATCAAATCATCAAGGGTAGCTAGATGCTGTCTTACTGTTTTCCTAATTATCTCAGGTGTCAACTCCTTGTTAGCCATTTCTGTTCTCTCTTTTTCAGTACAAAGATAATTTTCTTTGAAAGAGAAAACATAAACAAAAGATCAGTCTGTCAGCTATCAGACATTTGTTAGGTGCCAGGGAGTGTGTGAGGGGCTAGGGATTCAGAGAAATGGAAAACCAGGCTTTCACCTCAGGGAGTTTACATCCTAATGGGGGACCCAGTGAGTAAGGAAACAGGTACATGCAAGATGCCTAGAGTCAACGGAAGGTAAACATAGAGGGGAATGGCCTTCTGCAGAAAGTATTGTTTGAGCCAAGTATTAAAGGAAGTCAGGGGTCCAGGTGATAGTGAAGAGGGAGGATACTCCAGGTGGGGGGAGGGGCATAGCCACAGCCACATCCCGGAGCCAGGAGATGGAACATCAGTCACCACAGCATGACAAGTCTAGCTGGATTAAAAGTGGACTAAAACATGAGAAGGAGCCAGGCTGGGAAGGGCTTTGCGAGCCAAACAGAAGAGTTTATGTTGATGAGATCTGAAGGAGCCGATCTCTTCTGTTTTCAGTTACCATCCCATCCATCCCAAGGAGCTCTCCTCCCCCTTCTTTGGTCCTCCTCTTTCCCCAGTAGAGCCCACAGACTGACCTCTTTTTGGTCCTTTTCTTGACAGATTCATTCTAAGCTGTCACTAGTATTTCTAATACTGGCCACTTGAATTCTTCCTTGTCCCCTTGGTCTCTCACAAGCACGTGTTAGCATCTGTTGACATTTTTGAAAGGCGAGTTTTTGGTGATGTATGTGCCCTTCTGTTTTGTTGCATGTCTTGTGAACACCAGGCTGACTGATAACCCCCTCTGCATGCACATCAGTCTCTTTTGGAAACTCCCCTCTTTCCTCGTTAGCAAAATGACCATATGTCTTCAGAAGTTCCTTCTTTGGAATTTACTCTTCTCCCTGGGCTTACTTCCCACATAGAATCCTTGGGATCCTATGTCTTCTTCCTGGGATCCCTCTTTTCACAAAGTCTGAGTTCTGTTGGTCAGGTGATGCCTACCTCTCTTTTCTGTTTTCCTCCTTTTCTCTTCCCTTCCCTTCTTCTCCCTTCTGATTTCCTCTTATCACAAATTCAAAAATAGAATCTTCTGTTCTCTAAAGGTTCCCATCCTTTCTGCCTCAGCAGCCAGATCCTACTTGACAACAACCAGATTGATCCAGAATAGAAGGTGATGTGAACCTAAATCCTCTTGGCTCCCAATGCCACACAAGGCAGATCTTGTAGGATCCTGAACAAACGAATTAGGAGAATCAAGCTCTCCTAAAATTAATTGTGATCTAGTGAGAAAAGCTGCTCCTGTTCTGTGTGGCTGCCTGGCAGCTGGCGCATGGATCGATGGAAGCTTGACATGGAGGACTAAGGCGGTCTTTATGCCAGTAAACCAGTAGACTCTGGCCAGTTCACGGTTCACCAGTTTGAGGCTTCTAAACTGGGATCTCTGCCTTTGTAGTCAGACTTTCGTGATGAGGGAGTGCTTGGGTAGACAGAGGGATTGAGGTCCTCTAGCTCAGCCTGTCCAGGAAAGGAGTCCCAAGTCGTTGTTCAACTCCTGCTCAAAGGCTGTCAGAGAGAGGGTGTCCCATTCTCGGTCCTCACAGCCTGTTCTGCTGTCTGCCTCCACGGCCCATTCTGCTCTTAGAGTGCTTTGGTTGTTGGGAGGGTTTCCCTCAGCTGCCTCTCTGCAGCCTAACCCCCACCCCTGCCCCAGCTCCTGGCTCTTGCTTGTTGAGCTCCTCCCTTGAAAACCCTTCATGTGAAGGGAGGCTTCCCATCTGCCTTGAGGCCAATGATCCCTAGTCCCTCAAGCTTATCCTCATATGACACAGACTCAGGGTCCTTTGCCAGCCCCTGGTTGCCTTCCTCTGGAAGCCCTCCAGCTCACCATGGTGTTCACAACAAGTGAACAAGTCCTGGACTCAAGAGGGTACTGGCACCACCCCCTCCCTCTTCCTGGGAGCTGTAGGATCTTCATGAACAAAGCCCAGAATCATAATGCGCTTCTTTCCCTGACACGTTACACCACTGTGCCTAGTGCCAGTGTCCTGAGAAAAGAGACGAACCAACAAGCATAGTGCCATTGCTTCCCAATGGATACCCTGGCCTTGGTGGCACTGAATGGAAAGAGACCTCTTGCTATCAGTCCTTGGCCCAGTCAGATGGCTCCATAGCAGGGCCGTAGGATTCACCACCTCATATGCTACCGAAGGGCTGCCTTGCCACAGCAGCCCGTAGCCCCACTGGCACATGAGCACCTTGAGAGCAGGGACTGCCTGGCATCTCTGTCCAGTTCTCCAGTGCTTGCTAGAGTGCTTTGTGTAGAGGGAGCTTTGAAGGGATATCCTCCCTCCCTTCCTCCCTCCCTTGTCATTTTCCAATCATGTCTGACTCTTCATGACCCCATTTGGGGTTTTCTTGGCAAAGATACTGGAGTGGTTTGCCATCTCCTTCTCCAGTTCCTCCACAGAGGAAGAAACAGACAAACTGAGTGAAGTGACTTAACCAGGGTCACACAGCTAGTAAGTGTTTGTGGTTGGATTTGAGCTCAAGAAGAGGAGTGTTTCCTGACTCCAGGACTAGTGCTCTATCCACTGTGCCACATAGCTGCCCCTATTCATAAGTGTGGCTATCCCTAATTCCTGATCCCTGAATTTGGCAGCTCCCCAGACTGAGGGCGCTCTGATCCTACCAGCCTCAAGTGACCCCCCCCACCCCCATTTTGCCTTGAGTTTATTTTGTGCATATCTTGCATATACTAACATGTTATGTCCCCAAAAGGACTTCAGCTCCTTTAGAGCAGGGACTATTTGATGTCCATCTGGCCCTATGTCCTGGGCAGTGGGCAGACTCTTTGTCTGACTGAGGCTGAAGTAACTGCCCCTCCTCCCTTGGAGGCATTCTGCTGGGGCTTCTGGACTGAGGGTTGGGTGATGCTGCCCGAGTCTGACCCCCTCTGCCTTTTGTCTTTCAGGCCACCACGTCCACCAACTGGATCCTGGAGTCACAGAATATCAATGAACTCAAGTCTGAGATTAATTCCTTAAAAGGACTTCTCCTAAACCGGTATGGGGGGATTGGGCTTGGAGCTGATTGCAGCCTAGACTGGGGAGGTGGTGTTCCTGATGAGTCCAGGCACTGGGCCTCTCTGGCCAGGCCTACAGGCTTGTCTTTCCTGGCAGTGGAATCTGAAGTCCTCCTCCTCCTCCTCCTCCTCCTTCTCCTCGCTTAGAAAATCACCTGGGTCTTAGGGGGTTCTTGCTCTCCAGAGGGCTCCCCCTTCCAGGGGAGTTCTCCCCTACATTTCCTGTAGCTCCCTCCTTTTCTCCTAGGGCCTGTACTTTCAGTGGTAGCTCTTGAGAGGGTAGTGCACCTTCCCTGGCAGTGGTCTTTGGAAAAGCTATGGGTGGCTTTAGGCAGGGAAGGGGCTTCCATGCCAGCCTTCCAGGCGGCCACTCCTTGTCTGCTCAGAAAAGGTGAACTTGGCCTCAGAGGAGAGGCTGCAACGACGAGGGTGCCTGGCTGGGGGAGGGGAGTGCCTGTCACCAAGAGAAATTCATGAGTTTTATGCAGCCAGTAAAGAAGTGCTTTTGGAAAATAAAAAAGGCAGAAAGTAGGCAGTTGGGTAACGTTGGAGCCAAGAAAACTACAAATTGAATTTCTTGATAGCATTTATGATACTGGTGAATTATGCAGGCATTAGCTTGTTTGCACTCCGCAGAGAAGGGGGCTGAGATGGAAGAGGCCAGTCTAGAGGGGGCAGAGGGAGGGAGCAGTGGGGAGGCAACTGGTTTTTTGGGGGGAGGGGGGTGCTTGTAGTTTTAGTTTTTAACTCTGTCAAAGATCAGCTCAGTCACATGGGGTTTGCTTCCTTAGCTATGGCCAGACGGGAGCCTTAGCATCTCCCTGCTTCTTCTAGATGTGGCTTTGGCTGGGGGTGGGGCTTGGTGATACTTGTCCTTTCTGAAAGGGGAGTCAAGACTGGTGCTGCTCCCGTGGCATGACTGGGGTAAGCTTTTGCTGGACTCCAGGACTCTGCCCCATTAGAATGTAGTGGAGGTGGAGCCCGGCAGGGTATCAGGGCCACATTTCAGAAGCCCTTGTAACACTCGCCTCCCCGCCTCTTTCCTTTTCCTCCTCCCAGGAGGCAGTTCCCTCCCTCTCCTTCTGCCCCCAAGGTCCCCTCCTGGCAGATCTCAGTGAAGTCCTCCTCTCCTCCTGGCCCCACTGTAGCCAACCACAACAGCAGCAGTGACATCTCCCCCGTCAGCAACGAGTCGACCTCCTCTTCACCGGTGAAGGAGAACCACAGCCCCGAGGGCTCGAAAGGCAACTATCACCTACTTGGCCCAGAAGAGGGAGGGGAGGTGGTGATTGATGTGAAGGGCCAGGTGCGGATGGAGGTGCAGGGGGAGGAGGAGAAGAGAGAGGACGAGGAGGAAGAGGAGGAGGAGGAGGAAGAGGAGGATGTGAGCCATGTGGATGAGGAAGATTGCCTGGGCGTCCAGACAGAGGACCGGAGAGGGGGGGATGGGCAGATCAATGAGCAGGTGGAGAAGCTGCGGAGACCAGAGGGAGCCAGCAATGAGAATGAGATAGACTAGGACCAGCGCATTTCCTCTCCTTTCATCCCTCCTACCTTCCCCTCTACCTGTCCACCACACAGCCCCTGCCCTCTCTCCCTGGAGCACCTTGCATCAGGGGATGGGGGAGCTCTTTTACAATTCACCACCTTTAGATGACTGGCGCCAGCGCTCCATGCACTCAACGTGCTGACTTTGCCAGGTACTGCTGGGCAGTAAGGATGGCTCTCCACTAGCCCTGCCTCACCCTCTTACCCTTCCACTGGAGCCCTCCAAGGGTGAGCTGAGCATAGCTCCAAGGACAGAGCTACCCCCTTTCCCTGAGTCCAGCCTGGAGGCCTCCGCACATCTTCCTGTGTCCTGCTGGCTTTTCTGAGCTCTTCCTCAGAAGAGTCTCATTTCTTTCCCTTATTTTATTACTACCCAAATTTTACTACCCAAAAACCAGTCTGGCCTTTGAGATCTGCTTGGCATAGGTGTTAGGCTGAAAGGCGTTGGAGTTACCCACTGTCCTCTGCGGTTCTCTTTCCCCTCAGGGGCATCTTGCCTTTAATACTGGTCATGACAACAGGTAGCTTAATTACCTGACTCCTAACTCCTCAGGTGAGAAAGGACATTCTCCATTACTCCCCATCATCTCCCAATCCGGGCCCACCCATGTCCTCATGACTGTTTGGTGCAGCAAGCATCTGGCTGCCTGCCCCTTGTCTCCGAAGTGGGCTACTCTATCTTCCCTTTTCTTGGTTGGATGATCAGGGGGTCAGAATGGTCAGTAGAGCCCCAGGGCCTGTGGCTGTGTGGCTGTCACCCAGTGAGAACTGGGCCAGGCCCTTCTGAGCACAAAGGGCCTTCCCAGGCTGAGCTGGCCTGCTCCACCTCTCCCTCAATCACTCCCCTGCTGTCCTAGAGTAATGAAATGACACAGGGTTTTTGACCGCTCGTTTTTGCCACATCATGTTCTTGACTGGTCCATTGGTGATACACGGTCCCTCTTCCCTGCCAGCTGCCAGCTGAGCGATTCCTGGAACATCTGAGTCTGTCCTCACAAAGAAAAGCTGCGCTCATTTGTGTGATCATGTATAGATTCCAGAATATAAGATATGATTGTACATAATTGTAATAAATAGGAGGTACCACTATTTAATCCTGGCTCATCAGCCTTTTCTTCTGGGACAGAAGTAACCCAAGGAAATGCGTGTGGGGTCTCTGGTACGGGGTCTTGGGGGTGAGGGTCACACTGGCGTCAATTCATGGATCCCACATAGTTAGTCCCAAACAAATCATAGGATTTTAGAGGTGGAGGAGACCTCAGAGGTCTAGTCCAGTCTCTTCAAGTCAAACAACCACGATGCAGCCTGCATATAGTAAAGGTGCAGAGGCAGAATTCAAACCCAGGTCCTTGGGCCTCAGGCCCATTTTTCATCCCCTTGTGCCATCCTGACTCTGCCTGTTTATTTTCTTACTAAAAACCAAGGAATCTGCCTGATTTCTGAGAATCGGAGGGCCTGGTAAATGGGGACATTCTTCTGATCAGAGAAGAAGGGGACCTCATATGACTGTATATAGACCTGCCAGGGGATGAATGGTTTCTCATTCCTTAAATGGATGAAGATTTTCTTCAGGAGAGTGTGTCTCTCCTTCCCTCTCCCTTCCCCCTGCCCTTCATGCTCTTGCTCCCTTTAATGTTCACAGAGCATTGAGCTGAGACTAGAAAAACCCCAAAGTGTATTAGAAAGAGGGGGAGTCTTGTCATCCACAGCATGCCCTCCGTACCCTCTCAACCTTAAAGGGTTTTGCCTTGGGGAAGGCACCCAGAGGCCTGGCGCACTCTAGTGCCTGTGGTACATTTTATATACATAGGAGGTTTTGGAAGTAGAAAGTACTTGGAGAACAACAGTCAGCGAAATGGGGAAAATATGTTCATGAGGTATGTACTCCTCTTGGCATGACTTAGGAGGGTCCCAGCTCCCTCCCTGATTTCCCTCCCTGCCTACTACTCAGGTACTGGGCACTGGCTCCTTTCTGTGGTAGACATCCCCATCTGTTTGTAAGAACTATGTTTTTTGGGCGGTTCCCTGGTGGACATTGAAGGGACTTAGGCTTCTCTCCAAAACCACCTCCCATGGCCTGAGTGGAAGAGGCCAGAGCGTTGACAAGAAGGAGGCATCTGGGGTCCTTGGTGCTGCTGCTGCCTCTAGATTTTTCCCTCAGGCTGGGCTTCAGGTCATACCTCTACCCTTAGAAGGGGGCTCAGGAAGCAGCGCTTTTATCCCTGGGACCACGGGGGAGATGCCATTGCTTGGACCCTCCTCAGCCCCATTTCTGCCTTTTCCTTTTAGATCCCAACACTCCAGTTTCTTCAGGCCTCTCTCGTCACCCATTCCTCAGTGCCCCAAAAATGAGGAGGCACGTCAGACTTGAGTTAAATGTGTATCAAAGCAAAGCTTGATTAGCATTGGATGAGACCAAGTCAGGAGCCAAAGTGAGATCTCTGCAGACTGGCCCTGGGGTGGAGAGGGTGAGATCTAGCGTGGTCATAATAGGGGTCCCTGGGAAGTCATACTTGGATTCAGGAATTCCACTTTCCGATGAGAGACATAGATCACAGTCTATGAAAAGAATCTGGAGGTCTTGCTGAACTGCAAGCCCAGGGTGAGTTAACAGCATGGTCGAGACACTAAGAAAAGGCTAATGTCATCTCTCCCTTTTTGCCTGAACTTGTGATTTCAGCAGTGTAGGGAACTCTTCAGTCAACGGCAGTACCTAGAGATGAAGCGTCCTACTGTGGCCAGTAACTGTTAAAGTCAAGACTTGAACCCAGGGCTTCCTAATTCTGAGACAGACTACCACTTCATCACACTTCCTCTCATAATCTCTCATGATCTTAGGCTATAAGCACATAGGATGCAGGTAAAAGGAGGTGTGTCCACGCTAGCATAGACTGACTGACCACATTCAGAAGTGGTGTGAAGGCACCATAATTTAGAAGGAAATTGGCAGCCTGAAGCATGGCGTGATGTCTGACAGGGCTGGCGACAATGCTGTATGAGTTGAACCAACCAATGGGTTGAAGTTGTGGGAATGTTTGGTTGGGTTCGATTGAGGGGCACATGGCACATTTTAGCCATGTTGAATTATTCCAAGGTTTGTCATGCAGTCTTGCTCCATTTGTCGCCAGAGTGCAGACTCTAGAGTAGTGGGTAAAAGGTGTCTACACACGGAATGGCTTGTGCTACTCTTGCTAGCTGTAGCAACTCCCATTTCAGTGACACTAAGAAGAAGCTGGTTGGTTCAGCTAGAGGGTACAGTAGATAGAGCACTGGCCCTGAAGTCAGGATGACCTGAGTACAAATCCAGCCTCAGACACTTATTAGCTGTGTGATCTTGGGCAAGTCACTTAACTCTAATTGACTCGAAGAAGATGATGGTGGTGGTCATGGAAGTAGTATTAGGTTCATTTTACAGACAGAGGACTGAGACTCAGAAAAGATATGACTTTGCTTATGGTCATGCAGCTCTTGAGAGGCAGGCTTTGAACCCAGGTGTCTCCTTCCCAGGTCCAGGGTTCTTTGTAGGCTTCTCTGTAGCATTGTTGGAGTAGTTTTGATGCCTGTCAGGGTTATTGTAGCAAGCGTCAGGTATGGGTTGGGTTAGGTCCCGGCTCCAGCTAAGTGATCCTGAACTTCATGACCACTGTTTCTCCAACTCCTTGTCCTTATCCTCTTGTTTTGCCACATTCCTCAGTCTGAGGGGATTCCATTTCTAATATTTATAAAGCACTTGAAATTTCACACATACTTTACAGATACCTCGTTGGATGCCCACAATATCCCTGGAAAGTAGGTGCTATTATTAACCCCATTTTGCAGATGAGAAAACTGAGTCAAACAGGTTAAGTGACTTGCCCAGGGTCACACAGCTAGTAAGGGTCTAAGCCTGGATTTGAACCCAGCCCTTCCTGATGCTGGGGCAGCTAGGGGATGCAGTAGACAGAGTGCCTGGGTCTGAAGTCAGGGAGATTCATCTTCCTGAGTTCAAATTCAGCTTCAGACATTATCTGTGGCCCTTGGCAAGTCACTTCACCCTGCTTGTCTCAGTTTCCTCATCGGTAAAATGAGCTGGAGAAAAAAATGACAG
This sequence comes from Notamacropus eugenii, assembly GCF_028372415.1. Lineage (NCBI taxonomy): Eukaryota > Metazoa > Chordata > Mammalia > Diprotodontia > Macropodidae > Notamacropus > Notamacropus eugenii. The sequence continues at coordinate 49,822,151 of NC_092876.1, forward strand.
CATCTCTGCCAAGAAAACCCCAAATAGACATAACTGAAACAAGTGAACAACAAAACTTCCTGCCGCCAGGTCCCCCTACCTGCCACCTTCTCCTGAAAGAGGGAGAAGTGAGCCTTTCCACCCTCAGTAAGAAGGTAGAAGCTCATCTTCTGTGAGATGTAAACTTTCTTACTGTTTCTCCCACTCATCCCACCCCATCCTGCCATGCATAACCAGCATGGGGTAGTTGTGGGCCCCAAGGAAGGTTTGAAAATGGCATCACAGCCAGCAGAAACGTAAAGCTGTCACTATGATACATGCAACTGAGTCCAGAGGGAGCATCAGTACCAGAACCAGAAAATTTTGGAACTGGCAATGGGTACCTTGGTTAAGGAGGGAAAAGTATTATTAGTAAATAAAATAACTATCTCAGCATGCTAGCATCGAAAGAGACGTCACTGTCGTCTGAAACAACCCATCCTCCAACAGAGTCCCCTCTTAACATATACCCAAGAAATAGTCATTTCCTCCCTTGCTTAAAGATCTCAGATCAACTGCTAGTGCCATCCCACCCCGCCAAAAAAAAAACCAAAAAACTGCCTTGGGTTCACCTTGTGTGTAGTCTCTTTCCATTTATTCTGTACTTTTTTCAACTTACTGGGCTCCCATTTAAGTGTAAACTTCTTGCAAGAAGAAATTCATTGTCTTTTCGTGCCTGGCACATAGGCCCTTAATAAAGGCTTATTGATTGGTTGGTTGATGGATTCTACTTTTGGACAGCTCACATGAGGAAATTTTTCTTAGCATCTAACTGACATTTACCTATGCAGTTGCCACTCATTGCACCTGGCCTTGCCTTCAGGAACCAAGTAGAGAGAATTAGTCCAACCCCTCATTCGTTGGACAGACATTCAACAATGGTGGTCAGTCATGTATCCACCTGCACCCTCAAACCTTCTGCAGCTTAAACATCCCTGATTCCTTCAACCAGCCCTTCTCCGGCATGCCCCCAGGCCTTTCACCATGCTGGTTGCCCTCCTCGGAATCCTCTTCCTTTAATCAATGTCCTTCCTAAGCTGGGGCACCAGAACTGAAGGCTTTTCTCTAGAGCCAAGCCAAGAGTGACAGCTTGCTTTTTCATATGTTGTATGGACCCTAGTACAGACAACTGTATCTTGCCTCCTCCTAATCGGAGCCCTATTCTGATCCTTTATTTCCTGAGAAGTCAGAAATCTGGAGCTTGTGACTGAGTCTGATTTCTGGGCTTCTGGTAGAAAGAGGCAGAGACAAAACCGTATCAACCTCAAGCTACATAGATGGCTGCTCTAATGATACCAAGAGGAATGGAAGGAGAGATCAGGCCAAGGATCCCTCAGTAGAGTGAGGGTGTGTGGTGGGCAGTGCAGGAGAGGAGTATGGGAGCTCTTCATGACCATGGTAATGAGCCCCCTGACCACCTCCAAGTGCTTCCTCTTAACCCTCCAGCCTGAACTGCCAACGATCGTACCACAATTGGGCAAAGGCCCTGAGTTCTTGCTGGGTGGGAGGGTCATTTCATCCGTGGTCATTTTCAGATCACCTTTAGAGGGGCCCTATCAGCTGGGGCCAGGAAGAGAGACGCTCAGGAAGATCCCCCCTTTCGGATGGAGAGATCCTGCGTTGGGTATCTAGCTGCCAAGGGCCAGCAGGTCAACTTCCAATGGAATTCTCCTCAAGACCCAAGAGTCTTCTTCAGAACAACAACTGACCCAACCCTGGAGGATTTGGCTCAAGCACGAGACTTATTGCTTCTTGGTCCTCTCTCTCCTCCAGTTCAGTTTCTTACTGTTTCTCCTACCCATTGCACCCCCTCTGCCATACATAACCAGAAGGAGGCATTTGTGGGCCCCAAGAAAGATTGGAAAATCACATTTCAATTCATAAAACACTTCTTAAGTACTTAGTATGAAACCTGAGTTCAAATACCATCTCAGACATTTAACTAGGGCTATGGGGGATGAGGGGGGCAGGAGAGAGGAGTCACTTCTCTGAGCCCTCATTTGTAAAATTCAAATGACAGCACTTGTATTGTTACTTTTCCAGGGTGGTTGTGAGGGAAATGCTCTGCAAAACTTAAAATTAGAAGTTATAATTAAGGCATATTGTGATGAGCTGGGATACAACGGTAAAAAAAAAAACAACCAACTCCTAATCTACAGAGAGCTTACATTTTACTGAAGGATCCAGCCTGTCAAATAAACAAAGATACAGTAATTTGAGGAGGGAGAAAGCAGTAGCAACTGGAGAGGGTCTGAGGAGTTTTCTTGGAGGAGGGGGTATGGCTGGGATTTGAAGGAAGGTATAGTGGAGGGGGGGGATGCCTGCCAGGTTTGCAGCGGCTTGAGTAGGCAAAATGGGGGTGGGGGAGCAGGAGTCGGCCTCCTACCTTTTCGATCTTTTTACACCTTACTCCCCACCCATTCTCTCTGACTCAGTGGCACTGGCCTCCTGCTGTTCCATAAACAAGATCCCCATCTCTCAGCTCTGGGCATTTTCTCTGACTGTCCCAGTCACCTCTGCCATCTGGCTTTCTTTTAATTCCCAACTAAAATCGCACCTTTCTCAACTTCTCTTAATTCCAGTGCCTTCCCTCTGTTGATTATTTCCTGTTTATCCTGTATAGAGCTTTTTTGTTCATGTTTGCTCTCATTAGATTGTAAATTCCTTGAGGGCAGGGACAGTCTTTTGTCTCTTTTTGTATCCCCAGCATTTAGGGTAGAGCCTGACACACAGTAGGCACTTAAGAAACGTTTATTGAGTGCCTATTGATTGGCAAGTTGAAAAGGTAGTTTAGGGAGGGCTTTGCACATCCAGACTAAAGGGTTGTAAGGAGCCAAAACCCTCTAGATTTTATTGAATGGGGGAATGCCATGATCAGGGCTGTACAAACAATTTGGATTCCATTTGGAGGCTGGATAGAAGAGGGGAGAGACTGGAAAGAGGAGGCCACAGTTGTGCCAATGTGGGGGCAATACAAGAGGGTCTGATCTTGAGGGTGGTAGCTGTGTGTTTGGAGAGAGGGGGGCTTCTGAGAGATTGTGGAGAGAGATACCTTGGGATGCTCAATCTGCAAGCCTTTTTTGGGTAACTACTATGTGCCAGGCACTGTGTTAGGTGCTGAAGATGGAAAGAGTCCCTGCCCGCAGGAAGCATAGATTTCATGGGGAATACAACGTGTACCTAAATTGGTATATACAAGATCTAAAATAGGAAAGGTAATCTCAGAAGGGAAGGAACCAGTTCTCAGCACACTTGGGAAGGCAGGAGGAGGTGTTGGGGCTGAGTCTTTAAAGTAGCCAGGGAGCCTTGGTGGAATTCAGGAAGGAGAGCATCCCACATCCCTCTTTACTCCAACTGTCCTCTTCCTTTTATTGTTCCTGTATTTCTTGGCCAATCTGGGCTTTCCTCAGCTGACTTTGACCCTATTCTTTGGTACGCGGGAGCAAAGTTTGCAAGCTCCCAGGTTGAGTTTCCCCATCTACAAAGGGGAGCCAGGCACCCAGTGCTTGGAAGGTGTCCTTGGGCAGCCTCTGTAGGAGGCTTAATTGTCCTCCGTTTCCTCTTCCAGATACACCTCCGAGAGAGTGACTTACAAGGTACTTTTAAAACTCTCTCCATCCAGACCTCCCACACACATACCCCGCCAGAATCCTCGAACCTTCTTAGACATTCCACAGTAAAGCTAAGAAAGAATTGAAGGTGAGGGACAGAAACCAAGGAGCTGCATGCAGGGGGTAACTTGTGGGTTCCAAGTGTTGAATTCAGAGAGAGACGGAGAGGAGAGGAGAGGGGAGGGGAGGGGAGGAGGTGGAAGGGAGGGAGGGAAAGAGAAAGAGAGAGAGAGAGAGAGAGAGAGAGAGAGAGAGAGAGAGAGAGAGAGAGAGAGAGAGAGAGAGAGAGAGAGAGAGAGAGATGAATTCAGGGAAGAAAACCCATCCCCAAAAAGGCATGAACACTACCTAATAAAGGCAGCAACTGGACAGAGGGGGGAAAACCGCCCTTTGGAAAAAAAAAAGGGCCTTTCATTAGAAAAATAATACATTTCATCCAAATAAGGTAAAAATATTTGGAATGGGGCAGAAGTGAGCAGCAGGAAGCATCTGTCAGGCTCTTTCGGGAAGGGGGGATGATTATTAAACTCAATTACAATTTATTTTTGTAGAGTGTCTTTCAGAGAAGAAATGGACCCAAGTGCTTTGCAGTCTAGGTGGGGGAGGGGGGGCGCTGGTTCACAGTCTTGTACATCTTAGAGATAACAGGGTCTGTCCCCCCCAGCTGTTCCTGTGCCTTTTCTCTTTTCCTCTCTATTCTGGCTGATTTTGGATTCAGTTCCTCCATTGGCCAGCTGGGTCTCACACCCACCTCAGAGAAGGAAAGAAAGCCGACTGTGGCGGGGACAGAGGTCTGCTGGGCTGTGGGACAGGTGCCTTAGTGTCCCTGGGAGAAATCTGCCTGCCACATTCCATCTTGCTCCATCCGCTGAATTCACAGTTCTCCCAAGACACTCAGAAATATGGTCATTGAACCCAAAGTTTCTTTTCCAATCACAGTACTGTTATTATTCAATTATATTCAATTCTTGATGACCCTGTGGACCATACTGTCCATGGGATTTCCTTGGCAAAGACACTGGAGTGATTTGCCATTTCCTGATCCAGTGGATTAAAGCAGAGACTTGCCCAAGGTCACATAGCTAGTGCATATCTAAGGTTGAATTTAACTTGGGTCTTAGCAAGCGCTTAACTAGCGCTCTCTCTACCCAGCCACCTAGCTGCCTCCTAGGCAAACAGAGGTTAAGTAACTTGCCCGAGGTCCCGCTGTAAGTATTACTATTTGCTTTTTTCTCTCTCCTCCATTACTTTGTATTAAGTTCTGTTACAATGTATTCCACTAACATTTCCTAGGAAACTGTAAGGTCCTTGAGGACAAGGAGTGTTTTGTTTATCTCTGTACGTCCAGTACCTAGAGCATGTTCTAACACATAATGAATGATTGAAAACCATTGATTAAGCCCCAAGCATCGCCAAGTGCTGGGATACAAAGAAAGGCAGAGATGTCCCTTGTCCTCCATGAGCTCACTCTCTGCTGGGGAGATGACCAGTAAATAATTGGGTACACACAAGATTCATAGGGAGTAAATGGAAGGTCACTTTAGAGGGGAAGACTCTAGCAGGACCAGGCAAGGCTTCCTGTACAAGATGACATTTGAGATGAGTCCGGAAACCAGGGGTATAAGGACGGGGAGGGGAGAAGAGAGAAAATTCTGGAACTGAGATCCAGCCATTGTGCGGGGAAGGCATGAAGGTGGGATGGAGTGTGGTGTCTGAGGTAGCCAAAGATGCCCATGTTGCTGGATCACAGCATGCGTGGAGAGGAATCAAGCGTACAGAGACCGCACTGGGGGGACCAGGCACCAGATGGTGAAGACAATCAAGGCTCATTGAATCATCTTGATGTGCTAGAAGCTGGAATCAGCCCAGGATCCTAGCTGATCAGGGCTGCTAGATCTGAAGCATCCATTTGACTGTCCTGGGGATGTGGGGGGAGAGGGTGTCCCCTGGTGGGGGAGGGAACAATAAAGAAGCATAAGTGTGTGTGCGTGCGTGTGCATGTGCTCGTGTGCACATATGTGTTGCTGGGTTTTTAAATGGAAATGCTTTAAACGGCTTCTCTCCGCCCCCCCCCCTCCAAAT